>NW_024580662.1:455705-480822 GCF_017639235.1 Corvus kubaryi | reverse complement strand
CCCTGCCCTGCCCTGCCCTGCCCTGCCCTGCCCTGCCCTGCCCTGCCGGGGTGTCCGGGCAAGGGTGACAGGGACTGGAAAGGGGCTGCGGTCACTGCTCTCAGCTCACTCCCGGCGGGGGCGTGGGAGGGGATTTGGGGTGTTTTCTGCAGCTTGGGGTTGCAAGGGGTGGTTGGTGTCAGTGTGGGGGGAGTAGGAGAGGGGTGTGGGGCTCATAAATCATGGAATGGTTTGGGTGGGGAGGGACCTTGAAGCTCCTCCCAGTTCCACCCCTGCCATGGCAGGGACACCTCCCACTGTCCCAGGCTGCTCCAAGCCCCAGTGTCCAACCTGGCCTTGGGCACTGCCAGGGATCCAGGGGCAGCCCCAGCCGCTCTGGGCACCCTGTGCCAGAGCCAAAGGACCGTCTGACAGCTGCTCCAGAGGCCTCGGGAAGAGTGGGACCTGGCCCCATGTGGCAAAGCAAAAGTGGGAACGTTCCCATTTGCTGCCCTCTCTTTGTGTTTCTCTCTTTTTAACATCAGTGAGGGCAGAGCAGCCCCGGGGTGACTCCAGCACGGGTGGGAGAGAGGTAAATTTGGATTTCGGAAGGCAGAACAGATCGGGGTGGGCCAGGGGAATCCTAACACTGAAGCTGTTTGCCCACAGGGCTGTTGTTAAACGAATATCTACATGAAATTCCAGAGCAGACCCTCAAGTGACGCTGCTCTGTTGTTTTGTTTGTCTCACCCACTCAGAAGTAGCACAAGGTCTGGCTGCAGAGTCATTTCTCCTGGTTTATTTATGTTTGCTCCCTCATATGGTGACTGTGGGGATCCATGGAATTTTTCTGGGTTAGGGCAAGATGTCTGCTCTTTCTGGAAGGTGCCTGGCACATTTCTGTGGGTAGTGTTATCCCTTTGGAACCCCAGAATATCCCGAGTGGGAAAGGACCCACCAGGATCATTGATCCAGCTCCTGGCCCTGCCCAGACACCCCAACAACCCCACCCTGGGCATCCCTGGCAGCGCTGTCCAAACGCTCCTGGAGCTCTGGCAGCCTCGGGGCCGTGCCCATTCCCTGGGGAGCCTGGGCAGTGCCCAGCAGCCTCTGGGGGAAGAACCTTTCCCTGCTCTCCAGCCTGAGCCTGCACTGACACAGCTCCAGCCGCTCCCTTGGGTTCTGTCACTGGTCACCACAGAGCAGAGCTCAGAAAAACTCAATTGTTATTTTTCAAATGTAACTACTCTGGATTATCTAAGACAAATTCCCCCAATCGCCCATTAATTGCTGCCACCAGGATGGTTTGTGTATGGTCAGGTTGGTGTTAATCCCAAACTTAGCTCTGGATTTCCAGTGGAAGGTGTCCCTTGCCTGTGGCAGGGGTTGGAATGAGATCTTTAAGGCCCCTTCCAACCCACACCATTCCATGAGTCTATGACAGGACCCAGGGAATGGCTTCCCAGTGCCAGAGGGCAGGACTGGATGGGATTTTGGGCAGGAATTGTTCCCTGGGAGGGTGGGCAGGCCCTGGCACAGGGTGCCCAGAGAAGCTGTGGCTGTCCCTGGATCCCTGGCAGTGTCCAAGGCCGGGCTGGACACTGGGGCTTGGAGCAGCCTGGGTCAGTGGGAGGTGTCCCTGCCATGGCAGGGGTGGCACTGGATGGGCTTTAATGTCCCTTCCAACCCAAACCACTTCATGATTCCATGATTTCCTCTGGGTGTGATGGAAAGCAGGATCTGTTCCTCTGTCATCAGGAAGGTGCTGGCACACTCTGCTGCCATTCCAAGTCTCCCCACAGATCTGAGCCCGTTTAAATTGGCAGCTGAGTATCATAAGCCTGACACTTGGATTTAATTAATTCACATCTGCCTGGATATCCACAGTGGCTGGAATGGCCCCGAGCCCGGGCTGTGAGAAAGCAGGAAATTGAGGTCACGGCCCAGCAGCACCTTCGGGGTTCGGTGTGGAGAGCAGCAGCTCCCCTCGGACAAAGGAGTCTGTGCCCCTTCCGGGGTCACCTTCCTCCCTCTGCCCGGTGAAACACCCCGGAGAGTCCCAGATAAAATCTGCAGCTGATTCAGAGCAGCGTGGAGTGTTCTGGCAGCAGCTGGAGAAGGGAAAATGTAGGATGGTGCACATGAGATCTCGGCTGGAGCTGTCCCAAGGCTGAGGGACACACCTTGGAGGTGCCTCACAACAGGGCATTGCTCACCCAGCAGGGCTCCAGGAGGCACAGCACAGCATTTCTGTTACACTTTCATACAACACAGAGCCCTGGATGGATTTTTTTTGTATTTGCATTTATTCAGGAAGACTTTTAAGCTGGCACAAAGCCTGGCTGGAAGCGTTTATGGCTGCGGTGGGTCCAGGTCTGAGCGCCCTGATTCAGTTGCAAATCAGGGGCTGGAGATGCTGAGAGGAAACGGCCAAGCTGAGGCAGTTCTTTATAGAACAGCTACATTTACTTTATTTCATAATGACTAAGATGGATTTAATTAGGAACCATCTCCGTTTTCAGCTGAATAATGCTCTTTGTTTATTGCTGGAGCCGTTTGGGGAGATGGAAATAGGTTGGTGCTGCTCAGAAGCAGCTTTTTATTCCTCCGGACTCGCAGAGCGCTGGGAAGTGCTGGTGCTGCAGAGAGTTGGCAGAACCCAGCAAGGTATCCGTGCAGTGGAATCCTTGGGAATAAGTGTTGGGTATAATCACTGAAGGGGGAAGTCTCAGGGAGAATCTGATACTCCTCTAATTGCTTTTTACATTCCGTCCGTCCCCTGCAATGGCAATTGCTTGGAGAATTTGGGAGCAGGCAGCCGTGGGATGTGGGATCTGGCTGTCTGGAATCTGCAGGAGCTTTCTGCCCTGCGTGTTGGGGGAGGAGGGGGAAGGAGCTTCTGCAATTATTGCTGTCGGGGTGATGAAAGAGAAAGTTTGAAATACGATTTCAAAGGCTGGCTGCTGCTGGGCTTCCGCAGGCAGAATTCCCTGGGAGATCTCTGAAAACTTGTGTGGGACCACTGCAGAATCTCATTTGTTTTCCCTGTTTGCAGCATTCTCTTCTGCAGAGATGGAGTGCAGGAGCCAGCAGCTGAGACAGGGAGCTTTTTGTGTCACCAGGAACTTTGGGAGACTATGGAATAACATGTGGAACAGGGATTTTTCAGTATTTAAAAGCAGCCCCTGCCAGTGGGCCGGACATGTTCCCTCTGAATTGCAGCAGCCCCACCACAGCGCTGCAAATCTGGCTCCAAAACTCAGGGATGTAAAGACTGAGGGAATTTATGGCTCCGTGCTCATTAAGCAACACTTGGGTTTGGATTCTTGGGCTGGAGGAGGATGATTTCAGACCTCAAGCCCTGCAGAGCTGAGTTGGGATCAGCCCAGGGCGTGGAGGGTTTGGGGTCCCAGCACACGCAGCTGGGGCATGGCCAATCCTCACCCCCCAAGGAAAGAACCTCAACACGAAATTTCCAGTTCACTTGGACCATCTGAACATTTTACCTTCGGTGTGGAGGTTTTCAATCCAATTTTAAAAATCACAGAAGGTCTTCCCATCGAATGCAGCTTTGCTTTAACTCGTGGTGTGGGGGCTCGGGGATTTCCAGGGGTTTGATTTCGAAGCAGCAGTTCTGGTGAGCAGGGGAGGGGAGGCAGCGTGGTGCTGGTGCTCGTGCTGGGATGGATGTCTCGCAGGAGGCTTGGCAGCTCTGCCTGAGCTGGGCACGCCGGGCTCTGAGGGATTGCCTGGTGCTCTGCTCTTCCTACTGAGCCAGAGGAATTGGCCAGGAGGCTGTGATTGATTCCAGACCCGTTTTATTTATAAAATCTTTATTTCTCGTGCCAGTCTCCATGCCATTTTTAAAATGCATTCGGCTGTCAAAGTGTCAGAACCTGGAGAATTGCTTTTGGAGTTTATCTCCCAGTCCATCCATCTTTGCCACTCATCAGGTGCTTTTATATCCCTCGGGAGAGAGCTTGCAGCTCCTTCAGGGTGTCTGTTGTACCTCCAGCAGGGACATCCAATGGGGGCAGGTGCCTGGAGGATAAGGCTCATCTCACCTGCACTGCCAGTGGCTCCAGGGCCAGCCCAGGTGGGAGCTCCCAAATTCTGTTGTGATCTTAGTGCTGTGCTCAACCTTGGTGCCAGAGGCTGGGGAGGATGAGGAGAGCAATCCATGATGTACAGGAAAAAACAGGTGGCTCAGTGGGTTGTAGGAAATATGTCCTGTAGTGCTTGTAGTGCAGCTTCCCACCTGCAGGACAGGTGAGGTAAGCTTTGGTTTTATGTTTGAGGGTAAAATAAATTGCTTTGCTGAGTTTCTTCCTCACCTTGCAGAGATGGACACCAGGGAGTTTCCTTCCTCTTTTGTGTCAGCTCGTGGAGGTTGTGGTCAAAGGTCCCCAGCACCTCCAGCTCCTCCTGTTTGCACCTTGGATGGTTTGTGCTGCACCTTGTCTGGAGCCTTTGGCTCTCTGTTTCATGTGGTCTGAACTCAGGGAAGGAGAATCCTTCCAGCAGAGCTGTTGTTGCTTTGGGTGACAGAGATAAATGCAGATCCAAGCCTTTTCTCCCATGTACAGGCAGCAGATCCTGCCCCAGCAGTCTGTGATGGACAAGGATATAAACTGTTGGGTCTCACCTCTTTCTCTGTCTGCCAACCCCAAGTGATTTGAGTTCTCCTCCTTTGGAAGCAGGCGCTGTAAATCCTGGATCCTCCATTCCCATGGCTGGGCGCCGAGGAGCTGCCTGGTGATTCCAGGACATGCTGATGCTGTTTTGCCAGGAGAGAGATGGGGAAAAGGTACTTCTGTGACTACTGTGACAGATCCTTCCAGGACAACCTGCACAACAGGAAGAAACACCTCAATGGAGTGCAGCATCTCCGGGCTAAGAGACTCTGGTACGACTCATTCCGAGGTGGGTGCTCCCAGCTGTCTGCCGCTCCCTTTCTGGGACTGGGGAGGTGATGGATGAGGGGGGGGAGTGGGAATAGAAGATAAATCAGCACTGATGGTTTATACACTCTGTGTGCCTGCAAATTGAGCACTTGATGCTGCTGCCTCAAGCAGTCTCAGAGGTGAAATCCTTGTGTGTGGCTCTGAGCTGTCTCACCACACAGCTCCAGGTGTGTTAGTGCCAGCCTGAGGAGTGTGGTGGGAATGGGTTAAACTGGCTGTGAAACCATTGCTTGGGTGTCCCTCTGCTTCCTTCTGGTCCCAGACACGATGGGACATTGCTGTGCCCAGGATCTTTACCTGGGTTCATCCCTTGTCTCCCCAGATGCTGCTGCTATCCTGCAGGAGGAGCAGACCAAGAAACCTTGTCGGAAGTTTCTGCAAACAGGTGAGCAGTTCTGAGGTGGAGATAAGGGCCTGGCTCCAGCAGCTCCTTCCAGAGCCAGCCCAAGGCTGGAGGGAGGGGTTTGGGCCTGTGTCTGGCATCCAGGTGTGATGGAGCCTGGGTTTGCCTGCACAGGGACCTCGTGTGGGTGGTTCTCATGGAACTCTGTGGCTTTTCCCAGAATCATTAAAGTTGGAAAAGGCCTTTAAGATCACCAAGTCCGAATGTCAATACAGCACCACCATGTTTACTTTTAAACAATGTCCCCAGGTGCCACATTCACACATTTTTTTGAACATTTGCAGGGATGGTGACTGCACCACTTCCCTGGGCAGCCCATTCCAATGCTTTACAACCCTTTCTGTGAAGAAATATTTCCTAATATCTAATCTAGAGGATTTTGAAATTGAAATAGAATTTTCAAATCTCACCATTTCATTCCAGGACAGTGTGATTTTGGGTCCAACTGCAGATTTTCCCACATGACAGAGCAGGACCTGGAGAAGCTGAGTGCCCAGGTTCAAGGTGAGTCCTCCAACAAGGCAATGTCCAGGGATCTCCTTGAAGGGAGAGTTGCTGCAGGGGGGTCCTGCGGGGGGGGGGGGGGTCGTGCAGGCTGTGATCCCCTGCTGCCTGCACAGAGCTAGCCAAGCGTGGATCCCTCCCTCCTGCTCCCCAGTGCTGTGTGAGCCTTGAAGTGCTGCAGTTTGTCATATGCTGCCTGCTCTCGAGCTGCTGGCACAGACACAAACCTGGAGCTGAGCAGTGCTGTTACCACTTGGCAGCAAGAGTTTGGAGTGGGCTTCGTGAGCCCTCGGGGTTTTGTTCAGTCAGGGAATAAAAACTGTCAGCAGCAGAGGGCACTGGTACATCACATCCCCTTAAATTTATGGATTTGATTTCCCCCCACCTTGCTGCTATTACCAGGGAGCTGCTGCTTCCACCCGTGGGAAGAGCTGGTGGGAAGAGCTGTCCTGCTGTCGGGCTGTGAAAGGGGTCCTGGATCCAGAAACAGCCTCTGCTTGGGTGGCTTTGGATGGAAGTGAAGAGTGGGCAGAGGGTGGATGGCAGCTGCTCCCTGCTGGGAGTCTGCAGAGCACTTTTGAACTTTTTCTCATTCTGGGACTTCCATTCTTGGAACTACTTTTCTTTTAGGGAAAAGAGGTGGTAGCTGTGTTTTCTCCATAGGAGTTGTTACTTTAGTGGTTAAGGAAAATCGCAGAATCACAGACTGGGCTGGGTGGGAAGGAATCTTAAAGCTCAGCTCATTCCACCCCTGCCATGGGCAGGGACACCTTCCACTAGACCAGGTTGGTCCAAGCCCCATCCAGCCTGGCCTTGGACACTTCCAGGGAGTTTGAGTAAGGTGTTGGTGAGAACTTGTGGAGCGGTTGAAATCTCCACTGGAGATCATCTGATCCCAACCATGCTGAAAGCAGGGTGAACTTAAGCAGGATGCTCAGTTGTATTTTGAATATCTCAAGGCTGGAAACTCTGTGGGTGACCTGATCCACTGTTTGACTAGGTTCATAATAAAAATGTATATATTTTTAAATATTTAAATAGAAATTCCTAATGGAAATTCCTTTACTTTGGTTTATGCCCATTGTGTCTGTACTGGGGAGCCCAGCACTGGGCACAGCACCCAGATGTGGCCTCACAGTGTGGAGTAGAGAAGGATCCCTTCCCCGAGCTGGTGTCCCAGTGCAGCCCAGCTTGGAGCAGCTCTCATGCCCACATCCTCGCTGGAGCCAGCTGTTGTTTTGCCAAGAGTCTGGCAAAGCCAGGCTGAAGTGTTGGAAGTGTGGGATGTGAGATGGGGGAGAGTGCGTGGGTTAGAGCTTCTCCTGGCCCTCAGAGGGATCCCATTTGGGGAGGAAGAGCTCAGGGGAGCCAGGGGGAGGCAGGCAGGCAGCACAGAGCTATTCCAGGCCATGCTGAGTCAGTGTGTGAGCCCCCGAGGTGACTCTGAATCAATCTCTGAGCGCCACTGGCGGTCGATAAAACCAGGGCGGGCAGGGAGCGCTCCAGCCCTTCCCAGAGTCACCTTGCAGCCAGAGCCTCTCCCTGACCCCCCTCTGCTGGGCTCCCGAGGGTGGCACAGAGTGACAGACACAGGAACCTGTAGCATTTGCAGGCGCTGGCTGTTCCTGCAGGGGAAGTGGGAGCTCTCTGGAGCGGAGCAGGGAAGGCTGGCAGCTCCTCTGCGCTCGGGCAGCTTTCCTTGCCAATTACACTTGTTACTGAGTATTGACTTGTGTCAAACGGGTCGGTGTAAGTGCAGGATTGGCTGCTGAGAGCCAATTCCAGGGAGATTACTGGGAAACCTTGCATTTGTGTTCTGGAGTCAAACATTTCATTTACCGATTAACCCTGAAGGAGCGATGGCTGGGGGACAGGGGGTGCTTGCTGGGAGAATTCAGTCCTGCTCACCTCTCTGCTGGTGTGGCTTTGGGCATCACACAGACTCTGATCAGAGGGATTTGGTGGAGGAGAGGTAACAGACTGGATGGAAGGATCAGATGCTGTCTGATGAGTCACAGGGACATTTCAGCACCCCTTCAGCTGCCAAAGCACCCGTGTGTCTCAGGTGCTGGGGCTAAGGGCAGAGTTGAGGACAAGCTCACGTGTGGCAGGGTGTGCAATTCACACTGATGGATCCTCCATCAGTAATGTCCCACGTGCATTCCCACTCAGTCTCAGGGTTTCTGTGCCGTGAGAGCCATCCCAAGCCGCAGCCAGCGGGGTTGGAGCAATCTGGATCAGGCTGTCTCTCACTGACCCAGTGTGAGATTCTGACAGGTTTGGAGCCAGGGGTGGTCAGAGATTTGAGATGAGCTGAGAGGCTGGAAGCTCCAGAGCCTTCCCAAGCCTGGGCTGACCATGCTGGGGGTGGCCAGGCTGGTGGGGGACGCTCTTCTGGTGGGCCCACTGTGCTGCTTAACCCCCTTTCCTCTGCTGTGGTGCAGGCAAAGCCTTGTCTGACTTTTTTTTAACCCAGCTGAACCGTGATGGCACTTTTTTATCATGTAAATATTGAACCTGTCCCTGAGTCCCTGTGAGTGTTTGGTGTTGGTAGCTCCGTGTCAGTGAACTCACCTTGATACCGAAGCATTTTTATCACAGCCAAAGGAAACGTGACATTATCCTTAACATTTGGCCTTTTTAATGCTGGGAGTCCACCCTGTCGTTTGTGTGAGTTTTGTGGGTTAAGTAGGAAAAATTCTGGATGATTCCCTGTTCTAGAACAGCTTGGAGCCTGGCCTACTTAGGCGTCAGCATCTCTGCACCCTGTAGAATATCCTCATCAAGAAGCAACAGTTTACACCTTCAGCAGGGAGCAAGCTCATATTCCCAGCTGTTCCCCCATCAAAGCATTAGCCTTCTGCATCTGCTGCATCATTCATCAGCCAGACACTTCCAGGCTGTCATTTTAAGTACAGTCATGTCAGGAAAAGTCACTGTCAAATTGCCATCTCCTTGCTCGGAGTTATTGGCTCCCCTCTAATCCGTGTCCCCGGTGCGGGTGGGATCGACCTGGCTGGGCTCTGGTGCCTCCAGCCAGCCAGGGCTGTGAGGGGAGGGCACAGCTGGGTGAGTGTTTGCAGGATGGCCATGAGGTTGAAAGGATCTGAGGGACCCCGCTGGAGTGGCTGGAGTCAACTGGTTTAACTGGGCGGGGAGCGGGAGGAACGCTGGCACTCGGCTGCAGGGCGGTTGCTTGTTCGGCTGCTCCTCTTGCAGGGGCTCCTCAGCCTCAACTCAGCCACGCCCTGGTGCTGTTCTTGTGCTCTGGAGGAGTTGGGGTTCCACATCATCCACCAGGGAGGCAGCTGAGTGATTCCCTGTGCGTCTCTTTGCTGGATGGAGCTGAAGGATCTCCTGTGCATCTCCTTGCTGGGTGACCTGCCCGTACTGGGGGTTCCATCTCTCATACAGCAATGCCTTTTTCAAGAAGAAAACCCATGGGAAAAGTTGCCTGGGGAGAGAAGATAAATGTGGACCCCACTCTGGCATCATCAGAGGCATTTCATGACTACAGATGCTCTTTTAATGGGCTGTAATTAGACTTTGAAGCAAACACCACAGTGAGGAGGAGGAGGAGGAAGTACCTTCACACCTGTCCGGCTGCACGGCCACCTGTGGGGAGCAGGGGCTGGTAAAGGCCTTTCAGAGCTGCTTCTTGGAATATCTGTTGGCATTCAGGGAGTATTTCCAATCTCAGGGTGCATTCGGTGATCCCTGGATGGGATGTGTGTGCTCCAGAGGGACATGGACATCAGCAAGGTGGGCAGAGCTCGAGAGTTGCCCGTCCCTGCTACCGTATTTCTGAGCCTGAGGGTTGGAATGCTCCGGAGCAGCAGCTCCTGGAGCTGTGAGAACAGGGAGACAGCTGGATGTCTTTCTGATGTGGATACCTGAGGCCTCATTTGGGGCAGGGTGAGCCTGGAGTGGTCCCATGGCATCCAGTGAACTTTTCTGGATGGGACCTTGAGTTGTGGCTGCCCCATCCCTGGTGTGGTACCTTGGGGCTCCCTGCTCTGAACAGAGAAGCTTCAGCTGTTTATGCTCTGTTCTCTGTTGGGGCTGGGAGTTGGAAGAAGAGGAAATTGCAGTGGTACAGAGAGGTGGGAGAGGTTTTTCTCTGTGATTTTCTTCCCTGCCTCATTGAAGCCTCTCACAGCCACTGCTTGTACCCTTGCCGAGGTGGGATGTGCTCAGGAGGTGGAAAAACGTGGAACAAAGGGAAATAAGATGCTCAAGGTTGCCAGGTGAGTCTAACCCTGAGTGTGAGCAGTGCCCAGCTCTCCAGGCTGAGCTTCTTGCTTCCCCATTCCCCCACCTGGCCTGTTGGTCGGGTTCACCCCAGGTAGCTCTGCTGGGGCTTAGATCCTTGGGAACAACTGTGGGAGACTGGAACATTCCTTTCTCTGACCTTATCGACGGATTCAGAGCAGGACCCAGACATCAGGACCACAGTGGGCTGGCTGTGGTGGCACTGGGCACATCATCACCCCACCCAGCAGCAGCAGCAGCGGCTGAAAAGGCTGGGTGACAAATTATCCATCTGGCTGCTCATTGTGTAGCACATCCCTGCCATCCCAATTAGTATTCAACAGGCAGATGAATAATTGGTTGCCACCAGTAGGATGAAGTGATCCTTCACTCTGCCCAAGCACTATTAATTTAACACCCTGTCTGCAAAGGTATAATATTTTCCTTAAACGTGTGACATATGGGTGGGTGTGAAGCAGGCTCCTGCAGGGCATGGCTGCAGGCACCTTGATCCCTGAATGGGATCAGGGATCCCCCGGAGGGATGGATGAGTGGGGCAGAGGGAATGACATGCAGCTGCCTCTGCTTCCTTTTTATCATCACTGGTGTTTGGTTTTCTGAGTTCCCTGTTCTGTTAGGTGGGAAGTTTCCAGTAGGCTGGAGATGGGATCACTGGGGGCTTGTCCTCATCCCTGATGTGCTGGCAGGAGTGTGGCTGTGTCAGGACTCCTGCTAGACCTGTTCACCACCAGCTCCCTCCCTGCAGCTGGGGGCAACTGGGGAGCTTTGCTAACTGGGCAGCCATGCTGGCTCTGTGCCTTCTCCCCGGGGGGTGCCTGTGGGCACCTGCCCCACACAGCCCTTCCAGAGTGACTGGAGGGGTTGAAATCTTGATTCAGTAAACAGCAGAAGTTTCCTGCTGGTTTCCTTCCTCATTCCTAACTTGCATGAGAAATAGAACAAGGAGTAATGGGTTCAAACTGAAAGAGGTTAGATATAGGTTGGACTCAATGATCTCTCCAGAACCTAATTGATTCTGTAATTCTGTGATGTATGGAAAAAATTCTTCCCTCTGAGGGTGGGGAGGCCCTGGCACAGGGTGCCCAGAGAAGCTGGGGCTGCCCCTGGATCCCTGGCAGTGTCCAAGGCCAGGCTGGACATTGGGGCTTGGAGCAGCCTGGGACAGTGGGACCTGCCCATGGCAGGGGTGGCACTGGATGGGCTCTGAGGTCCCTTCCAACCAAGCCATTCCATGGTTCTAAATGCAGGAACTTGTCTCCTGGTTCTCTCTGCCCTGGTTGTGCCCCTGGGCTGGTGACAGCTCTGCCTGGGCTGTGCAGGGATTGGGGACACATCAGGCAGCGAGCTCCTTAACCAGCCCTGACAGCAGCTCCGGGATCCGTCTGCCGGCTGGAACACGCACCTGGAACCTCCCGAGACTCTCCCGAGCTGCCAAGGCTGCATCGATCCCAACACTGTCCCTGTCACTCCCACCTAGCAGGGCAGGGGTGGCACAGTCACTGCTGCCAGTTGGAGGGACACGGCTCTGGAAACGGCTTAGGGCCAGCCAAGGCTGTTCCAGGCGAGGATGAGGGTGATCAGTCCCGGGGGAGAGGTGTCAGACTCCCCTCAGTGCCCAAACTGCCACCGTGCTGGCTTAGCTCCTGTCCCCTGCTCTGCCTGGCTGGAGCTGTCACCAGGGATGGCTCCAAGCATCAGATGGCAGGAGGGCAGAGGAGGAGGAGGAGGAGGAGGTGCACACTCTCTCCACCCTGTAAACTGTGCAGGGTAATGAGCAGCAGGTTTAATGGAGTGAAAGGACAAGGGCCTGGTGGCTCTGTCTCTCATGGCCCTCCCTCTGATCCAGCCCTCTCTGATCTCAATCTCTCTCTCAAGCAGGAGAGAAAAGGCTGAAGGAGCTGCAGAGGGAGGGAGCAGATATCCCTCCTGGCACCATCGAGGACTGGCTGGACAAGAGAGCCCAGAGGCTGAGTGCAGCTCAGAGTAACAGGTACTGGGGACTGGGGATCATGCAGGGGATCCCAGCAGAGGGGGATCCCACAGGAGGGCTGGGATAGCGGAGGGTGCAGGGGGTCAGAGGTGCCAACACCCAGCCAGCACTCGTGAGGGGCACGTGTGTAGATCCAGCCCTGGCTGCCCCTGTCAGGGATGTGTGCACAGGGGACACACTTGGGGCGCAAGCAGAGGGGTGCCCCTTGCTCTCTGCGGAGTGCGCAGACACACCTGCGAGGACAGAGCCGGTGCTGTGCTGCCTCATTAACGCCCGGGGCTCAGCGGCAGGAGCCTGCTTTCATCTGTTGACAGCTCCCCCATCCCCTGCCTGCCAGGGAGGGTGGAGCTGGCTCCTCCTCACAGTATCCGTTCGGATTCGGGTGCTGGCTGTTTCCTCGCTCACCTGACTGTGCCGCAGACTTAATGGGATGACATTTGGGCAGGTGCCAAATCTCTCTTCTGTTCTTTCTCTGTTTGTTCCCGTCCTCTCTGTGTTTGGACTGGGCAGGATCTTCCTTCTAGTGCTTGTCTGAGCTTGTTGCTCTGGGATTGTTCCGTCCCTCGGCTTGGCTGCCCTTGGCCTTGCAGAGGTGCCCACATTCCTGTCCCCTACACATCACTTGCCCCATTTTGTTTATCCTGCCTGTAAATCCCTGGAACTTGGGGTAGATCAGCTCTTAACAGAAGACAGCCATCACTATTCCCAGAGGAATTTCTAGACCTTCAGAACTACTTGGTCATACCCAGAGGAATGTTCAGACCTTCAGAACTTGGTCCCTGATGCACAAAACAAATTTCCAGGGTTGTTGCTCTTTTTCCAGCCTCCCTGTCCCTGCAGCCTCAGAAACCATCTGCTACAGGAACTAAACACCAACTGTTGGAACTTCCCTTCCTCTCTCCAGCCTTGCCAACGCCTCTCCTGATCATCTCTGTTTTCCCCTTGTGCCCTCCAGCCCCTCATTTCATGGGATTGATTTTTACCAATTTCCAAAGGAAACGTGCAGTGTGGATTTCCATCAGAACAGGGTCCAAGGCCTCAAAGCTTCTGAGATGCCACAAGTTCCATGAGTGTGGAAGTGGGTAGAGGAGAGGGATCCCATGAACACCTTCAGAAAGGAAATATTCTTGACCTTGCTGGCCACTGGAGAATCCGTGTGGGACAGCCATAGGGAACGCTCCAGCTGTAGGTAAACCTTTGATAGGGCACTTGTAACTCATGAGACCCCAGGGAATTGAGTACCCAGGCAGCATCCTCCCTATTGATTAGTCCTGCTGCTCAGGGAACAGCTCATTAGGTGATGGCTCTGCTGCTCCACCTTGCAGCATTCCCTCTGCTCCGTATCCACCGTGTGCCTGAGCCACAGTGCTGAGGGAATGACACCAAATATCCCTGCCTGGAGGGGCTGGTGTGTGTCCTCATGGTCCTGCCTCACCCTGGGCTCTGGAGAATCCCCACTGAGGGGATAAACCTTAAACCAAGTGACTTTGCTCTGTGTTAGTTGCCTGGAAAATGCTCCTGGAAAACTACTCCTGTAGTTGGCTCTGGGCCATGGCCCCGCAGGGAGAGGAGGGTGCTGCTTCTCCCCGGGGTTATGTAAAGGAGTTTGATTAGGTTTCTTCTGGCATAACAATTAAAAAGATTCATCAGGATCGGAGGTAGAGGCCTGAGAAGCTGCAAGGCTGCTGTCAGGGCTTGTGTGAGAGAACAAATGAGCTTCCTGCACTTGGGAATTAATGGAAAAGGTACGTTTGCCATGAATTTAAACGTGCCCCGGTCAAGCTGGAGGCAAGAGAGAGATGCTTCTTGCTCCTGCACTCCTTCATCCCAGTGTGGTGTTTGCAGTGGCCTCGACCAGTAAAGCTGAGGGAGAGGGGCAGGGACAGAGTGATTCCCAGGCTGTGGGGCGGGGGAGAAGCCTCTTCCCTCTGCTGAAGGGTCCTCTGGTGAGCACACCCCGCTGGTTTGGCAGCTCCTCTGTTTCCGAGGGGTCCTTGTCCTTCGGGAAGTGCACAGCTGGCTCGGGATCCGGGCTGCTCGGAAAGAAACATCTGCTCATTTTGTTTGTTCTTCTCCCAGCTCAGCTGTGTGAGGAGTGGGCATGGAGGGGCTGGGACCAGCCCTGCTGAGCCCCTCTCGGGGGGCTGTGCTGCTCCCCCACCCCAGAGCCTCTCACCTCAGTGTTCCCACCTGAGTTTTCACCGGCACACGCTGTGTTAGGAAGCACTGCTTGAATAGGCTGGGAATGGTCACACAACTGTTCTGGTGCTGGATTTGGGATGAGGGGGTGAATGAACCCATTTGGTGATAACCAAAACCCTCCTCTGCCAGCCCCTTCTCTTTGGGGGCTACTGGGGGGGGGCACAGGGAAGCCCAGCATGGCCTTGGTGTCAGACTGAGACGCTGCTTCTCACCTCATCCCTTTCCATCTTCCCTCGCAGTGCTCTTCCTGAGAAACCAGTGCCTTTCCAGTACCCTCCGGGCTGGCCACCAGTGCAGGAGCTGCCCCCGTCCCTGCAGGCCCCCCCGCCCGGGGGGTGGCCGGTGCCCCCCAACCTGCAGTGGGGCTGAGGCAGTGGCACCCCAGAGCCTGGCTGGGGCTGGCTGGCTGCCTCTGCTCCGGGAAGGAGCAGGATTATTTATACTCACTTTGATATCAATAAACCCTCCCCCCGCCCATTGCAGCCTGTGTGTGTCGTGTTCCTGCTCCCCTGGCAGCCTCCCGTGGGCTGAGCCACTCCCGTGGCTCTCTCCCTGCCTCTGGAACCGGGATCCCTGCTCAGCAGAGCTCCAGCCCCTCGCAGGGGCTGTCTGTTGTCACCTGGAGCAGACATTCCCCATTTCCCAGGGTAGGATCCATCCCCTCAGGTCGCTGCTGGCTGCTCTCAGTCCAGCTCCGTGCTGGGCTTTGTGATCCAGGCTGCAGAAGGATCCAGGCTTTAATTTCCTCGGGTGTTTGTGCCGTGTTTGTTCCTGATCAGTTCAGGGTGTGACCCTGCCTGGGTCCGGGTGCTGGAGCTCCCAATGGAGAGCCTGGGGAGCTTCCCTCAGCCCTGCTCCTGCTGTGCTGGAGGCGAGGGGCAAGGAGGGAAAATATCCCAAGGTTTCTCCACAGTGAGAGTTTGAGTCATCTCTCCTTGCTGGGAAGGGGTGGGGTGAGCCCTTGGCTGTCTCAGGAAGGGAGGTGGGTGCTGCAGCTCCAGGGACAAGGGGGGATTCTGTCCAGCAGCATCCCGGGAGGCAGCTCTCCAGCAGCGGGCTTGTCCAGGAGGGATCCCACTGCCAGAGCATTCCAGGTTTGGCTGGGCAGGGAGGTGGTGGGTCCAGATTTGTGAAGAGCACAGGCAGGAGCCAGCTACCTGCAGCCAAATCCCGCCTGGATCACTCCCACCTCGGGATGTGATAGCAAATTGTCACGGGACCGTCAGCCCCATCCTGGGACCCAGCTCTGACAGGAGCAGGGACTGGATGGGACAGCAGCCTGGAAACAGTCTTGGCTGGAGCCTGGAGGAGCTCGAGGTCCAACTGAAGAATTGTTTTATCCTTCCAGGTGAGAGCCCTGGGCTTGCTGGAGAGCAGGAGCACAGGGCTTGGGCTCGGAGGATGTAGGATCAGCCCGGGTCCCATCCTCACTTCCACATGCAGGACAGGTGGCTCCTCTTTGGGAATGGCTGGGAGTCCCTGGAGCAAGGGAAACCCTGCCCCCAAGAAGGTGGGAAGTGGGGAACCCCCAGGGGCTGTGGGATGCTCTGGAGTGGGAGCTGTGCCTGCTCTCTCCAAGCTTGGATGTGCATCCCTGTGCCCCAGCCTGGCACAGGGGAAGAGCCCTGGGGAATGCTGAGGGGCTCCACTGACCGGGGAGGGACAGTGGCTGCTCTGCTGATGGCAGCCAGGACACGCTCCCAGACACCTTCCGAGGCCACTGGCGCTGACAGATCAAGGAATTCCCACTCCCATCTCTTCCATGGATATTTTTCCCAATCAACATCAAAATCCTCGTGTTGATTGGAGCTGTGCTTTCATCAGCCCCCAGGCCTGTCCCTGCTCTGTGTGCTCCAGTCCTGGTGGGTTTTCCAGCTGATCCAGGAGGAATTGTTTTACCCAACACTCCCAAACTTCGGGGCTCCCCAGATCCAGCTTAAATTAGGTAGAGTTCTCTGGGCAAGCTCTGGAACCCGACTGTAAATGAAAATTTCAGTGTAAAACACAACAGCTGCAGCCTTTCCAGGCTCTTCCTTGCTCCCAAGGAGTTGAGCTGCTCTGGAAGCAGAAATTCCTGATACAGCCTGAAAGGAAAGAGCGGGATCATTCCCTGCTGAGCTCCAGCCCTGTCCAGGAGGAGGTGAGAGGCTGGCAAGGGGGATTCATTAAAATCGGGGTTTCCCCACAAAACCTGTGGGATGTGTGGCCGACGGGCTGAGCCAAGCATCACCCGCAGGTTGTCGTGGATTCATGGAGCTGTGTAACTCCCGGGGGATGGAGGAGGCTGGGAATTGCAGGCTTTGTGGGGGCTGTGTTACAGCGGGTGGCAGGAGGTGTGACAATGCCATGGATCACCGGGGTGGGACACAGCCAGTGTGGGCTCATCCGTGGAAAAAGGCTGTGGGAGGAGGACACCAGAGCAGGATGGGGCTCAGGCTCCTTCCCACAGGGAAGGCTGGTACCTGGATCCCAAGGGATGGACTCACTGTCCCCAGGGTGGGGGTGAGGAGCTGCTGCCCAATAGTGAAGCACGAGCCAAAGTGCCTTTGCTGGAGCAAGAGCAGGAGTAATTTATCGGGAAGCTTTTAGGGAAATGAGCGGCTGCTGGGCCCCTGCCAAGCGCAGCCCTGCTGGGCTCTGCCCGTGTCCTCTGGCAGCTCTTGCTGGGAGAGGGGGGACGGGAATAGGAGTGGGAATGGGGACAGGATGTGGACTGGGGTGAGGACGGGACAGAGAGGGAAGGAAAAAAGGATTGGAATAGGGGTAGAGGTAGGGTCAAGGATGGGGATTGGGGAGGGGAGAGGGGCAAGGAAATAAAATGGGAATAAGGATTGGGAGTGGTCAGGGATGAGGATGGGACAGAGATGGGGACAGAGATGAGGATGGGACAGCGGTGGGGATGAGAAGAGGGGAAAGGGACAGAGAGGAATGGAAATAAGGATGGGAGTGGGACTGGAGATGGGGTTGGGGGTGGAGACAGATTGCGACAGGGACAGGGATGGAAAGAGGACCGAGACAGGGATGAAGCTGAGCCCATCCCACACTTCTTGCGGCACAAGAGAGAGAAACAACCATTACCAACTTCTTCCTATCCCAAAAACTTCCCAGAGCTGTGGAATTGCAGCCCTGCAGCCCCCGCTGGGTTTGCTGCCACCTTTGCTCCGTTGTCCCCGTGTCCAGAGACCCCGCGCTGGGTCCTGCTCCCTCCCCGCCCCGCCTCGCCCACGGCAGCCCCCACCTCCCGGCACATTCCCTTTGTTTTTCCCTTTCCTGGCGATCCCTTAATCGAATTATCCCGGAGCATCGCTGTTGCAGCAGCCGCAGCGATCCGTCCCCGCTGCGGCAGCGCAGGGACGCGCCTGGGACCCCTCTCCTGCTGCCCGCCTGCTCCGGGATCGGGAGCTGCCATTCCAAGCCTGCCCGAAGAAATCCGTTCTCTCGATTCCCATTAAAATTAATTGAGCAGCTTTGAAACGCTGAGCTTGGGGGATGGCATTATTCCTTTTATCTATTTCTTTCTTCTACGTTATTGTATTTTCTGGCAAATTAAATTGTCCTCGGTTTTTTTTTGGTGGTTTTTTTGTGGGGGAGGCTTTTTTTTTTTTTGCTTCTCTTATGTTTATTCACAGTGTCTATAATAGACCTGGTTAAAAAAAAAAAAAAAATATATATATATATATATATATATATATATATATATACACACATGTCTCCAAGGCCACGTGGCTCCTTTGGAAATGCCAGTCCATAAAAAATCCAAACTTTCTGCGGGGAGATGGATGAAATTTCATTACGGATGCGGAGCCTCCCGCACTTTGCGAGGCAGCCGGAATGATTTCATTGCCGTGGAGCACTTCCCATTTCCATTTCTCATTTGGACGTTCGCTTCAATTTGCTTGATAAATTAGAGAAGATCAAAAAAAAAAAAAGCCTCCCCCAGACCCCAATCAATCAAATGCTGCCAATTCCTCCTGCCATCCCAAAAATGGGGTGTCCCCCCCGTGGTGCTGCAGGGTGGGAATTCCCATGCCAGTGCAAGGAAAAGTGGTTTCTGTGGGGAGGTGAAAGTGGAGATGTCCCAGCCCCGATGTCCTGGGATGGGCTCCTCCAGCCCCGTTCCCTGTGGGAAGTGCCCCATAATGGGGGAGCAGCAGCAGCTTTGCCCGATTCTCTGCCAGCCCCAAGCACTTCCCCTGGTTTTATTTATCCCTTTAATCTCTTTGCCATTAAAAATGCATCGCTGGGGGCTCGGGGAGGGCGATCCATTAGGTGGGAATGGGCTTCCACAGCACACACGGACGTGAGGCCGTGAGATTCCCGATGTCCCTTTAGCATGGGGGGGTCACACTGGGGCCAGGCCGCGGTGGTGTAAATCAGGAGTAACAGGGTGCTTCCCTCCCACCAGCCTTGGGGCAGGATCCCCAGCCCAGCCCAGGAATGGTGACCCCGTGGAGCCTCTCTGAGCGTCCCAGACAGATCCTGCTGGAATTACTGTTAATCCAGGTGGAAGCACTTCTGGGAGGGGGGTTGGGCTGAGCATCCTCCCTGTCGAGGCAAAGGGGCGTGAAACATCCATCAAACCCAACATAAAATATCAGGGCATGAGACATGGAGAGGGGGATAAAACCACTTGGGTCCATGGGATAGGGCAGGACCTATAGCAGGATTCACAGCTGGAGTGGGGTGGGGGCATGGGAGTTGCTGGGGAGGAGCCAGATCCCACTGCCCCAAAGTTTAGGGATGCTCCAGCCCCCGGGATTCTGGGGATCACAGCCCCCCAAACCAGTGCCCACCTGCCGTGCCAGGAGGCCTCAGCAGCAGCCACGGGTGCTCCCAGGGCCCTACCCCATCACCCTCCACCCCAGCATCTCCAGGAGCCCTCACTTCAGAAATCCCAGTTTTATTTCAGATCGGAAACAACCAACCAGGAAGAACAGAAAAAAAAAAAAACCAAAAAAAAACAACAAAAAAACCACCCCACCACCCCAAAACCCCCAAAAAACTCCAAAGGATGAGAAACGGCCCCAAATCCGAACCAGTCCGTGCCCAGGTGGGTGCTACATACAGGCTGGGGGGTTCCGGGGCGTGCGGGGCTCCCTGGCCTCGGGGTCGCTCCGGCTCTTCCCAAGGGGGGTCGGCTCAAAGTGCATCAAGCAGGAGGTCAGGAATGTCCCCGCACCGGGCAGGTGGGGAAACCGAGGCACGGCACGGGGCCGGGGCGAGGGGACGGGGAGGGGCTTTGGGTGGGGGGTTGGAATCCAGCCCTTGGCAGCCAAGTCCATGCAAACGCTCCCGGCTCTAGGAACCATCTCAGGCGCGTGTATTGCTTAGGGGATGATTTGGTTTATCCTAAATATGAGCTCTAACGCTAGATCGGAGAATCCGACGGGATCCGCCGCGGGAGGGGCTCACGGGGCTCCATGCACGTCACATGCACTCACGGGGCGGTTTTTGGCTGGCGAGGGGGGGTCGGTGTGTCGGTGTCGGTACCGAAGTCTCCGCGCTCTGCGCACAGCAGCGACGGCAGCGCCCGGCACGGCGGGGCCCCGGCGCGGCTCCGTCCCCTCGGCTGCCGCCCTCCCGGGGGCGGGTCACGTCTCTGGGCCACAGATGGATGCACATCGAGATATTTATAGATATTTATAGGTGTCTCCTCCTCGCTGTCGCTGCGGCGTCCCCGCGGCGGGGGAACCCCGTTACTTCATCCCGCTGCGCAGCACCTGGTTGGCGGCGATGAGCATCACGCTGATGATGAAGGCGATGGCGAAGGCGCAGATGAGGCTCTTCCGCACGCAGGTCTGGCGGATCTGCTGGCTGGAGCAGGCTGGGGGTGGGACAAACACCGCGTTACCCCAGTCCCAGATATACCCTCCCCGTGGCACGGATAGCTGGTGCCATCCCCGTGGCGTTTGGCATCCCCGCGGGGGGGTTGGCATTCCCGGTGCCCGGCACTCACTCTCCACATCGACGGGGCACTCCTCGGCCGTGCCCATGTGGCTCTCCTCCTCCGTCATGATGATGTTCTCGATGTCCTTCATGGACAGGTGCTCGCAGAAGGTGTCGTACAGCAGCCGCTTCAGCTCGTCCACCGTCAGCTTCTGCATGTCACACTGCGGGCACCGGGCATCGGGGTGACCCCACGGCTGGGGGCACAGCGGCTTCCGAGGTGTCCCGGCACCCTTGGGCGTTTTGGGAGGATCTCCCTAGAGTTGTCTGGAAAGGCCTGGTGTCCTGGTGACCCCCAGCAGAGCAAGGGGCACCCAGTGGGGGCTGGCATCAAATGTGGCCTGTTTGTGCCAGGGGCAGAGGAGCTCAGAGGGGTGCACCCCGGCCCTGACCCTGATCCCGATCCTGACCCTGACCCCAGACTGGACCTTGACCCCAATCCTGACGTGAACCTGTTCCTGACCCTCATCCTGACACTGGCCCTGACCCTGACCAAAATCCTGACCCTGGCCCCAACATTAAACCTGATCCCAACCCTCATCCTAACCCTGACTCCAACCCTAACCCTGATCCTAAACCTAGCCCTAACCCTGACCCTTAAACCAGTGCTGACTCTGACTGTAAGGCTTATACTAACCCTAAACTGCAGCCTGAACCTGAGTTTGTCCCTAAACTTGACCCTAACCCTAATCTTAAACTATGCTAATCCCAACTCTTAAACCAACCCTAATCTCGTCCTTGACCCAGAGCCTGACTTTCACCCAGCCTAACCCCAACTGCAGCCTTTACCCTGATCGTAACCCTGACCCCAACCCCAACCTTGGCCCCAACCCTGAGCTGTCCCCGCTGCTCTTGGTGCAGGTTTTCGGGCACCATCCCCGGGAGGGGACTGGGGGTGTCCCTACACTCCCATAGGGGCTGGGGGTGTCCCTATGTTCCCGTAGGGCTGGGGGTGTCCCTGTGTTCCCGTGGGGCTGGGGGTGTCCCCGTGTTCCTGTGGGCCTGGGGGTGTCCCTACACTCCCATGGGGGCTGGAGGTGTCCCTGTGTTCCCATGGGGCTGGGGGTGTCCCTACCTTCCAGAAGACGGTGTCGAAGTCGGTGCCGTGGAACTTCTCCGGGATGCCCGAGGTGGAGAGCTTGGGCCCCAGTAATGTCACAAACTCCTCGAAGTCCACCTGCCCATCACCTGTGGGACACAGGGGTGGGTGTCACCCCCTGCCTGGGCACAGGGCACGTGGGACACTGCCCCTCCCAGAAGAGGCCCCATGGGTGGTCACAGAACCCCAAAACCAGTTGGAGACCTGAAGACCAGCTGGGAACCTCCAGCAAAGTCAGGGAACTTCCAGCTTTGGCCGGGACGCCCGACACCGGACGGGGTCCCCAGGACCCCAGCGCCAACTGGGGACACCCAGTGTGGGCTGGGGACACCCTAACACCACCTAATCCCCCCACAATGGGATCTGGGACCCCAGTGCTAGCTGGGGAAACCCAACACCACCCAGGACCCCGAGCATGAGCTGGGCCCCCAATTCCAGCTGGGACCTCAATGCCATCTGGAGGCCTCCCAGGGCTAGTTGGGGACCACAAGTGTTGGCTGAGAACCCCCAAAACCAACACTGCATGGGGACCTCCAGCAAAACGTGGGGTCCCCAACACCAGCTGGGATGCCAAACACTGGCTGGGGTCCCCAGTGCTGGATGGGGGCTCTCAGTGCCATCTAGGGACCCCCCATGTTGGCTGGGGACCCCCAAAGCCTTTTGGGCCTCCTTCCAATGTGACCTGGGGACACTCAGTGTCACCTGGAGCCACCAGTACTGGCTGGGGAAGTGAGCTCCAGGACTGTGAGCAACAGTTGGACCCCCAGTTCCAGCCGGGACCCCAATTCCAGCCGGGACCCCGGTGGTGGCTGTGACCCTGGGGGTGCTTGGTGGCTGTCCTGGCCGTGTCCCCTGGCACTGGGGGACGCTGGCGTGGGGCTGTCAGGGCAGCACTAACGATGAGTAATGAGGGGAGCGGCGCCTTGGCAGCGCTGCCGGAAAGGCTTTTAAATGGGGGAAAAAAGGAAAAGCAATAAATTAAGGAGCTCTTTCAGGTCCCGATGGGCGCGGGAGAGGTGAGGACAGGGTCAGGGTGGCAGCGAGTGCTGGAGGGTGATGGGTGCTGAGGACACGAGCCAGGGTGCGGGATCCACGCCAGGGTGCGGGATCCACCCCTGGGTGCGGGATCCAGCCCCGGCAGCACGGTCCCGGCAGGTTTAACGATCCCACAAGCATCCAGGATCCTTAAATCTGCCCAAACAAAGCTGCAGTGGCAATGATGATGATGGTGGATGAGCAGAAGGCTCCAGCAGGAGGCAGAGCCTGGGTCAGGCTCGTCCCACATCCCGTGTCGTGTCCAGCATGCGGGGTGGAAATACGGGAGAATCGGCTCTTTCTCTCCACGGGGGGTCCCGTCCCTGTCCCCATCCCGGCGTCCCGGGCTCCTACCGTCCATGTCGAGGCGCTGGATGATGACCTCCAGCTCCACCTCGTTGGGCATGTACCCCAGGGAGCGCATGGCCGTGCCCAGCTCCTGCTTGGAGATGAACCCGTTGCCATCCCGGTCGAACACCTTGAAGGCTTCCCGGATCTCTGTGGGGGGAGCAGGGATGAGTCCGGCTGCGCTTCCCCCTCCAGCACCCACAGAAGCCCTGTGGGGATCCCACCTCCCTCTCCTGCCAGCATGGAGCGCCCTCCCAGCCTCCCCAGAAGGGTCCGGCCTCCCCAACAGACCCCAAATCTTTCCTCCAATTCCAGTCACCCGCTCGCAGCACCCACCCTGCCCTTGCTGCCGCCACAGCCGAAACCGCGGCATTCTGCCCTAAAAACACATTCCTTGGGTGTGCCTGAGCTTGGGGTGCCACCAGGTGGGCACTGCAGTCGGGGGCATCCCCACGGTGCCACAGCATCCAGTCGGGAGCACCTCTGAGGATCCGTGGGGGGCTGGAGACTGTCCCCATCCCAGGGTCCCGGGGCTGCACCTCCATCCCGGGACCACGGGGTGGGATTGTGCCCCATCCCATGGTCTTAGGGTGGGTCTGTGCCCCCATCCTGGGGCCCAGGGGTGGGTGCTGGAGCTGTGCCACGCTTCACCCCCAAAAAATCCCAAATCTTGACGGAATTGCTGCAGTGTTCAGCCCTGTTCGGTGCAGAGGAGGATGGAAGCGGGAGGTTTGGGGATTTCTGGCTCAGAATGAACCCCTGGGATGTGGGGGAAGATCCCTGTGTAGTGGCTGGGAGAGGCTGCAGGGAAACTGAGGCACAGCCTGAGTCCATTGACTCCATCCCACCTCCTGCTGCACTCAGGGCTCTGCTCCTTTTTGGGGCAGTTTGTGGCTTTTTGATGCCACCTGATGTGGAGCTGGAACCAGGCTGATGTAAAAGAAGGAGCAGGAAATTGGGACTGGGGGACAGCGGGAAGCCAGGCCAGGATGTTGGTACCTCTTCCTTCTCTGTGTGGCTGCCAGAGGGATTCGTGCTGGAGGATCCCGGCAGGAGAAATGGGCTGTGAACTTTGGGTTTGGGGAGAAAAACCCATATTGGGTCATGGTACCGACCCCCAGTGCTGGGGGACATCCCTGCCTGGATGGTGTCACATCAGTGATGTCTTCAAGGTGTTTTGGGGGAGTTTTGGGGGATTTTGGCCCATCAGTCTAAGCTTCTCCATGACCAGTGTCCCTGCCTGGGCAGGGAGATCCTCCAGCTTCTCCCCGTGCTCCTGGGAGGCCCTCATTATGCTCCAAAATTCATCCTTCAAGGATTCTCATCCCAAAGAGCTCGAAGGTGGCTCCTCATCAGATGGTTTGGGGTGTTGGGGGACAGGCAGGGACGTGTCCTGGCAGTGGCCAGAGCGGGGTCCCAGCTCCCCACTGAGCACCCCCTGCCCCAGCTGTGCCCTGTCTGCTCAGCCCCAAGTGTGAGGCCTTGCCGGGGTGTCACGGGTGTCCCCCAAACTGAGGGGACAGTGGGAGGTAGGAGCAGGGGGCGGTAGGAGCAGGTGGGTGGCTGGCACCTTGTGGGGTCCCCTTGGGGCACCCAGTGCTGCCATTGATCCCCACGGCCACAGGTGGGTGCTGGGGCGGGAACACCGCACTGGGACCCCGGGGACTCGGTGAACTGGGACGACAGCCGGTGCAGGGACACGGGGAGTGGGCACATGGACAGCACGGAGGGGTGTGAATACACAGAGACACACGGACACACACAGGGACACACACCCCACTGCAGCGGGGCCGGGACACGCCGGCAGTGACACCCACCTGTGTGTGCACGCACGGACACGCACACACTCCTCGTGGTGAGGTCACACACCAACACCTGCTGGGATGTGCCCGTGTGTGCGAACACACACACAAACACACACAACACCCCTTGCACTGACGCTGGGCACGCACACACAAGGACACAACCAGAGCCACGTCACGGTGACGCTGCACCCCTGTGTGCACACCCAAACGCATTTCAGTGACGCCTGTGAGTGTGCAAACACACCCCCGACACCTTGGAGCGATGTGCTCGTGCACACACACGGGCCTGCACTCACAACCCCCTTGCAGTGGTGTGTGTGTACATGGATGCAACACACACTGACAGCTCGCAGCGATGCTGTACCTGTGTGTGCAAACACACCAACACCTCGCAGCGATGCTGTACCTGTGTGTGCAAACACACCAACACCTCGCAGCGATGCTGTACCTGTGTGTGCAAACACACCAACACCTCACAGCGATGCTGTACCTGTGTGTGCAAACACACTGACATCTCACAGCAATGCTGTACCTGTGTGTGCACACACCCCGACACACATGGACACTTCA
>NW_024580662.1:424069-455695 GCF_017639235.1 Corvus kubaryi | reverse complement strand
ATGCTGTACCTGTGTGTGCACACACCCCGACACACATGGACACTTCACAGTGATGCTGTACCTGTGTGTGCACACACACCCACACACGGACACTTCACAGCGATGCTGTACCTGTGTGTGCACACAGACACACACCCACACCTCACAGCAATGGTGTACCTGTGTGTGCACACACTGGAACCTTGCACAGCTGCACTTGTGCATGTGCACAAATGCACAAACACCCTGCACTGAGGTACTTGTGCACACACACACACACACTGTACTTGTGCACACACATGGACACGCACAGCCACGATGCAGTGCTGCTGTACTCGTGAGTGCACACACCAACACCTGGCACAGCTGCACTTGTGCACGCACACACAACCCCCCTGCAGTGACATCCCTGCGCCTGCACACCCACAGCCCTTGCAGCGGTGCTGCACTTGTGCACACACACACACATGCACATGCACACGCACAGCCACGTCACGGCGATGCTGCGCTGGTGCACGCAGACACACAAACACCGTGCACAGCTGCACCTGAGCGTGCACAAACACAACCCCGCTGCAGCGATGCTGTGCTTGTGTTCGCACACACGCACACCCCAGCACGTTGCAGCGATGCCGGGCTTGTGCACAGGCACACAAACACCCTCTGCAGCAGGGCTGTGCGTACAAACCCGTCCTGCTGGGACGCCGAGCGTGTGCACACACGCACACAAACACCTCCTGCAGCGAGGCGGTGCATGGGCGCACACACGTGCTGCAGTGACACAAGCACTGGCACAGCCACAGAGGCTGGCACGGCCACGCACACACTGACACTGGCACAGCCACACACACAGAGCCGCCCTGCAGCGAGGCCGTGCGTGTGCACACAGATGTGTGAGCGCACAGATGCGGGAGCACACCCGCAGCACGCGGTGCAGGGGGTGTGACACGCCTGTGCACACACACACAGCCCCTGCAGTGAAGCTGTAACAGGCACGTCAGCGCACACGCACAGCCTGCAGAGCTGCACACACACACACACACACACAGCCCTTGCACGCCGGTGGGAGCGCCTGCTCGGGGCTCCCACATGGATTTTGGGGGTCCCCTCACCCCCAGCCCTGTGGCTCCCTGCCTCAGTTTCCCCACGGGGATGCCGGGGGCTCCAGGTTTGGTGCTGGGCCAAGGGTGCTCTCCCCAGGCAGAGTGGGGACGTGGGTGAGGTCACCCCCCCATGGCTCAGTTTTCCCCCCGCTGCCGGGTCTGGAGCGGGGGGTGCTGCACCCCTCTGCCCCAGGCTCCCCAGGGATACCCCAAAGCCGGGGACCGCCAGTGCCCGTCCCGCCGCCCCGGCAAACTTTTGGGGTGGAAAAAGCCATTCTGGTGGCAGCGAGCGAGCTGAGCTCGGCCCCTCTCATCGCACGGGTGGGCAGAGCCCCGCCGGCCGCTCCTCCCGGCCGGAGTCCGGTGACACCGGGACTGCGTGGAGCTGCCGTGACCCGGGGGGTGACACGGGTGACAGCCACCCCTCGGGTCCCCCGCGCCACCAGCCACTGTCATATTATGACAGCGGGGAGGGGGTGACCCCGCCGCGCCGCGGAGGGGGAAACCGGCCCCCCGCCACTACCGCCGGTGCCTGCTGTGTCATATTGCCACAACCGGGGCCCGGGACCCCCGCACGCCTCCCCCTTCAGCTTTCCTTCCTCTCCTCCTCCTTCTCCTCCTCCTCCTTCTCCATCCATCCGCATCCCGCTCGCCCTCAGCTTCCCCACGGCGCCGGGGGAACGCGCACCCCGACTCCGCCACAGCCGCATCCCACGGGATGGACTTCCCAGTCCCCCAAACCTCCTCACCCCACAACCCCATGGGATGCCCCCCTCCGCCCCCCCCCCGATTCCCAGCCCCGGCAGCCCCCCCAAACCCGCTCACCCTCCAGCTCATCCTCGGGGATCTCCACGGGGCGCTGCTCGGCGAGGATGTTGGGGACGGTGTAGATCCCCCGGTACATCAACGCCGCCGTCACCGGGTGGAAAGGCATCTTCGGGGCTCCCCAAAACCCAAAGTTTAAACCCAAATCTCGTCGGGTAGAGGTGGGGTTCCCCCCGGTCGGTGCCGCCGGACGCTAAACACAAGTTGCCGGTACCCGCCGCCCCCCGCCCGGTACCCACCGGCCAGGGGGGGCCGGGGCGGGCGGGCGCTCCCCGTCCTCCGGGGCCGGCGGCGGGACGGGGCTGGCGGCGGAGCCCCTCACCGTGGAGTCAGGGCGCGGGGGGGCTCCGCTGGGGGCGGCCCGCTTCCCCCGCGCACATGCCCTCCCGAAGTGGAAACGGGAGGTGAAAGCATCCAAGCCCCGGTTAAATCCCGGTGGAAGCGGCGGCGGCGGCGGGGGGGACGGGGCTGGCCATACCGCTCAGGGCCCCCCCTCCGCCCGGAGCCCCCCCACCTCCGCCCGGGGCCCCCCTTCCGCCGGCCCCGGGCCGCTCACAGCGCCCGGGGAGCCGCTGCCACCGGGCCACGCTCCCCGGTGGGGCCCGGCATGGCGGGGCCGAGGCTAAAGGCGGCCTCTTCGTCTTCCTCCTCCCTCCTCCTCCTCCTCTTCTTCTTCCCCGCCAAGTGTCCCGGGCAGGCCGGGGCTCGCTGCCGCCGCGGTTCAGCCCCCGCCGCGCTCCCGCCGCCCCCCCGCCGCCGCCGGCAGCCGGAGCATCCTCGGCCCCGGCCCCGGGAAGCGGCGGCGGAATCCGGGGAGCGGCGGCGCCGGGTGGGTTTTGAGGGGTCCCGCCCGGGAATTGGGGCGGGGGGGGGGGGGGAGGTGGGGCCTCCCCCCGGGGGGGCGGCGAGGGGGGGCAGTGCGGCAGTGAGGGGGGAGCGTCCCGGGCCGCAGGGAGGGGGGAGTGGGAGATGCTGGTACCGCGGGGGTGCTCGGGGGGTGCTGGGGGTCGGCAGGCAGGGCTGGGGGGCCCCGTGGCACCCCCTGTCCCGGCGGGTGTCACCCTGGGGTCCCCACACGCAGCACCCCATGGCCCGGCGGTTGTCACCCCGAGGTCCCCACACATCACACCCCAGGGTGCCACCACCCCCAGGTCCCCGCACATGGCACCCCAGGGTGCCACCACCCCCAGGTCCCCGGCACCCTGGTCGTGGGGCAGTCACCGTCCCAGGGTCCCTGCAGGTTCCTGGGACTGTCATCATCCCTAGAAGCCATCATCTGCATGTGGCACCCACACCCAGACGTTCGCCACCCCCAGGTCCTTGCACGTGGCACCCCGGGCTGTCACCACACCGCTGTCCCCGCGCACGGCATCCCATGCCTGGGCAGTTGTCACCCCAGTGTCCCCGCACTTGGCACCCCAGGCTGCCACCACCCCAAAGCCCCTGCCCGTGCCACCCTGGGCTGGCCATCACCCCGAGGTCTCCGGAGTGCTGTGAGGTGACAGGGACCCCAGGGCCGGGCCTCCTGCTCCCACAGCTGGGAAGAAATGAGCCATGGAAGAGGCAGGAAGCAGGGCCAGGAGCGAAGCCCTCTGTCCTTGTCACCTTTTCCAGTCATCCTCTGCTTCCCCCCAACCTTGATCACATTTTTCACCTTATTTCTCACTTGGACATTGATTAATCACAGTTGGGCTCCTGCACTAGTGCAGGTCCCCACCGTGCCATGTCCCCACGGCACCCGTGTCCCTGCGACATCCCTGCGCTCAGGCACATGGCAAGGGATGCTTCCAGGACCTGGCACCTCTCCTGCCATCTCCATCACGCTCTCAAATCCTGCTGTCCCCCTTCCCTGGGCTGGGCCCGCTGGGAGATGGAGGTCACAATGTCCCCCGTGTCTCCGTGGCGTCTCTGGAGGAGGGGACAGTGGCATAGGGGGGCTGCCAAAGGCTCCTGCTCTGCACGTTTGGAGATGCTGTGGTGGGAGGGAAGGGTCTGGGGGCCGGAGGGATGCGGTTCCCAGAGCTGGAACAGGGTGGGAGAGAGAAAAGGGGAACAGTTGGCACCTCCCAGGTTCTCACCGGACACCAAGGATGCGTCAGAGCGATGGGGAAACTGAGGCACGGCTGGACCCGCTCCAGATGCGCCTCTCACCTCGGCACCGTCACAAGAACCCCGAAAATCTTGGAATAGGATTCCTGCTGCTCCAACCAACTGCTTCACTAAGCCCCCCCTCGCCTCCTGCAGTCGCCGCGGACACGTGCTCAGCCTCATCCAATTCACCGCTGCCGGGAATTTTCGGGCTGCTCCAACCTCCTGCATGCTGAACCCTCCATCTCCCGGCGGAGCAGCCAGGACCCCGCTCCGGGGCTCCCAAAGCCCGGCGCTGCCTCCCGCCAGCGCTGCCGCCGCTGGATGTAACCAGCTGGGGTCCCCTTTAAGCTATTTTTTAGTTGGGAGAAATTTCCCTCTCCGGCAGCAGAAAACCGCCACGGCCACGCTCCGGAGAGGGAGATTTCAGGGATGAGCAATTCCCGGTGCTGTGGGGTCCCAGCTCCCAGGGCAGGGTCGTTCCTCCCCGGGGAGTCGTGGCTTGGGGGGTGGATTTTCCCAACTCTGCTAAAATTCCCTTCTCCCCCGGAGGTCGGGATGGGCTTGGGGCACATGGATCTGTGTCCCCCGGGGAGTCTCCAGTGTCTGATACTGCGGTTGAGACCCCAGCACTCGAAGGGGGAAATGCTGATAATAACAAGTGGCTTTTGGGGAGAAACAAACCCAAAAAAGCAAAGCCTGATTGAAAATCTCCTCTTTTTTTTTTTTAACAGATCAATTTGCTCTTCGATGTTAACGAAGTTCCCTCCCAATTAATTCTCCAGACGCCCTGGGATGGAAACTCATTAATTTCTCACCACCCAAATCCCAGCAGGAATAACAGGGCCAGGTTCTGGGCTTTTCCCCTCAAATCCCCAGCGGAGCTCCCTGTGCAGCGCCAGGGACCTGTTGGAGCCGCCTTCCCAAAGGAATGAGGGCCTCCGGTCATCCCGGCTCCCGCTCCCTGGGGATGGGGGGTGGGCAGGCGGCACAGGGCGGGGGGAGGAGAATTAAGTGGCTCAATTGCGTTTGAAGCCCTGATTGGGTTTTCGTTCATTAGGGATCGGAGCTCTCTCCGTGTTTCCCGGAGCCCGGCGCCCTTCCGCCCGGGATGGAGGCTGGGACGGTCCGTGCTGGCTCCCTCTGTCCCTGTGCCGAATCCCCTCACTGATTTTGTGCGGAGAAGCTCTGGGATTTCCTCGGAGCTCAGCCCTAAAACGATGGGGTGGAGGCAGCGGTGTCCCAGGGATTTCAGGTAAAATCCCAGCCACAGCCGCTGGGATGTTGGGAATGTTCCTCTTCGCAATTCCTCCATTATTTGGGAATCCTTTCCACAATTCCCCCTTTATTTCACCCGGGGCTCGGGCCAGCCTTGCCAGCAGGTCAGTGCCACCTCTCTCCTCTGTCCCTTTGTCCCTCTGGAGACAGCAGCACTTTCCCAACACTCCCAGGTGTTTTCCTAATTAGCTGATCCCACTAACGAGGCTGGTGGGATCCAGGCCTGGTGGTGCGTGGTTTATTTGCAGCTTCAGAGCAATCTCACTGCCAAGGGCCCTCGCTCTGGGTTCACATCCCAACACCAACGTCCTTATTTCTGTCAGGGATTTGAGGGCATGGAAAGGAAAAGGGCTGAAGTGGCTCTGGCACAGGGACGGGACTGATTGAGCTTTAATTAATCTGCTCCTCGTTTATCCCTCCCATGGCAGCGCTGAGGGGCCCTTCTGGCTCCCCCCTGCCCTCTGCCCAGCCAAGACTCCTGGGCTCCTTCCTGCCTGAGGGATGAGGTGGGATGGGGTGAGGATGAGGACTGGGATGGGATGAGGATTAGGATGGGATTGGGATGAGGTGGGGTAGGATGGGATGAGATGGGGAATGAGGATGTGGATGGGACGAGGATGAGTATTGGGATGGGATTGGAATGGAATGAGATGGGGATGAGAATGGGCATAGGATGAGGATTGGGATGGGGATGACATAGGGATAGGGATAGCAATGGGATGAAGGTGGGGTCAGGGTTGGAAATGGGATGAGGATGGTGAAAGGGATCCCTCACAGGAGTGGGGAGGGGAAGGGATGGGGATGGGATTGGAGATGGGATGGGGATGTCCCAAAGCCATGGGAAAGCTGACAGGGATGAGGAAACTTTACAGCTGGGGACGGAACAAACCTGTGCTGGGTGCCCTCAAATGCCCCAGGACAACCCCAGGGACCTCCTGGCAGCCTGAGGGGGTTGGGATGGGATTTGGCACCAGAGCATCCTCCAGACACTCCCATCGCTCCCCCGGGCACCGGGAGGGGACGTGAGCGCCCCGGGGGTGTCGTTGTGACATTTTAAAGTCCCTGGCACTGAGCCCTCGGAGGCGCCGGAGGCATCAATCTCCCGGGGCCGTGCTGTCAGGTGGGTATTTAGTGAAATGTTTCCTAAATGAACGCTTGATGGGAGAAGAGGGATGGCTGCAATGTTCCGAGCCGCAAGGTTATCCCGGCCGCCGGCTGCCAGCTCCCAGCGCCCGCTGGAAACCCGGGAAGGGCAGAGGAGAGAGCCCCTGGGGAGGGGTCAGCAGCCGCCTCCCCGCGTGGCCGTGACTTTTCCCACACTGGGATGCACTCGGGAACAAATCCCACCCGTGATGGGGAAACGCCGGGCGCGGCTCCAGGCAGCCGGTGTGGGTGGGGAGGGAAGGGGGAATGGGAAAAGCTCAGAGAGCTCCGCTGAATGTGGGTTCTGAAGGGGGGAAATAGCCCTGCCATGGGAGGAGGCAAGAATTCTGCTTAGGGGGAATTTTTCTTCAGGGGAAAATGGGAAAAATTGAGATGAGCCTGTTCTTAGCACCCCTCCGAGCAGATGCAGCCCGGGATGCCGCGGGCAGCGGTGACTCCGCTTGCTCCTGCCAGGAGATGGAGCAGGAAACAACTCCCAGAGACCTCAGTCAAAGACCCTCAGACTCATTAATAGCATCAGAAGCAATGTTTTGGACATCACAGCCTGCCCAGGAAGGAAAGTTGGAGCACAGGGTGGGATCTGGCTTTCCAGGAGGAAAGGTGGTGGCTCCTGCACACCGGTGCCCCCAGGACACCGGGCCTGGCTCTGCTCCCATCCCGCTGCTGGTGCAGAGCAACAGGAGACATCGGCTCCACCTCTCTGGGATGCTGTGACCTGTTGCAGGGGGATGTCCTGTGAAGCCAGAATCCAGTGGTACCCAGTGCCAGGATGGCCAGAAAGGGGCAGTGGGCACATCCCTGCGGGGCTGTGACAGCGCCCAGTCCCTGAGGCCGAGCAGAAGGTGATGGCAGTGGGACTCCCACATTCCTGCTCCCGATCCTACCCCAGGGCAGGGATGGCAGCACCCCACCACCTGGTCCTGCTCCCTACCGTGGTCCCACACCCAGAATCCCACACTCGGCTCCAGGGATTCACCCTCTGCTCGCTGGGAGCTGGAGCAGCTCCACATCCATTTGATTCCATAACATCCATGTATTATCCCTTCCCGGGGCTGAGTGGGCAGCTCCGGTCCCAGCCAGGGGTTCCGGCTCCGCAGCTGTGGCTTCCCTGCACAATGAATCCCTGATTAACCTGGCAAAACACACGGAGCTTGCCAGGTCTCCGTGGGGAGCGGGGTGGCCCTGGGTGCCAGTCCCCCTCGAGGCTGCCTCTCCGCTCCCTTCTCCCTCTTAAATTCATTTCCTTCCCCTTTTTTCTTCCTGGACGACAAAGGTGGAGGGACGCAGCCGGCAGCGCCGTGCCAGCCATCAGCGGGGATGGATGAGGATGGATGAGGAGGGATGGGGATGGATGGGGATGGATGGGGATGGATGGGGATGGCGGGGACAGCGCCGGGCTGGCAGCTGGCAGCCGAGGGGGAATAAGGTCCCCGTGTCCTCAAGGCACCGTCCGAAAAGAGCAGGATCCTGCTGGCTGCGACCCCTGGGAGCAGCGTTTTACCCCCTCACCTGCCGGGACCAGAGGGTGCCCTGAACACCCTGGGGTGCCTGCGGGCAGGGATGGGGGGTCCCGTGGGCTGGTTCCCCCAATTCCCACCGCTGTTGGGTGGGCAGTGGGTGACCCCGAAGAGCCGCTGAGGTGCCCTGGTCCCCTCAGCTCCACCCGACCTTGTGGTGGCCCATGGCCAGGTGCAACCGTGCCGTGCCCTTGTGCTCGAACCCTTCCCTCATGTACACCCCCCACACACACGTGCAGGAGCCCCCCAGCCCTGCCCGGGCTTTGTCAGTGTCCCCCTGTCCCCACAGTGACCCCCTCCCTTGTCCCCCTGAGGCACCCGGGGCTGGGCAGCACCCCGGGGTGCAGCGGGACAGCGGGAGGGTGACAGAGCAGCAGCCCATGGGTGTGGGGAGGCCACACCAGCAGTCCCCGGGCTGCACAGCCAAGCCAGAGCCATCCCTGCCTCAGTTTCCCCATCTATCCCGTCTGCCCATTCCAAGCTCTTTTCCTGCAGGAGTTGCTGGCCAAAGCTGTGCATGTTTTGGGGGGGCTCTGAACCGGCACCCTGAATCCCCAGCCAGGGCTCCTGGCCCCTGACTTGCCACCCACGGCCACTCTGTGCCCCTTCTGTCCCTTTCATCTCCAGCTCTCGACATTTTATGTTATTGCTGAGAGTATTTAATGGTTTGGAAGTGAAATAACGTGAGTTGAGGAGACTTTGGGGACCCCAGAGTGAAGAACTGCTGCCAAAGCACTCCTAGGGTGCTGCCTGGGATTGGCCAAATCCCCAATTCCCTTCCTCAGGAACCCACGGCTGGGGAAGGGGCTGGGAGAGGTGCACGGCAAAGGCTTCTCAAAGCACCGCTTTGCTCCTCCAGCAAAGTCAGCTCACACCAACCCACGCCCGCAGCTCCTGTTGAGTTCAGTTTGCTAAAAAGGGAAAAAATCAGGGTGAAACATCCTTTGACAGGAGAGAAGTGGCCTGGGATGTGCCAGGGAGGGCAGGCAGGGAGCTGGCACAGGGCTGGGAGTGTGAGAGGCGACTCTGGGAACGTAGAAGACCCTGAGGGTGCAAGGCTGGGAATGTGCAAGGCTGGGAATGTGCAAGGCTGGGAATGTGCAGTGCTTTGTGCAGAGCACTGGGAGCAACAAGGATCCCCATGCCAGAGGTGGATCCATGCTGCATCCATCCCTGGCTTCACCCGGTGCATCCTCAGCGCATCCATCCCTGCACATCCATCCATCCCAGCACATCCCATCCCAGCACATCCATCCATCCACCCCAGCACATCCATCCATCCCAGCACATCCCATCCCTGCACATCCATCCCTGCACATCCATCCCCTGTGCATTCCCAGTGCATCCCCCTGCCCTCCTGCCCTGGCCTGTGCTGGAAAGAGCTCTTCTGGATGAATTTCAGGATGCAGGCGGTGCAGGTGACACACCAGTTGAATTCCTGTCACCACAGGCCACGTGGGAAATCGAGTCACCCTCCACATCCCTCACCGGCTGCCTTCAGCCTCCCCAGAATTCCCGTGGGTATCCCACTGGCATCCCTCTGCCAAAAGAAACCCCGTCCCTCCCCCCTCAGCCCTGCTTAAAACAACAACAACCGGAAAAAATCCCCCAGCCCACCCGCGGCGCTGGGGACGAGCTCTGGTCAGGAGCTCCGGGGAATGTCCCGGGATTTTGCTGCCGGAGAGCGGATGAAAAGCATCCATCGCCGATCCCAGCGGGGCCGGAGGGCCGGGAACAGCCCCGGGGGTCGGGGCTTGCTGGGCTGGGCCGGTTTCGTCCGTGATTAATTATAAAATTGAGGTCAATGCAGCACATCCTTTATTCATTCCAGGCAGGACGGAATCAGGGATGGCAAACACCGGGCTCAGCCCCTCTGGGCACCCCAAACCCCTCTTCCCTCAAGGAGGGATGCAAAGAGCCCCAAGGGACCGGGGACAGCGGGACTCCGGAGCCATCCCGATGCCGTGGGAGCTGCCGGAGGGATCCCAGCACTGCAGCCGTGCTTCCCAGTAATCCCGGCACTGCTAACTGCGGCAGCCGGGCTCCGAGCAGTTCTTCCCAAAGGAAAAAAAAAAAAGGCAAAGAAGCCTCAGCTCCCCTCCTAGTGCTGTGAATTTTTATTAAAACAGGAGAAAACAGTTATTCCTTCGGAGTACAACAGTCCAGGGCATGGGAAAGCAGCTGTGCCAGGCCACAGCCATCCGAACTGCAGCCACGTGCGGGGAATTGATCCCAGGGTTTAAATAAAAAGGGTTGGGATGGGATTTACTCCACGCCAAGCCCCGGGCTGAGCCTGCGGTGGGGCTGTGGGTCCGGGGAGGTTGTGGGAAGGAGGAACTGGGGGTCCTGAGGGGATGTGGGGGATCCTCAGGGCAGCACCGGCTCTGCTGGAGGGTAAATCGCAGCTGGAAGAGGATTCCACCCGAGCGGGGAACAGGATTTGGGACGGAGACAGGAACGGAAGGTCAGGGCATCCCTATTCCCCCCGCGGGGGGGGTCAGAGCAAAGGCACCCGCGATGGGATAGGCAGGAGCAGGCAGCCCCGGGCTCAGCCCGGGAAGGGGGCTGGGACGCCCTGGGATCCAGGGAAAGCCCAGCCCGGTGCCCCCGGACCCCCCAGCCTGAAGCTGCCCAGGTTTGTCACAGTTTGCAGGAACAAGAAGGTTTCATTTGGTTGGCACTAGCTGTTCTCCCGCTACCTGTGCCCAGCAGCGAGGAGGAGGAGGAGGAGGAGCCCTTCCTCCCTCCCACCTCCTCTCCCCAGGGAAGCAGCCAAGGATCCCCCCAGCCCCAGGTCCCTGGAACCCGCTCCCTGCTCCTCTCCCACCCCAGCGGGCGCTGGGAGAGCCGGCGCGACGCTCCTGATTTACAGCACTCCACTGGAACATGCTCGGGATCCTAATGGAGCTCCCGGCACCGCCGCACGCGCCGGGCTCCGGGAGCAGAGCAGGGCTCCAGGGCCGGCACACGGAATTCCAGGCTGGCACAAGGGGCTCCGGGAGCAGAGCAGGGCTCCAGGGCCAGCACACGGAATTCCAGGCTGGCACAAGGGGCTCCGGGAGCAGAGCAGGGCTCCAGGGCCGGCACACAGAATTCCAGGCTGGCACACAGCTCCGAGCCCACAGGAGAAGGCAATCCAGAGGGATGTCATCCCTGCCAGGGAGCCCCTCGGGCACACTCCTCTGCTGGCTGCCAGGGTGGGAAGGCACGGCCACAGCCCCGACCCCCGGCTCCAGGGAAAAGCCTGGAGGGCCGAGCCTGGAAGCAAAGCTAGAAAAATAAGGAAAAAAGCTGGAAAACCCAGGAAAACCAAGTGTCAGGAGGAGGAGGATGAACGGATGCTGAGCTAGAGAGCATCACACAGTCCATGGGCAGCCGGCCCCGAGTCCATCGGTGTGCAGAGGCTGGAGCAGCTGGCTGGGTCCGGGGTGATCCCTCTGGCAGCCCCCGGCTCCGGGACAGGCTCCGGCTGGGCAGGAGCCTCGGGAAGCAGCAGCGGTGTGGAGCAGTTGTCTCCTAGAGCTCCTCGAAGAAGGCCACGCGGGACTTGGTGCTCTGTAGAGTGAGCTGGAAGAGAGCAGAGCGGGATCAGGGGGCACCCTCCAACCTCACAGGGGGCACCCGCCCCAGAGTCGCCGCCAGGAGGGAGCTGCTGCCTCCTGTACCCCTCCGAAAGTACCAGGGAACGTGGAAGCCGGGGGGGTGCGGAAGCTGGGGGTCGTGCAGCCCCCACCACAGCAAGCACAGCCCAGGGAAAGCGGGGCAGAGACTGAGTCAAGGTCATGGGCATGGCTGAGGCTTCCAGGATGTGGGATACATGGCAGAGCAGATCCAAGGAGCCAGTCCAGGGGCCCCTGACAAGGAGGACATACGAGGGGTCTTGGGAAGCTGGAGGAGAAACACCTCCATGAGCTGAGGGAGAACCCACAACTCCAGCAGCCACCGGCACGTGTCCCCTCTGTCACCAAACATCCAACCCCATCCCAGCACGTGTGATCCATGCAGCCACCCCGGGACCTCATCCCAGCCTTGCTCCATCCATTCCACTGGAGGACAGAGCCGGAGAGCCCTCTCTCCCAGGACTGTCCTTGCAGGCCCAGCAGGACTCAGAAACCCTTGGAAAGCTTTCCACAGCCATCCCAAAAATAACACCCCACGGAGTAGCCGTGAGCCCGTCTGCTAACAGGCCAGAGGAGATAAAGGAAATCCTCAGTGGTGGGGAAGAAATCCCAGGATTTACAGACATCCCGATGGAGTGCACCGGGAGAAGTGCCACCTTCCCGGCAGCTGCTGGATCGCCAGGAGTTTGCCAAAGCAGCCGGCTAATTGCCAGGGCTCGGCTTCAGCTGGATTAAGCACGGTGCCTTCCGTCGGGAATGCCGGTTTTGCTGGAACAGGAATCCTGGGATCACCTTACAGTGAGTTAAGCCCCTCAACCAGGCTGTCAGGCGTTTTCCCCCTCCCTGCTTCTCCCCCATGGCTCTTCCTCAGTAATTCCTTCACAGCTCTAATGCCAGTCGGGAAAAAATCTGTATTGCAGGGGAAATTTCTGCAGGGCCTTAATAATCTTTCTTGGCAGCAGCTCCTGGGCCAGGGCTGGCTCTCCTCCTCCTCAGCATCCCCCTGGCTGCTCCAGTGTCCCCTCTGGAGCTGGATGGGAGGTGGGTGAGGTGGGACAGGGATTCTCTGAGCTACAGGCAGTGTTTTTCCTCTCTAAGGCTGGAGAGGGAAAAAAAAAAAAAGGAGCAGAGAGCCCCAGGCTGCTGCCAGACCCACTGCTGGGGCCATCTGACAGGAAGCCCCATCCCTGGAAGTGTTCCAGTGTCTAAAGGGGTACAAAACAGTTGGAGAAGGACTTGGGACAAGGCATGGAGCAACAGGGTAAGGAGAAAGGGCAGGGCTGGATGGGATATTGGGAAGGAATTGTTCCCTGGGAGGGTGGGCAGGCCCTGGCACAGGGTGCCCAGAGCAGCTGTGGCTGCCCCTGGATCCCTGGCAGTGCCCAAGGCCAGGTTGGACATTGGGGCTTGGAGCAGCCTGGGACAGTGGGAGGTGTCCCTGCCATGGCAGGGGTGGGAATGGGATGGGTTTCAAGGACCCTTCCAATGCAAACCATTCCACAAATCCATGATCTACCTGCCATCCATCTCTTTCCCAAGGCTGTGCCTCTGAATCCATCCCTTCTGCGGCCTGGCTGGGGAACCAGAGCCGCCTCCCACCCTTCCCCAGCCCACAGGAGCTCATTCCTCACAGCACAGTGAGGCAGATGCCCCCAGGACCCCCGTGGCAAAACCAGTGCTCTGCTCAGAGCCGGCTGCAGCCGCTGATGGAGCACAGGGAAGATGTTTCCCTCAGGCTTATCAAGGAATCCGACTGTTTCAAGCCTGGCTCTCTGCCTGTAGCTACACACAGCTCTCCATTAACCCCCCACGTGTTTTTGGGGTCCTGGGGTACCCCGAGGGCAGCCTGAGCCCAAAGCTGTGCCTGTCTCAGCCCGGAGATTTGGGAAGCGGGCGGAGGCAGAGCTCCGGAGCATCCAGCACAGGCACAGAGAGGAAGGAGAGATGCAGCCCTGCTCCTTTGCTGGATGCTTTCATCCACAACATCCAAAGGCTCCTGGAGAGGCTCAGTGGTACTTTTTTTACCTACCCAGGGAATCTGAGGCACGGGAAGAGCAGCCATACAGGGAGTGGGAGCAAAGGTGGGACTTGAGGAGATGGGATCCCATGGAGAGGTGTGAGCACAGACTTCCCAAGAGGGCCGTGCCCTGTGGATCACTGGCTCCCAGCAGTGGCCAGATTTTGCCACCTGAAAGGCAAAGACCACAGGGATTCCCCCCTGGGAGGGTGGGCAGGCCCTGGCACAGGGTGCCCAGAGCAGCTGGGGCTGCCCCTGGATCCCTGGCAGTGTCCAAGGCCAGGCTGGACATTGGGGCTTGGAGCAGCCTGGGACAGTGGGAGATGTCCCTGCCATGGCAGGGGTGGCACTGGATGGGCTCTAAGGACCCTTCCAATGGGGACCAGGACCAGGATTGGGGCTGCCCAGCAGCTCCAGGCAGCTGCCTCCTCACACCCGACTGCAGCCAGGCACCGGAACTGAGGAAATCAGGGCTGCTCCTGACTGCACCCTGACTCTCCACCGCCCGTGCCAGGAGGGAAAACTCTCCCCCTCCCTTTTTCCTTCTTTTATGGTTGTTTCCCTCACTGTGGAGCGCAGGCAGGGCTATCCTTGCTCCCACTGGGAGCACCACACAGGACCAGTCCCGAGGGATGTGCTGGGGGAAGATGGGAAGAGCCGAGGGGAGCTCCTGGGGCATCCTGACTCATCCCAGCCGGCGCTGTGGGAGCGGGTGGGCACGGGGAGCTCTCTGCAGGGAAATCCCACTCCTTCAACTGGTTTTCCTTCCTTTTCTGCACTGGGATATGAAATCAAAGAGGAGAGCACCACCCTGTGCTGGCCTCTCCATCGTCTGTGGGGTGAAAGCCTCCAACACCTCCAAAAAACTCTGCGCAGTCTCCGCATCCCCTTTTCCCGGCCAGGCGAGGAGAAATAAATATCCCTCCCCATAGCGTAAGGCTGCGCAGGGTGATTAAGAGGGAGTTACATCCTCGTCAGTGCGGAGAAAAGGGAAAAAAAATTGATTTACAAGCAGTATTATGATAATCTCCTTCCTGCAGGAGGGAGGGTGGGCTCCCGATGCTCTACCAGAGCCATCAAGGAAAATTTAGAGGGAGAGAGAGGCAGCACAATTAAGCGGCCTGAGCTCCAATGAATCAAGATCTGAGGAAGGGAAGAGAGGGAAGAGTCCCACTCCCCGCATTCCTGGGCCAGGGCCCCTCCAAGCCTGCTGCTACCCAGGGCTGCTGGACTGATTTGATTTAGGAAACACAAACAACCCAAAGCAACCCAGTAAGTGCCTGGCAGGCACCGGCGGTTTGGAGCGGGTAACCCAATAACTGCAGGCACAGCACTGCAGGGGCCAGGCAAACCCAATCCAGGGGAACCCCCCGAGGCTCCTGCGAGCTCCCGGAGCTGGGGCCATCCCCACGCAGCAGGCAGGGCAAGGGGATGCAATTCACACCAAGCCTCCCCCAGCAAGGAGAGGCTTAAATATCTCATTTCCTTGCTGTCTATCCTGCAGCCTGGCCAGGCTAGAGCAGAGGGGGACCTGTGCCACCCTCACCCCGTGCGATGCCAGGATGTTTTCCTGTGGCTGGGAAGATCTACAGTCCTTGCTAATCATCATCCACTGCTCCACACACTAAATCCTCTTTATTCCCCACTCGCTGCCCTGGTGCCTTTCTCCACCCCTGCCCACTCCCCAGTCCCACCGGCCAGGTGGACCTTTCCATTCCCAGCGTTACTTTTGAACCCAAACCCTATTTTCCTGTGATTCTTCCCCTTTCCCTCCCGCTCCCGTCTCACTCCCACGCTGCCGTTTATTCTCTCCCGAGCACAACTGTCCCCCAGCCCCCGATGCTTTGATGAGCCCGTTTGAAAGGAGAAGATGACGCTCCATGTGAAGGAAACGCTTTTCAAAGGCTGCCACAGAAATAGCTGATAGGCCTGACGTTTCCTACTTTCCTCTTGTTCCTTGTAAACAAGGAAAAGAGGCTGCCGTGTCCCAGTTTAACTGCCTGGGAGTTTCACTTCCCAGCTCCGAGGAGAAGCGGGAAGAAAATGAACCTGGAAGGGATGTGGCCTCTCACACGTGGGGGTGCGCAGGCAAGATCCACGTGGGATGAGCCTCCACCTCCTCATGCACTTGGAAAATGTGTTCCCAGAGCTGCTCTGCCCACCGGGTATCTCCCAGCTCCCACCTGCACCCCAGCCAGGTGCCAGGCTGAGTGAGAAGCTGGCAGCCTCACTCATCTTTTCCAACCTCACAGCTTCCAAGGGAATGGGAAACGCCGGTGCTGCTGCTCCTGGGAAGTCCCCCGCTGGTGGCGTGCCTGTTCCGCCTTCCCTTTCCAGCTGGGATCGGGTTATACAGCTCTGCAGGAGACTCAAGAGCACCTCATCCCTATCCCAGGATCCACAGGGAAGGATGGCAGCTCAGCCTGTGCTGTCCCACCCAGGCTCCCTCCTTTTGCCCCTCGCAGAGCATTCCTTGAGCTGGTCCTTTCCCTCTGCAGGACGAGGCACCAGGGGAACAACAACATCCTCCATCTCCCCACCAAACCACTGGAGCAAAACAGACCTATTCCAGGGAATCCGCAGTTCCAGAGGGGGAAAGGTGAGCAAAGGAGATGACAGGAACCCACAGGAATTGTGAAGTCCTTGAGGGACAGGTTTCAGTGATCCCCAGCACGCTGCTTGCCTGGTGCAGGTGGAAAACAGGGAAGGTGTCTGCCCCAGCACCAGCCTCCCAAATTCCTTCCACCTGTGCAGATGATGAAGGAGCCTCCTGACATTTGGGGGTGGCACTTTCTGTCTGCATGACGAGACACTCAGGCAGCAGTGCCACCAGCAGCCACCAGTGTCCTTACAAGGACAGACCACAGCCAAAAGGTGGCAGGAGGGAAGCCAAGGCTGCAGGAGTCCCCTTGGCTCTGCCTCACTCACCCTTCTGTGCTTCCAGCTGGGAACTGTTCAGTGCCTAAATCCAAAGGGGACCTTAAAACCCATCCAGTCCCGGCACTGCCACAGTCAGGGACACCTCCCACTGTCCCAGGCTGCTCCAAGCCCCAATGTCCAGCCTGGCCTTGGGCACTGCCAGGGATCCAGGGGCAGCCACAGCTGCTCTGGGCACCCTGTGCCAGGGCCTCCCCACCCTCCCAGGGAACAATTCCTTCCCAATATCCCATCCAGCCCTGCCCTCTGACACTGGGAAGCCACTCCCTGTGTCCTGTTCCTCCATGCCTTGTCCCCAGTCTCTCTCCAGCTCTTCTGAAGCCCCTTTGGGCACTGGAAGGGCCTCTGAGGTCTCCCTGGAGCCTTCTCTTCTCCAGGTGAGCCCCCCCAGCTTGGAGAGCATCTCAGAGCATCTCCACAATGAACATTATCCAAGTCAAAGGCAACACTGGATCCACATCCAGGATCAGAGCCAGGAGAGGAGCCAGCAGGATCTGCACAATCCCCATGGGCCCCAGAAGTGATCCCCTGGGATTGAGCTCAAGCCCTGGAGAAGCTGCTCTCAGCCACGTGAGAGCCTGGCAGGAGAGGCCAAGGCTGCCTGTGGAAGGACCAGAGGCTCAACGACAAAGCCGCTTGTCTGGGAACAGGCACGGAGATTTGCTCCTTGCCTGGATACTTCAAAGGGCTTAAATCCCAGTAAATAAGCATGACTGTGCAAGAAGAAAGCAACTGGAATCAAAGACCTGATTGTGTTTTAGCAGCCTGTCCTGGGAGCTTTCCTGCAGTGGAGGAGATGAGGAAGAAGTGGGTTTTTCACCCTCTACCACAGCTTAAGTGACAAACCCTCCTGAATCGGAGCCAGCTGGAGCCACAGCACCAGCCCACGGTGGGGAGCTACGGAGAAGGGAGAGCAGCTTCCAGATGAGGTGTCTGTGCTGTGCCCACAGAGCTCATAAAAAGGGATTAGCATGTTAACCACGTAATTAAACATGAAAAACTTAGCAGGCGGCTTCAAAGGCAGGCACCAAACCCCAGAGGTCACACTGCAGTGCTTGCTGTGCAGCTGCTTTAATTATGGGGCTCCTCCCGGGCACTGGAGAGCTCCCAGCTGCTGGAAGAGTCTTCCCACAAACTGCCAGGGCTGAATTTCACCTCCCTGTGCTGCGGCTGCAAGTGGATTTCACCCCAAATTTACCTGCCGTGGAGCTCTTCAAGGCAGGTGTGATGGGATAATGGTTTTCATCCACGGCCAGTCTGTGTGGGGATGTCCAACACCTCCCTCAAGGTGGCCCAGACCTGCAGGGTCACCCCTTTCTGCCTCTTCCCCATGGAAGTGCTTAACAATGAGAGCAGCCTGTTTTGGGGAACATCCACAGCTCCCCAGAGCTGGCACAAACCCTGAACTCCAGGGACTTACAGCCCCTGGAACGGCTAGTGCAGTGAAGGACAGCACAGACTTGTGCTGACTGCTCCTGGGTAAAACATCCTCCTGCCTCTGCTCCTGAGCTCCAGAGGTGCTGGGGAATTGCTCTCTCTTTTCCAGCAGCTCTGCCACCTGTGAGTGCCACCATCCCAGCACTTCCCTGAGTGCCACCGACTCCAAGCTCCCAAAACCCCGCGGCTGTGCAAGAACCTCGCCCCAGGGAAGAGCAGGAAAGCTCCCCCGAACTCATCCTCCCAAAGGAGGGAGTGGATGCTCAGCACACACACAGCCTGAGCATCGAGGGCAAATCCTTGAAGGAAAGCAGGCTCTGGGAAGAAGAGACATGGCATTAAGAGAGCAGGACCCCCCCCGGGCGGGAGGAGGTGAGGCACAGACAGAGGCAGTGCAGGGAGAAGGACAACTCCTGTCCCCAGGTGTGCCAGTGACCTTCCCCTGGCCCAAGAGCCACCTGCAGACACCAGCTGTCCTCAATCCTCTCCTTTACCTTCCTGGGACGCTTCTCAAACAGGCAGAGCATCCTCGTGCTGCTCCGCTCCGAGACGGAGCTGTGCATTTTTAGCCTGTTTTGACAGTGTTGGCAGCAGTTGATGGGGTTTGGCTGTTTGTTTGGGGTATTTTTTTCCCTACATCCTGAATTTCTTTCTGCAGCAAACAAGGGGGGAAGGTGCTGGTTTACTTCATTAAAGGAATCTTCAAAGGCTGCCCTGCACCTCCGATAGATTCCCAACCACCGGTGCAAAAAACAGGCGTGCTGAATTATTTAAGTGCCTCTACCTGCACTCCCCCTCTGAGGTTGCCAACTCAACTTCTGCCAAGAAAGGCACTTCCCAGCATGGAGGATCAGGTGTAGGAACAAATGCAGAGAGGTGGGAGCGCTCCCAAGGGAGGGAGAGCCGGGCTGGAAGGGTGACCGCGGGCAGCCGGTCCCGCCGGAGCGCAGGCAAGCTCATGCACGGGTTAGTGCCACAGCCAGATCCCAGCACCCCCACGCAGAGTACCTTGGAATAAGGTATAACCTACTTGGAATGCTCAAATGCAGATAGGTCTTCTGCCCTGGGCTTGAGGCTAAACCAGCAAAATAAAATGAACAACAACAAATAATAATAATAACCCCCGTGTGTGATACAAGGGCAGGGGATTTGTGGGATCTTAGGGCTTGCCTGGAGCAATCAGCAGCTTCCAGGTGAGGCAGAGGGTTGGTGCCATTGAAGTATTGCTGGACTGATATCCCATTCCCAGTGCCCTGTGTTTTGCTTGCCTTCACCACGGCAAAGACAAAAGCCCTGCTGACCTCCCCGAGCAGAGCAGGCTGCAATTTCCCTCTGATGTCCCCACTAATAGTCTGTTACTTGGGAACCTTTGCTCCCTGCTACGATGCAGCAGCCGGGCAGCCTCGGCTCACTCCGGAAGGGAGGGGATGGGACAAGAGTCCAGCTTCAAAGAAAGGCAGAGTGACAGCACCATGACAAGCCCTGACAAACATGGAAATGATGGCCCAGGCACCCTCTTTAAGGGAGACAAATGGGACCATCAGCTCTCTATGAACTCCTCTCTGTCAGAAGTGAAAATTTAGCAGTTTCTGTTTAAACCAAGGACTTGGAACACAGAGACAAATCCTACGAAAACCTACTGGGAGCAGAAACGCCTCCAGATTCTACAGTGACAAAAGGGGCTGTGAAGATTTTTATTTTCTCTGCTCTGGTGTGACAGGAACCTGAATAGCTCCGGGCCAGCATGGGGAAGCTGCCAAGTGAGCCCCGCTAGATCCATTTTCCTGCCCCAATTCAGTGATCACAAACTCCCAGCCACGAAAGTCGGCAAGAACTGATATTTCCAAATCCTTTCAGAAGTAACTCTTGGCTGGGAGTAGTAAAGAGAGCAGGATTTGTTTTTCAAGCCTGGAGTTGTTACCACAGCCCGCATCCTGTGCCGTACGGATATGCGAATCCTTCCCGAGGACAGCTGCTAGCAGAAAGCCAGCCAGGAAAAAGCCTTGGCAGGGGAAAAAGCCTTTGCAGGTGAGTGGGGCTGACACCACATCCCACCAAATCCATCATGGATGTGCCCCCAGCCCCTCATTACAGAGCCCAGCACTGAGCCAAAGGAAAAAGACGGGATGTAGAAATAAAGAGGTTTTGTTGTGAGCTTTCAGGTGACCCCTGGGTCAGCAGACCCAGGCAGCCTGAATTTTTGGTTGAAGTTCCTCATGTCAGCCTCATTTCTGGAGGCAGGTGGCTCCAGGGAGCAGAGGTCTCACACCCCTGGCCAGCAAAGGCTTTGCTGTTAGTGACTGAAGCTGCACTACAGGTTTCTCTAGAGAGATTAAAAGAGAGGAAGAGCTTTTGGCTTTTTCCACTGAGAGCTCCTAAGTCAGGAGTATTTCTGCCCTCATTATTCACCAGACCAGCTCAGTGCTCAAAGGGAATGGCTGCAATAGGCAGGGAGGGCTTTTCTTGTTCTCTAGGGATGCAGATCCCTTCCAACAACATCCCAGTACAGCTTTGAAGGTTCAGCAAGACCTTCAGCCCTGGAGACCTTCACATCCCACCCCACAGCACTGGAGAGACCAGGCTGGGTCAGGACACCAGGAGCACCAGAAGCTGGAATTCTCTGTTCAAAGCTAAGCTGCTGGGGAAGAAAACCTAGATCCAACAATTTGATTATCAAAAGCAGGGTGATTTTAGGGCTCTTTTTCAAGGGTTTCATCAGGGGAGATACAAACTGGGGCCCTCTGATACCTTTTTAATAGTGTTGTGCTTGCTGTTGCCCCGGCTGGAGTTCTCGTTGTGCAAAATATCCAGAGCTGTCTCTCTCTCCTTGAGCTTCAGTGCCTCGATTTCTGTCTTCAGCTCGTTGAGCTGCTCCTGCAGGTGCTTGCTCTTCTCCATGTACTCCACCCTAACACACACACACACAAAACAGCCCCAGGTCAGCACTGACCAGCTGCACGTGGTGATGTGATACCCGATAACAGAATTATAACAGAAACAGCTTTTCTTCATTATTTTTAGCGTGTGGAACTGATACTATCAGTTTATAGCACACAGTGAGCTACTCAGAGCAATTATTTGTTCCTTATTAAAGAGGACCCAGACAGCCAAGCCAGCAATAAAAGTGTAAGTGACATTATTATACAAAATGAAACCTGAGCTGGTATTTTAAGTCTCCCAATTTGCAAGTGAAGCTGACACAGGTTTACACCACACAGTGGTTTAAGCAGCTACTCAGGACAGCTCTACACCCCTGCACCCCTTCCCAAACCTGCTCCACAACCCAAATCCACGAATCTTCCCACGAGGAAGGACGCTGATGTGCTGACTTGTTGTGTTTTAGAGGGATTTAGCTTGTAAAATGTGTGGGAGCAAGCGCTGTCCCCAAAATATCAGGTATCTTGTAGACACGCAGCATCCCTGGCAGAGAGAAAGCCTCCCAAAAAAAAAAAGCAAGGAAGGGGGAAAAACCCAATCCCCAACTCCAGCCATTCCCAAGACTTGTCCTGAACTGCCTTCCACAATGAAAAATCACACCGTGAGTTTTGTACCTGTGATTAACCCCCTGAGCCAGGTCAGAGGGCCAGCAGGGTAATAGGAACCCTTTCCAGTGCCAAAATTTGTAGAGAGGTTTGTCCCAGCACCAGAGGAAAGAGAACAGCCCCAGAGAAGACAGGAAAAGCATCCTATTGCTCTCAGCATTTGGCAGAGGCAGCTCTCCCTGCTCAGGAGAGCAGCATGACCTAGTTAGCAACCTGGCTACAGAACCAGGAATTATCGTGTTATTTTCAGCTTCTTTTTCCTTCTGGCTTTGGGAAAAGTTCTGAGAAGTTCTTAATCTCCTGTCTCTAGGTCTGTGATTTCACACACGGGAGAGGGCACTGAGAAGAGGCAAACTGAAGCACCCTCTGAGAGGGATCCAGGGGTGTGGCATTCCAGCCTCGGGAAGTGTTGGCCAGATCAGGATGACAGAGCCATTGTGGCTTTGATCTACGACCCAATCGATGAACAAAGCACATCATTACTACCAAGATTAAAATCTGACCTGCTTTGATTTCTGCTCAATTGGTAATTTCCAAGGCTACACTTACACCCTCAGGAAAACACAAGATCAAAGCTCATAATCACATCCAAACTTGCCGGGGAACACTTTTTATAGGGGAACTGAACGTGACACAAATTCCAAGGAGAAGGGGTTAAAGTCCTAGTGCAGGACCTTAACACACAGATGCAAACCCTCAAGCTCAGGGCTCCAGCACTCAGCCTCCTGTTAACTCTTTCCACCACCGTGGGCAATTCCAGCCTGAACAGGAGCCAGAATTCCACAGGGAGAGGAACTGCCTGGAGCTGGGCCCTGAGCTCACCTGTGAGCAGGTGGCAGGGACAGGTCTGTGACACCAGGTCCCCACCAGGGAAATGCTCAGCCAGGACAAGCACAGAATTGCTCAGGTTGGAAAGGCCCTCTGAGAACATCGAGTCCAACCATTCCCCAGCACTGCCAGGGCCACCGCTGACCCTGTCCCCCAGTGCCACATCCACAGGGCTGTTAAATCCCTCTGGGGATGGGGACTCCAGCACTGCCCTGGGCAGCTGTGCCAGGGCTGGACAGCCCTGCCCATGAAGAAATGTTCCCAACATCCGACCTGCCCCTCCCCAGCCCAGCCTGAGGCCGTTCCTTCTCCTCCTGTCCCTGTTCCCTTCGAGCAGAGCCCGACCCCCCCGGCTGCCCCCTCCTGTCAGGGACTTGTGCAGAGCCACAAGGTCCCCCCTGAGCCTCCTTTGCTCCAGGCTGAGCCCCTTTCCCAGCTCCCTCAGCCACTCCTGGGGCTCCAGCCCCTTCCCAGCTCCGTTCCCTGCCCTGGACACGCTCCAGCCCCTCCAGGTCTCTCTTGTCAGGAGGGTCCCAGAGCTGCCCCAGCACTGGAGGTGCCCCAGCAGTGCCAGCACAGGGGACGGGCCCTGCCCTGCTCCTGCTGCCACCCCAGGGCTGCCACAGCCCAGGTGCCCTCGGCCTTCTTGGCCACACCTGGCTCATGTCCAGCACAAATCCCAGCCCATCCTGGACTGGATGCGTGCCACGTACTTCTCCTTCTCGATTTCCATGGACAGCCTCTTCATGTCTGTATCCTTGAAGTCGAAGGAGAGGCTCTCGCTGATGAGGTTGAAGCTTGGCAGGTCAGTGGGCAGTGCTGTGGTACTCGAGTTCATGGACTGCTGAAGAGAGAGCACAAATTAATCACTCTGGGCCACACGAGTGTCACTACAGCAAACGTTCTGCAGCACTGATGTAAAATCAGAGCAACACTCGAGCCCACAGTCCCAAACACCAGATCAGCCTGGAGATCCCCTTGCTCCATTCCCAATTTGCTCCTCAATTCGAAGCCATTGCTCCTCCAGGACTCTTTGCAGCACTAAAGAGGAGACAAAACACCACCTGCCTTCAAAATCTATTGACAAAGCTTGGTAAAATCAAGGGTTTATCACTGCTATGTCACTTTTAAGCTGGACAGAAGCTGCCTCTTGGGGAGTCATCTGTCAGCTATTTAACATCCAGTCAGGTTTATAAAGTTCAAGCTGTGAACAGGGACAATGTAAGACCCCGTGCAGACACAGAGAGACAGGAGAGTCCTGCACTCCACAGCTCCCCAAAGCCTGAGCAAAGACCAATGTGACCCCAAAGATGCCATTCCAGCAAGGTCCACAGAGATGTACCGACACATTTTTATCTCCTCAGTAATTTACAGTTCCAAAGGTTTAAAAACCACTTCTAGATTCAGCTGGAAATGCTGAGATAACACAGCAAATCACTCCTGGAACACCTGAGCAAGGATTTGGGACTTTCTTCCTCCTGCAAAATGCTTTGATATCCCCCAGTGACACACACTGCCAGGCCCTCAGATTTTATGTTCTCCAAATAAATGACCCTTCTTCCTCTCAGTCAAAAATTCTGTCACACCTCTAACAAATGGGCTCATTAGGAGGAGAGGAAGAGCCTGATGGAGTCATGGCTCTGCTCCTGCAGCACGTTGGATGAGGTGGCAAACAGGGCACACGTCAAGGGTGGCACAGCAGCATCAGATGGGGCTGAGTCACAACTGCTGCCAGCCTGCTTAGCCCTGCTCTAGGGTATGAGAAACCCAGCCCAGCATCCAAAAGATCCCCCACCTCCCTCCTGGATGCTCCTTCTTGCTTTAAGGGATTCCTGTAAGGAAAACGATGTGCCCAAACCTGGAATGGCACTGCTGGGTACCCGCTCTAACAAACGAGAGTTTGAGCTTCAGCTGGTTCTTCCTTTCCCTCATTTCTCCTATTTGGGGTACTCCAGGCACTGTTTTCAGTTAGCTCCACTTCAGCAAGACCTGCAAGCACTGGGGTGACAGATTTACTCTGCACAATAACCTGCCTGTTTGCTCACCACCAGCCTGGAATTCACAAACAGCCAGGGCTCCTTCCCAGCTCGGACAAATCTGAGAGGGACAACATTTCATCGAGCGGCGGAGGTGGAACACAAACACCTCGTACAAGCATAAACAAGGTGGTGCCTCAAACTGCACTTGGCCTGGCTGGAGCCTTCCAGGTGAGTTAAGACCCACATGACAAGGAAACCCAGCTCCTTACTCCCCCTTTGCTGCCAGCACGGAACAAAGGCACATTAATTCTGGAGCAGGCGCTGGAAGGGACAGCTCAGTACCTAAATTCCAGTCTCGAAGGAAAGGGGACAGGTCTGCCAAAGCACTTAACTGATTTAAATACTTGCATCCCATTGACATTCAAGTCCCTTCCCTGTAAGGCACACAGGTGTTCCCAAAGCCCTTCCCACGTGAGGTTCTCCCGTCCCTGCAGCGCAGGGGAGCCAGGAGCATCCGAGCCAGCCTGCTGGCCTTCAAACAACCTTTAGCTTGTTTTTTTTCAGCACAAGCTTTGTTGGGTTTTGTTTTTAAAAACTCCCAACAGCAGCAGTAACAGTAGAGCAGGAGTTTCACTTGCTGCAGCCATTAAGGCCTGAGCCAATTCATCAGGGTTGCTACAGCCACTTCCTTCTCTTCCCTCGGCACAGCTCTGCCACGGAGCAAGGAAAAAATTGGTGGAGAAGCCAGGGAGCAACAGAAGTGAGAAAGAGTATGGAAAAAGCAAAGAGTGAGCAGGTTCAAAGGCACAGGCTTGATATGTGGAGCAAAGCATTTAACAGAATCATGGAATGGGTTGGGTGGGAAAGGATCTTAAAGCTCATCCCATCCCACTCCTGCCATGGGCAGGGACACCTTCCACTGTCCCAGGGTGCTTCAAGCCTCGTCCAGCCTGGCCTTGGACACTGCCAGGGATCCAGGGGCAGCCACAGCTTCTCTGGGAATTCCAGCCCAGCCCCTCCCCACCCTCCCAGGGAACAATTCCTTCCCAATATCCCATCCAGCCCTGCCCTCTGGCACTGGGAAGCCATTCCCTGGGTCCTGTCCCTCCAGCCCTTGTCCCAAGTCCCTCTCCAGCTCTCCTGAAGCCCCTTTAAGCACTTCAGGAAGGGGCTCTGAGGTCTCCCTGGAGCCTTCTCCTCTCCAGGTGAGCACCCCCAGCTCTCCCAGCCTGGCTCAAGAGCAGAGGGAGCCCTTGGAGCAGCTCCGTGGTCTCCTCTGGACTGGCTCCAGCAGCTCCAGGTCCTTCCTCTGCTGGTACCTCGGATCTGGAGGCAGCTCTGCAGGTGGGGTCTCACCAGAGCGGGGCAGAGGGGCAGAATTCCTGTTGTAGATTCCCTGCCATTTGCACCAATCCCGGGCAGGTGTTGCAGCAGGTGCTGTTACTTCTAATGCGTAGGCACAGGGTGATAAAAGGGACAGGGAGCTTTTTCCATATGTGTTTCCTCACCAGGAACAAACTGCAAAGCCCTGTTCCTGCATTACAGCAATTTCCTGCCATTAACAGAGGCAAGCACCACGCTGGCAGCGGTCATCCCTCTGATCCCTCTGGAATACAGAGCGAGACGGAGAATCCGGAGGGAGCACAGAGCAGGTCAAGAGGTTCCCCCCGCAGGGAAAGCTCCTCCTGGTGCTGCCACTGCCTTTACTCCACTGCTCAAGAATTTGGGCAAGCCCAAACCAGCTACTTAGAGCTCCCACAGGATCAGAGAGGAGGTGATTGCCTTTATCTGGCACCTGAAGGGCACTGAGGGAGGCAAAGAGCCGTCGCCAAGTCCATAAGGAATGAATTGTTCTCCAAGCCCTGACGGCCTGAGACTCAGATCCACGTCTCACTTCTCATGCATCACCTATCAGTGACATCATAAAAACAGCCTGGGCTTCAAGGACTAAAAAGACACTGAAACAAGCTTTAAAGAACCAGGACTGGAGACTGGAAAGTTGAAAAAATTATCTATTTAACTGTTTATTTTGCCTTTTCTGCAGCACAGTTAGGTTAGGGATTGGACTCGATCTTTTAAGGGTCTTTTCCAACCTAAATGATTCTCCATCCATCCGTTCCCTCCTTCCTCTCCTGCTCTTGGGAAGTCCTGCTTAGCTCCCAGCGTCAGGGGAAGACACAGCACAAGTCTGGGACCGTGGAAAAGAACAAGCCCAGTGTTACACCCTCGTTCAGGAAGAGAAAAGTCAGAATCCTGCACCATTCATCAGAGCTGCCATGAGTCTCCCAAAACCGGCTTTCAAAACAGGGTCCCTCCATGTGCTGGCAATCCAGGGAAGTGTAACAGAGGATGGAAGAGCCCAGCAAGGTGTTTTCACGTGGATACAGACATGCTGGTCACACCAGCCTCCTCCTGACCTTGGAAAACAACAGCCATGGAGTCTGTGCAGCATGGCCCTCATCCTAGGGCAGGGAGAGGGGCAGGAGGAGCAGCTGCATGAGGGGACCCTGCCACCAAAATGGGGAGGGAAAGAAGCATTTCCCTTCCCACCAGGCACTGGCAGCCATGCCCAGAAGGCCAGGGCTCTTCAGGGAAGGCAGAGGACACAGCCCCATGTGTCTGGAAGAGGCAGCTCTGCCTCCAGGCAGATGCAGCTGGAGGGGTGGAGCAATCCCACAGCATTCCCACTAAGAGGCTCTAACTGCACAGGAGCAGAGAGCAGAGCCACACAGCTGCTCCCTGCACTGGGATTTCGGCACAAGGGCTTCGAGCTGAGGCTCTGCTGGTTTCACTAAGGATGGACATGGCAACACGAGGGAACACGGATGTGGAAGAGCTGCCCAAATTCCACACTGGGCTGGTGTAGCCATGCAGCAGAGCTCCAATGAGGACACCACTCCCTGTGCACAAGTTAAACCCAGAATTAAGGAGCTGGTGCATCCAAGAATTCCAGTGACTTGTAAAAGAAGGAGCACCCCAAAGCTGGGGTTTATCCAGCACTCACTGACTGAGTGTCCCAAAGCTGAGAGCACCTGATTATTTTCCATCACTGTTATTTTTAACAGCTTCCAAATATTCTTGCAGGGAACTCCAGGGAATAGGGATGTAAAGTTGCTTCTTCTCAACCCCTCCCCAATCTGCTCCTCTAACGTTTCCAAAGGAGGGGGGAAGGAGCCTGCAGGTACAAATACAAGCCTCGGTGCTGCCGCCTGTAACTCCCACATCAAACCTATTCCTGATGCTCTTCCCCTTCCCTAAGGCCAGGAAGGAATGCTGGCAGGTGTGAGCTGCAGGGATGGGGGCACCTAACGGGGTTTGCAGGCACAATTAGGGAAGCAGAGGAAAAGAGCTGCCAGACAAGTCAGAGCAATGGTCATTTAGTCTGGCATTTCGGTGCCTGGCAGCAACCGGGACCAGATGCTTCAGAGGAAGGTGTGAAATCCTCTTAATGGACAATTATGGAATAATCTCCCTTCAAGTTAAGTTTTTTTTCCAGCACATAAAAGTCCAGTTTATGCCCAAAGAATGAATTTACAGGTTCTGAAGAGTGTTTATCCCACCTAACAAGAATAAGGACATACTTAACCCTATTTTAAAGGTTATTGCTGAGCTGCTGCACTCCACACATGCTGGCAAAGTGGGGCTCTGACACGGCTGCTAAATTGGTTTAAAATTTGCTGCTTTAATTTCCCCAGCAGCTCCTTTGCTCTCATAGCAAGAGGTGGGTGGGGAAAAAAAAAAAGAGCATAGTGAAGTTCTGTTGGATGAGATGCAGGGATGAAAAGGGCAAGCACTGCTCAGGATTCCTGAGCAGCCACGAGACAGCTCAGCCCCCTCCGTGGCTGGGATGGAGAAGGAGGCTCCTCCAGGCTACAGAGGAGGGCATGGAACTGGGAATTACAACACAGATCTCTCTTACTGTGTAGGAAGACTTGCTGGTGATCTCCAAGAGCTTCTGCTTCGCTCTGCGCTCTGACTCACGAGCCTCCTGCAGGTCCTGCTTGAGCTGATCAGCCTCCTTCGCCCTGCAAAGACCAAGAGCAAACAGCAAATGTCAGACTGGAGCCAGGAGGAACGAGAGGATGGAGAAGCAGGATGCCAGCGTAGGTGTGGAATAGGCAAGGAGAGATGGAGAAGGGCTGTGCTCATCCGAGCAGAAGGGCTGACACCCAGCAGGCTCTCACACGGAAAGGAGTCATCAGCTGGAAGGAAACAAGGCTGATCTTTTACTTGCTCACTGCCACATTCACCATGGGACCTGGGCTCGGGTGTCAGGAGGGTGGAAACAGCAGTTTTAACAAGGAGCAAAGTCTCTGTTCAAGGCTGACCTGGAACAGAACTCACGGCTGGAAAGGAGAACTGAACAACTGCGAGATAAGTAGAGGAATAAGGAGGGAATAGGGAATGTAGATCTACCATCCAGAGGAAGGACAACCTCCAAGTGTTATTAATGTTGTTAAATACTTTGGGGAATGCAGGGGAGGGATGGCAGAAAGCACCCAAAAGCAGAGCTGGCTTTTGGAGAGGGAAACCAGCTGGGCCCAAGGGCCATTTGCTGTTGGACACATGTGGGAAAGCTGAGGGAGGGTAACTCAGAGGGATAACTTGAAGGGGGTGGGAAGCAAAGCAGAGGCAGCTGCAAGGTTGTACCCTCTGACCTCCTCTCCGACTCCTCAGCCATTTTCAGTGCCAACATCTCTGCCTCCAGCACCTTCTGCTCCATCAGCCGCTTCTCCTCCTCGGTCCGGATGGCCGTGGCCTTGATGCGCTGCATCTCCTGCTCGGCCTCGGCCGCCTTCTGAGCCAGCAGCTTGGCCTCCTCCTCCGTGATCTGCGCCTTCTCCGCCAGCAAATCCGCCGTCTCCTCCGACCTCATCTGACAATTCCAGGACACGAAGCCATTAAGCACAGCCAATGTCTCCTCAAATGTGCCCACAGCCCCCGGAGCAGGGCCCCGAGCTGTTCGCTCCGACACGCTCCATAGAATCCCTCCCTTCCGTGAAAGCCTGCAGCCGTCTGCCGCCGAGGCCGGGATGTGCCCAGGCTCCGTCCCAAATCATCCTCTTTGTGCTCCTCCCAAGCAGCCCAGCAGGACGAAATAGCTCCATCCAGCCTGCTGCTCACTGGCCACTGGCAGCAGTTTGGGAGCAGCCTTAGGGCAGTTGTAGTGCGCTTCCAAAAACGCTTCCGCAGTGGAAAGAGTGAGGAGCAGCTGCAGGACTGGGGAAACGGCCTCCCAGGGACCTACCAGAGCCTCGTTGGCCATCGTTGCCTCCTCCTTCAGCTGCATCAGCCTCCTCTCCAGCTCATCCCTGGTCCTCTCAGCCTCTTCTCTCATCTGCTTCTCTCGTGCCAGGCGCTGCCGTTCCATCTGGGAAAAAGGGATTGGGGAAAGCGAGGAGAAAAACACACATGAGGAAGGTTTTCCATGGATGAGAAAGAGCCAGAGTTGGGGTCAGAGCACCGCTGCCTCCTCTCTGCTTAGTGACAACGGGAACGTCCCTGGACTGGGGTGACCTGATCGAAGAACAGAATCATGGAATCACTCAGGTTGGAAAAGACCTCCAAGATCATCAAGTCCGATTGCTCTCCCAGCACAGCCAAGGGCACTCCTAAACCGTGTCCCCAAGTGCCACATCCACACGTGTTTTTAACCCTTCCGGGGATGGTGATTCCACCACTGCCCTGGGCAACCTGTTAGAAGCTCCCTTGAAAAGTGCCATTGCTGAGGCAATTCCCATCCTCTGCTCAGGCTGTCACTCACAGCATGGCCACAGAAGCTGCCTGCAGGTGGTGATGTCCCCAGACAGTGCCCTCCTAGGCTGAGTCACAGGGCAGAACAGGACAAGTGGGTCCCAAGATCTCCAGTTTAACTCTCTGGAGTGTCTTACAGCAGGACTGGGTTTAAGGACAGTCCGAGGGCATCTCCCAAACACCACAGCATGTGGCAGGAGGCTGAAGGACAGAGATAGCTGCTCCTTTTGATCAGATATCCAACCCAGCATCCTGGAACCTTCACTTCCATTCGTTTAGAGGGAGGTCACACAGAGTGCAACCACCTCTGGCAATTCCTGGATACAAGAAACCCTCTCCATTTGCAGGGAACAGCAATGTTTCTCCAGGAGGGGAAGATCCAAGCCACCAGGATCTGGCAGCTCTTCCCAGAAGATGCTGGCAGGGTTGCTGTGCCCAGGGATGGCCCCTCCACTAGCCAAGAGCCCAAGGGAGCCATTGGGCTAATTAACACACTGAGTTTAATCCCTCCATCCCACAGGGATGGGGCATTATAAATATCCACGCTGCAGCCAGGACAGGAGACCTGCTGGGTTTAATAAGGGAAGGAAGTGAGACAAGGCACATTTCTCTGCTCCTTGGACACCAGCTGTGCTCTGAAAGCGGGACGCCCACTGTTCCAACCGTTCTGCTTCCTTCTATTAAAGGTTCCCCTCATTAATTATCATTATGATCTGCATCCCGCTCAGGACTTCCATTAACAAGAATTCCTGATCTAAAAGGGCTTTCTGAAACCAGTTAACAACTGTGGATGCTGGGGAGGGAGGAGGGAGCAGGGCAGGAGCCTGACCTTTCCCATGGAGCCCAAGTGCTCTGGATTTGGGAGCTCACATGAAGCCATAAGCTGCTGCTCCCTCCCAGTGCCCTCTCCCTCCCAGTGCCCTCACCTCTCCCAGCAGCCCAAAGAAGCACAGGATCTGGTGTTATCCAAACACACCAAAAACTCACAGACTGTAAAACTTACAGACTCATGGAATCGTTACGGTTGGAAAGGCCCTCTAAGATCAAGCCCAACCATTATCCCAGCACTGCTGCGTACACCGAAACACCACATCCACTTTTGAACTCTTCCAGGGATGGTGATCCCACCAGTTCCCTGGGGAGCCCATTCCAATGCCTGACCACCCATCCCTGAAGCCTCCAGCACTTGGACACCGTGCCACTCCTTCCAAGGAACCTTCTGCTCCATAAGGTCATGGCTTAGTGAACACGGTGGTGCTGGGTTGATGGTTGGAGATCTCAGTGTTTTACCAACCTTAATGTTCTATAGTGCCAACTCCTTCCTGACCAGAGGAATCCCTGTGGGAAGCACAAAGTCCCCCTTCCCCAGTGGAGCTTGTAGTGACTCAAGTCCTGTCTTCTCCTGCCACTCCACGAGCTCCAGGAGGGAGAACTGCCTCAGGAGGTACCTGAAGGACAAGTCCCATCCTATCTCCAGCCAAGCTGAGCACCTCAGCACCACACAAACACCAAGAGAGGTGCCTCATGGAGCAGCCATGCCCCGTTTCCAGGCCAGCTG
>NW_024580662.1:396570-424059 GCF_017639235.1 Corvus kubaryi | reverse complement strand
AGAGAGGTGCCTCATGGAGCAGCCATGCCCCGTTTCCAGGCCAGCTGGGCACCTCCACCCCACACAAGCACCTCTGTGGCTGCACTCAAACCCAGTAAGGCACCAGACTCGTGAGCACAAGCCCCTGCTGGGTGCAGCGACTGCTCTGGATTCTCCTGCTCCTCTCTGGTGGCTTCCCTGCCAAAGGGCCATTTATATTCCGAGCACCAGTGCTCAGATTAGCTGTGTGGGTTTCAGTGAGTAGAAAAGGTCTACGAGCAGAAAACAATGATTCATACAATTCAATTTGCTGATCTCTGCTCGTGGGCTCCACGCCGCTGCCTCTGCTGCGCCGTGCCGGCCGCCCGGGCTGACCCGTGGCATGGAGAGAGGCCAGCGTGGAATTAGCATTGCAGGCTGCACAGCCCGGAATGTCGGCGTGCATTCCATCACCCCACAATTAGAAATGAGGCGAAGAGCTACGGCACAGCACAGCTCCCCCTCGCAGCCCCTGATGTACCAACTGTCCCAACACACATCTTGTCACTTGTAGACACCCAGGGCAGCTCTTTCCTCCTGTCCTCTCAGTTTTGTTCCCAAACTGGGGGCTGGACTCAGGCTGCTATCAACCTGCAGAGCCAAGCTGAGATGACTGGAGAACCGGGAGCAGGCTACTGAAACATGTTCAGCTGGACCTTCCCACAAAGCTGCTTTGACGCCGTTCCAGAGACCTGTCCTTCCCAAGCCCATCTGCATTTCTGATTTTGGCTCACTGGTTTTGGGACATGCGGCTCACCTGCTTCCTGGCCTTCTCCTCCCTGGCCTGTGCTTTCATCTGTTGGACCTCCAACGAGTCTGCCTTCCTCCTCCTCATGAAGAGGTCGTGGTTGCCAATGCACAGCTGAAGAATCTGTTCCAGTCAGGGGTGAAGAGCGGAGAGAAACAGCTGTACACATGATGGCGATGAGGTGGTTTGTATTCTTGACACACAAAAACACTAGAATTGCTTTGATTTGGTGCTTGTTAGTGCTTCCACCCACTGAGCTCCAACCCTGCGAGCTCTCACAGCCGTACGAGGGGCAGGGAGCCAGGTCCCACACCAAACACCAGCTCCTGGGTATAGCAGCTCTTTGCAGAGACCAATTTTCTGTGCCTCCAGCACAGCCTGGGTGTTGTTTTACACCCACCCTAAAAAGGCAAGAGGCCAAATAATAAAATAAAAATTGCTACAGCTCTGCCCGGTTCCCTGGTTCTCACTGCCCCCTTTCTTTAGGCTCAAGATGAACTTGTACTTTCTCCCCAGTGTATGTCTAAGGCACTGAGATTGAAAAATAAATTAAAAGGAAAAAAAAAAAGGAAAACCACTTTCCATTTGGACAAACAGAAGGCTTATCAAAAAACTTACTTGGGCATCTCCAGATACCTTTGCTGAAGGGATTTGAGCCCCAGTGTGGGTCTCTCTCTGGTAAGGACCAGGGAGGTGGCAATGCTAGAGGAGGGTTAGCACAAGGTGGGCACACAGAGGAGTGAAAAGGTTTTTTTGGCAATAAAAGCAGGGTTCTAAATTTGGATTCTTTTCTAAAGGACTGATTTACATGCTCTTCTTCCATTTCATAAAATCATGATCAGAATCATGGAATGGTTTGGGTTGGAAGGGACCTCAAAGCTCATCCAGTGCCACCCCCTGCCATGGGCAGGGACACCTTCCACCGTCCCAGGCTGCTCCAAGCCCCGTCCAACCCGGCCTTGGACACTGCCAGGGATCCAGGGGCAGCCACAACCCAGGTAACAAATGGCATTTCCCAAGTCACAGATGACTGCTCTGGAGTCAGAGGAGCTTTCAGCACTATGAACCTGACGATGCAGGGAATGAGGAAGCCCCACTTCCTATGGCACGTGAAGCACAGCCAACAACCAGGACAGCAAAGGTCCCTGTGTGACCCAACAACGGATCCAAACCCAGAACATCAGCTAAAGCTGGTCTCCAACATGGACAGCTCAGTGCAGTCCATCCTTGTCCAAGCAGAGTGTCCTCAGAGGGGGAAAAGCCAGGACTCTGGTAAAGGTGTCCCCCAAAACAGGGAAAGCTACAACACAGGGCAGAATGGGAAAGATCCACAGGGGAAGAAAGAGGAACTGAGCAAAGCTGGGAGTTGTATTCACTAAGTGCTTCTGCTATTTAGGTCAGCTGAAAGCCAAGAGCTCCGACAGGCAGCAAAAAACAGGGAAGGGGGAGAGGTTCTGTGGAGTAGCTTGTCTTGAGCCTCCCCCTTCCCTCCTTCAGCGAGCAGTAACTGCTACACCCCACCACAGCTACACAGCAGCAGCTCCCTCTCAGAGGAAAAGCCCCAAAAGCTCGTTGTCTCACGCTCTCTGCAGAACCCACTGCTGCAGGCAGTAAAAAAAGACTGTCTGTGCACTTACCAGCTTATTCACACGCAGCTTTGATGAATTGAATTTAAAAACATCAATCTTTTTGTCCAATGGCTTAATCGTAAACTGAAAAGGAAAAAATAAAGAGGGAGAGAGTTATCAGAGAGTGGTGCATTTAATAAAAACGCAGCTATAAAATTCCTCCTGAAAGCTTTGGCTCAGAGCAGGTCAGCAGGGTCAGACACGCGGCTCAGAGCCGTCCCTGTGGCTCGGAGCCAAGCAAGAGGACTCGCATCAAAAGCAGCCAAGGAGACAACTGTTCCTCCAGTCAGGAGAACACGGGGGCCTCAGGTGCTGGCGTCCTCTGCAGAGAACCCTGCAGGGATGGGGGTTCAGCTCAGCACCTCCCCAGGCAAGGTGCTGCTCTCCTGGGAGCTGCAGGGAACACGGCAACCACAGCAGGAACTCAGGATGCTTCCAAAGGGAGGAAGAACCAGCTCAGCTGCCTGATGGAACCACAGAATCATTAAGGTTGGAAAAGCCCTCCAAGATCATCAAATTCAAGTGTCAACCCAACACCACTGTGTTCACCCTCAAACCATGTCCTCAAGTGCCACATCCACAAGTGTTTTGAACACTTTCCTTGGCAGCCTGGGCTAGGGTTTGACAGCCCCTTAACGAAGAAATTTTCCCTAATATCCAACTTAAACCTTCCCAGGCACAACCTGAGGCTGTTTCATCTCATCCTGTCACTTGTTAACTGGGAGAAGAGCCCGACTCCCATCTGGCTGCACTCTCCTGTCAGGGAGTTAAAAGGGCAGGAGAGCTGCATTAGGAACACAGCAAGGAGCTGCTGCCCTTCCAACACCTCCACTCAAAAGAGCTCCCCAGAAGAATTCTCCATGCATTTTCTTCTCCAGAACTCAGCTGTTCCCTAAGACATCCCCACAATTCAAACTATTATTCCCTGTCTCTAACTTGTATTTACACTCCATGTGTCAGCCAACCCCCTCTACCCATGGCCCGGCTTCACCCTCTCCAAAGCTCTCCCACAGTGGCTCTCTTGAGAGGAGAGTGGTGGCACAAATCCCTCAAGAGTTTTGGTAATGAAGCCCTGGGACGGCGAGAAGCCTCTGCACTATCAAAAGGGTACTTGAAGAGATGGAGTGCTCTGCAAGATGGCATTTTTTAGGAGACATGCACATATTCCATCACTCCCCCACATGCTACAGAAATAACGGGCTGAGGAGCTGGAGCAGACAGAGTGTGTCCATTAGAGTGGGAGATCTGTCAATACACGGCCCTGCCTGCAAAGGGCCCTGCCCTGGCACTGCCTCGCTCTGGCAGTTTAAGAGCCAATCTTTTAAGACTTTCACAAAAGCAGACGTGCATGAACGTCCCTGGATTCAGGCTCCAGCAGAGCCCCCAGCAGTCACTGAGAGCAGCAGCAGGAACGTGCTGGGAGAGGAGTTTCAGCTCCATGTGAACAGTCAATCTTTGTTAGGAGGGATAACCCCCAGTGTGGTGTCGGCAGAGCTGCTGTTCCCAGCTCTCGGCCCTGCTTGTATCAGGTCAGGCCTGCTCGTGGGCACCTGGTTACACAGATGACTGGCTGATGGAAAGGGTCCGTCTTTTACCCTGAGAGAGCTCTGCTACAGTCCTGTGGCAAGGCCTGCTTATGGAGGGGTCAGTCCCTGGATTCTGGGGAGCTCCCACTGCACTGTCACAGGCAGGGAAGCTTCGGAAGTCACTCAGTGCTGGGCTTTTTGCAGTCGTGAAGCTCTTTAAGGAGTAAAGCAAGTGGAGGCAATTCCAGCACGGATTTACTGCTTATAAAACTTCACAAGACATGCAATAAACGCAGCTGATGAGAAACCTTTAGCTGCTTCCCTGATCAATATCATGTTTAGATTAGAAAACCATTTTTAATTAAGAAGTTAATTCTCTTCCTTACCATGAAGGCAGCTGGTTTCTTTGAGCAGCTCTCTCAGACTTAAAAAGGAGCTGCTCAGTCCCCCCTCCACAGCCAATTGCACTTCTGTTCTCAGTTAGGTTTGGGGGCCAACAATCCCAAAGACCCATATTTAGACTGGATTTAATAAGTAACTATCCAACAGCAGGCTTAAATTGCTCAACATCCTAAAAAGATTTCAGCTGCTATGCCAAGCCCAGCAGCCTGAAACCCAAGATGATGTAATGAGATGGCAAGAGCTCTTCTCCCCAGGAATACATCTCCCTGTATTCCATAATACAGAATATATCCACAGTAATAAATACTGTAATATATTCAGTAAAGAAGAGATTTTAACTTCTGAACTCTGGTATTCGGGCTAAGCACATCAACAGCAATTTGGGGTTTTTGAAAAGATTATTACATAGAAGGTTTGAAACCAAAGAGGAGAAGCAGCTCTGCAGTGACCCCTTGCACGCCCACTCCTGCAAGGTTTCAGGAAGGCTTGGAGTAAGGTTTCAGCTGGAGGAGTTGAGCTGCCCTTAGCTAAGCTGGTGAGAGCAAGCACAGCAGACAGAGAAGCCAAGAGAAATCATTTTAAATCCCAGTTGTGTTCTTACTGCTCTCAGGGAGGAGGTGAGACACATCCATACCTCTTTATCACTGTAGGAGATATTCCGGATCTCATTCCATGGGAATGAGATTTTAGGGGTCAACCTGTTGTCCGGGTCATAAATGTGAAGACCCAAGGCATCAACTCCAAGGAGCAGCTCTGTGCCTTTTTTATTCTGCATGAGGAAAGGAAAGAGCAGGAATCACTGGGAGGGTCAGACATGAACCACTGTCCCCTCCTCAGCCAGCCCTGAGCAGTGACCCAGCACTGGGTACCAGGAGCTGCTGCCTCCCCTCAGCACAGCTGGGGCTCCCCAAAGTGCCACCTCCCAGCTCTCCTGGCTCTCCAGGAGATGGAGATGACACTGGCAGGAAAACAGGAGGCCCAACCCACCCAACTCACCCTGATGGCAAAATAGTTCACGCCATACATCTCCAGGTCCTGGGCTATCTTCAGATACTCCATTTCAGCTTCATCTCTGTAGGGCAGGAACAGCGTTTGGGAGGATCAGAGCGGGACACGGCTGCTCCTGCTGATCCTAAGCACTCACCAGGCTTTAAAGCCTGGACTGTCTCTATCACACAGGTCAATCCTGTCTTTGCTGGCAAGATCAATAAAGTCCAAGAGCAAATCCCACTCTGCAGTTGCCAGAATGTGAGTGGCTGCTGAGATGCAGCACTCCAGGCCTGGCTTTGTTCACCTCCCAATCCCTTCAGCATAAATAGGAAATCCCTGGCTGGGATGCCACTGTTTCACATCCATGGCTTTAGGTTTATCCCCCAAGAGGAGCATTTTGCCACCTGAGGCAGCCATACACAGTTTGAATCCCTACTTCTTCTCCCAGCCCCAGAAGCCCCCTGATCCCCAATGCAGGTGAGTCCTTACTTTGCATCATTCCTAAATTCTCTCAAGGGCCCTGACAGCAACCAGGGGACAGCAGGGCACATGCAGAGCCATCAGCAAAAGCTCTGAGCTCTTCCCAAGGCTGCTGCAGAGATGTGCTGGGATTAACCTGCTGGCAGAGCTCATCCAGAGCCTGCCCAAGCTCCCCAAAGGCTGGTGACTTCCCAGGGGAGGGGACTGGCCCTGCCCCAGCACAGCAGCACAGGCTCACCTCGCTCTGCCCCGGTGCTCGGCGTACCAGGCTGTTATCCTTTCCTCCCACATCTCTGGAGTCATCTGGTACAGGTTTATTACCTGGGATAGATGGGAGACACAGACCAGGTCACAGTGCTGCTCCTGGCTCAGCAAGAAAGCCAAAACCACCAAGACAGGTCCCAGCACCACATCCAGCCTCAGGACAGCTTGGACACCGACTCACCGGCTCCGCTGAGCTCCTTACCCGCTTGGGAAGCAATTCCTCCTGTGCCAGGAAGCCTCTCTTGTGGACGTTGGGATCGTAGTCACCGTACTGGGAAGAAGCACAGACACAGTGCCCACCCCACGTTAACAACAAGGGCAAGTCAAACACTTCAGCCCCTCACAGCCACCCCTGAGAGACAGCAAACACGGCCTGCTCACCCCTCCACCCCACGAGCAGAGAACCTGCTGCTCTCTAAGCTGAATAACCTGGCTTTCTTTGTCATTTCATTGCCAAGAGAAACAAAGAGCTTCCTTCTCATCATGCAGCAGAGGTGGGAGCAGAGCAAAACTTCCCACCATCACAGAATCATTAAGGTTGGAAAAGGTCTCCAAGATCAAGTCCAGCCTGTGACTGAACACCCCTAAGGTCCTCAAGAGCTCCGTTTTGGACACTTCCAGGGATGGTGACTCTACCATTTCCCACAGCTTCAGTTGATGACCATCACCAGTTGATGTCCACGCTGAACTAGATGATGGTTGTCTATTCTATTCTCATTATCATGCCCTAATTAACACTTCCCCCAAGGCAGGGCAAGATTCTACAGCTGAGAGGTCCTTGTGGTTCCACAGGTAGTGGAACAAGGAAACAAGCCATGGACAAAGACCTGTCCCCAAAAATTGATGGATAGCAGCAATCCAGGTTAGGCAGATGGCAGTTCCTCTGCCACTGCTCATCACCCTAATGAATAAATATCAAAAAAATTAGAGGAGTTTGACAGACTCCTCTCAGGCAGGTGGTGGCTCTTCTGTCAGAGGGTCTGTTGCTCAACTGGGTCATGGAATCCAATTCAGATTTGTTAAGTGCATCCACTAATTACTGGTATTTGTTTAGATTTACATCTCTTTGAGCAGCATATAAAGTGACTGAGAAAGAAAACTGCTTATTAACAGATTGAAGAGCCGCGTGTCCCTGCGGTGCATGTGAAAATGAATTTACCTCCTGCATGGCCTCAGAGGGCTGGCAAACGGCTCCTCCAACAACGCAGCAAGTTCAGGAGGAGAGGAACAAAGCATGTGAGGCAAGTACACAGAGTGCTGTGACTTCCACTCACCTGGCAACCAGGACTTCTGCAGTGACACAGGTGGCAGTCCCCGACTGCATGAGACATGGCACCCTTTGCTCAAGCCACTCATTCTGCAAGCAAGGCAGCCCTTCCCTCCCTGCTTTTCCAAGCAACCTCAGCTCAGGAAGTGCAAAATGGTGCCAATTTTTAAACCCAAGACCAAGAGGCATTTGGTGGTCATGTAACAAGTCAGGAGGCTTTTCCTCTCAGCCACCTTTTCGTGCCAGGACCATCGCATCGTGCACCGAAACCAGAGCTCAGCATCAGAAGTCTACACACATCCCACCTCTCCGCTTGGGAGACAACACGTGGGGATTAAAGACACAAATATTGATCTGGAGCCAATGCAGATGCGAAGGGAGCATGTAACAACAACCTACCCTGACTCAGACTTCAATTAATAGAACAAAACCAGCCCGGATTTCATCCAGGAGGGTGCTGAGCAGCAGTAACTCTGTCTTCCAAGGTCTTGGAGCTCCTCAGGATGCAGCACTTTGCAGCTACACGGCCCTTGAGCCCCCCCTCAAAGGAAGCAGCACTGAAAACGTGGCACTGTTGAAGGAAACAACTCCAATAACCTTGGACAGGCAGCAGGTAAATCATTTTTAGGTGATGAAAATAATAGCAAATAGGATTAACACGATTATTTTCTGTTGTGATCTTCCACGGAGATCCAAGACTAAGTATGGATTATGTGACTTTTCATGTGCTGAAAAATACTGCCATGTCCCAGAGGAATATTTGTACTGAGAGGGGAGTCTGGATGAGAACATTAATTATTCACAAGTCAAAAATCAACAAATGGCTTAAGTATTGCAGAATTTGTTGGCTCAAATGATTTTGCAAACGTACTTTCTAAAGGCCTTTTCAATTAATTCATTACTTTCAAACTGTCATGGAATTTCAGCTCCTGTTAATTGAACTGTATGATTAATATTCATGATTGGGCATGGAATTGCCTTTACCACGATCACACGCCTGGCTTAGATTGTTGGATAAACACAGGCACGCTCAGCTCCAAATTAACACCAAGTATTGCTTGTTTTGGGGAAAAACAATAATAATTAAAGAGCTGTTTGCTGTGCTACGAGATCTGAAGTGCTGAGAGAGTTGCAGCACGGCATTTAAGGGGCAAAAAATAGAAGAACCTCCTGGATGTTCCCAATTTTTTTTTTTCCTGTTGATCCCACGTCTTTCCCAGCTATTTAAAACCTGAACCACCTCCAACCTCTGAAAGCAGTGTGGGTGGTTTGAACAGGGCTGGAGGGGAAAGCACATAGTAATTCCCCAAATGAACACAACGAGAGGGAAATAAATAAGCTGTTATTTTTATGACCCCCCTGTTTCCTTTGCTGTCTCAGGTTGGTGTGGATGGACCAGCAGCACCTGGCTGTCAGTAAGTGGCTGTTGGATGCACACACACTGCTGTGTCAGGCTATTATGCCCCTAATCATGCAAATCAACACGTTATTAGTGAAATTACTGCGCTGACTGCCTGCTTTCTTGTCCAGGAAGGACATCATGATCCTATTTAACTGGAAGGAGATGACCTGCAACATCTTTCTTCCCGGTTCCCTATCAAAGATGTGCTTTCAGCTTTCGCTTTTGCCGGGAATGAAAGCGCAGGGGGAATCCCAGGCTGGAGGGGCAGCAAGGAAAGGGATGTCTGAAGAAAAGCCCATTAGTGAAGAGCAGAAAAGTCATCCCTCCTCCACCTTCTCCTGATCTCAGCACGGTCAGAACTGCTCTGACCCCATGTGACCTCCTCCCAACGCCCCAGGACGTCCAAGGTGCCAAGAGGACAAAGGGGATGGCACAACCGACCTGCACCAAGTCACAGCCTGTTCCCGAGCACGTGAGCAGGAGCTGTCCTGGCCAAGAGGTAACAGAACTCAGTATTTACCCAACGTTTATTCATCTTGGCAGCAGGAAAAGTCATTGCCTACATATCCTCAGCTCAGGTCAATGGAGAAAGCCAAGAAATGTTTACTCATGCACTCTAATAAGAGTGATGAATGTTTCACAATAACAGAAACATTTCTAAAAGCAACTTTTCTTTTCCTAGCTCATGAGTCTCTTGAACAAAACATGGTTTCATCAATACTCTGACTATGAGGAGAAAACACCAATTTCTAGTAAATCCAAACACTTACCATCAAAGAACATGGCACCCAGGGTTCTATTATGAGGAAAATTATATGGCCATAGGGAAAAAACCATTCTGGATCAGGCCCTCTCTTCAGACAACAGGGCCAAGCCCCCTCTCCTGCACTGCCAGCAAAGGTGGCCCCACAGACCTGCTCCTCCTAAACCTCTCCACAGCCGTGCTCCTCAAGGACAGCTGGAGTCACCAGACCCAGGGCATGGCCACCTGCTTGCGGTCGTGTGAGCCAAAGCCTCCCAAAATCCCATCAGAGTCAGAATCAACGTGAGCTGCAGCGATAACGTGGCTGGGCTGTGCTCAGACTGCAGTCGCTTCTCGCCCAAAGACAAGATCTTCGCACACATGAACTGGAGCTGAGCTCCTGGAGCTGTTAATGGAGCAGCAGCACATGTTGTGCATACACAGGCAGCAATTATGTCCCCCACTGCAAGAATGTGTTGGCTTTTGAACCCTGGGCTGCTCCTTCCATCCCAGGAATCTCTGCCCTGGGCAAGCTGTCCAAGGCTGCACACTCCAAAGTGGAGAACAGTGTCCTCTGGAATAAATCCTCAGCAAAACACCCACTCTGGGCCCAGAGCAGAACCCAGCAGAGCAACAAGGACAACTCAATGAACGCCGACTTTTCCCTCTGTCTGGTGAGGCCAAGCAGCCAAGGTCAAACCCAAGATAAAGGGAGAAGCCAGGAAATGCCCTTTCACAGTGCAATAAAATGGATGTGGCAAGCTCCAGCCCTGAAATAAAGTCATTCTCATGATGACAGGTACTCTGGGGGAGCAGTGGAGCTGGGGGTCCCACAGCTGGCTTGCCTCTGGCTACAGTGGCAAAAGCAGGGAGGAGATCCAAAAAACCTCAGGCTCAGGGAATTCACCTGCTCCAGCAGTAAGCCACACTCAAGCAGGTTCAGCAGCTCATGAGCTGAGCATTTGCTAAAGAGTCCTAGAAAGAGAAAGCAAAAAACCCATCCAATGTCTGGAGGTAGCCAGGAAGCAGCCATGTGGAGAAGGCAGCAGTGCTGGTGTAGCCCCCTCACTTCCCAAGCTTTCACAGCTTTCCCTGCCTTCCCTTTCCCCAGGAAGTGGCTCCACCACAAAGCACCTGGCTTCCCTGGAGCAACATCACCCCAGCAGACCCTTGGAGCATCCCTTGGTGCCTACCTTGGCTTGGACAGCATAAGAGGCCAGCAGGACAGAGGCTTCAGGAGGACAGAAGATCTTCTCATCCAAAATCTGCTTCTTCACCTGCACACAGAGCAGCAAAGGACAGATAACACACGTTTAGTGGAGCACAGCAGAGCATGACTGTCACAGCAGATGGCTGCAGTTTGTTTCAACTCGAGCTGTCAACCACACAGAGTTAACAATTTTCCTAACACTAATCACAGTCCAGGCCCAGGAAGTCTCTGGTGGCTCCGAAGGGCTCAGGCTTTCACAGACCACCTTTCTCAGACAGCTTGGTGAGAAGAGCTAAATTTACATGTGAAAAATGACAGCACCTCTATCCTGTTGCTAAATGCAAGGGGGGGGAAAAGCCTTGCATGTAAACACAGCGATAAAACCTCTTAAGGCATATGCTAGGGATTGATAGCACATCCAGCCACGCTGCTAAATAAAAGAGCAGCTTGCAGCCGAGTCTCTGAGCACTGCAAGCTTTGCTCTGGGACATTCAGGCCTCATTGTGAGTCAGTGCTCACCTGTGCTGGAGGCCAGTTCCTCGGATCCCAGCACGGAGAGCTGCGGGTCACCTCCGTGGCAGAGCTTTTAGCAGCAGGCAGAGCCCTGTGCGAGCTCCCAGGAGAGCCAACGTGCAGGTCCCCGAAGCCACACGGGGCTTTACTTCCCTGGCTTCTGTGCATTAAAAAATTAAACCTGTCATGTTCGATATTTTTTGGGTTGGCACACTTAATTTTCCTGATTAAAGATGGGGGGGGAAAAAAAACAGTAAAAAAAGCCTCCGATTTCCTGGGAGGCTTAGATGGATTGTAAGAGATGCAGGAACATCAATTTGAATTTATAACGTGCTCTGAGTCCTCAAAGTTGGGTACAACATAATCACAGCAGATATTCTGCTGCATCAAGATAAAAAACAGGAGAGTTTACAAGCTTAGCCGTGCTCCTGTTTCCCAAATGCATTCAGGAGCCCAGGCTCCTCTCAGCACAGAAATCCCAGCAGCAAAGTCATGGTCTGCATTTACAAAATGCAGCTTGAATGGCTTTTCCTCTCTGATTTTCCTTCTCAAAGATGCCAACAGCATTTCTCCTCACCGTGGATAAAGCTCCTGGCAAATGAGGCATTTAGAAATAACCCTACAGGGACACCAGTGCACGAGACAAAGCTTGGAAATTAACAGCAATACTTTGCATTTAGAACACTTTTGGCTCTGGAGAAAAAAGATGGACTTTGGAAGAGTGAGGAGCATCAAGAGGCTGGTGGGCTCACTTGGAAAGGGCAGGACACCCTCCAGGCTGCAGTGGTATTCCCAAATTCAGGTTGCCTCGACTTCAGTGTAAGGAACATAAGAATGAGTGACTTTTAAAAAATTTTTATCGTTTATCTTCAAATTAACAGCCACAGAGCAGCTGAAACATCCCAGTGAATACCCATAGGTCTGTCTAGGAGTTCTCTATTCCCTGTAACTGTGCTTGACACAACTCTTTAGAGGAAAAATGTGTCAGAAAATGGATTTTGTGGCGGAAAATTGATCATGTCTCTGAAAGAGAACTCCTGTGATAGCAGCTCCTTGTTACCAGCCATGCAGCACTGCCACATCATCAGCTGAACTGATTTCTCAGGACACAAAGTTTTGTAGAGTAATTTAAATATAAAAACCCAACCAAGACGTGTTCACCACAGTTCCCAAATGCTTAGCTGAAGGGCAGGAGTTCCTGGGGCAGGTGGGGGACCGTGAGGTTGCCCCTTCTCCTCTGTTTTTCCATCAGAGAGCTGAGCTGCTGGGATTTTCTTCTGCTCCAGTTACCTGGGGGCTGTTTCGTGAGGAGGTGAACTTTGCTGTACAGCCTGGGAACGGGCTGGCTGCACTCTGCTCTCCAGGATGAAACTCCCTACTCCACACAACGATGCCATCACGTCCAAAGGCAGCTGCCACCCCTCAGCACAGCTCATCCCATACTCTGCAGAGGGACACGAGCCCTTGGCTGACAGATTCATGTCCCAGAGCCACCACCTATGGATATTATGGATCACCTCATCAGTCCTGACTGCCAGTTCAGAGGTCTGCCAGTCTGGGCAGACTGCTTCCTCCACAAAAACCATCCTTCACCTATTTTAGGAAGTTTTTGTTGCTGAAGACACGTCCCTTTGGAGAGATGTGAACATAAGGATGTGGAGCACACTCTGCTGACCAACTCTCTGACCCTGGAACCTTCTGTTCATCCTGGCTCCCTCTCCCTCAGGTTGGATAACACCATATTGACTCCCACCTGCAGGAAGAACAAGTGCTGGGTGATTTCCTGGACCAGTTCCTCCTCTGCGTTCTCAGGATAAAATTTGGCCAGGAAGTGAAAAGTTTTGGGCTCCTCTGTGGGGACATCATGATCCAGGACCTGTGGGATACAAAAGCCATTTGGTTTCTTCAAGACAAGACCTAGCTCCCTTCTGTTCAGATCAGCACATCTTTTGTCAGACACTTTTAGACATCTAGAGCAGACCTAAATAGTTCAGACACTGTAGTTAAAAAAAGAAAACAAACATTTCTGACACTCCTAATGATGCAAGGGAACAAAAAAAGGCAGAAACAAACAGCATGAGAAATGAGACAGGGAAGGTTGATCCTGATCTGCCATGTGCTCGTTGCCTCTCCCGGTCCTTGCGGAGCGAGGCTGGATCCTGCTGCGCCACCACTCGACCTTCTCCTTGTTCCCCTGCACTGGATTTATTTTAGTGGTGTTTCTCACCACCCTTCTCTTGTACTGCCCAGTTAAATGGTGGTTTAAAACCTCAGTAGGAGAGGTGAGACTTCCCTCAGTGTCCGTGACCATCTGGTTGCAGCGTTACATCCTTTGGATGCGAACAGAGCCACGTCTGACACCTCCAAAACCCACCCCCCACATATTTGGGAGGTATTTCCTCCCTTATCCCCATCTCCTTTTTACTCTGTTTTTCCTCCTCTCAAGCTCTCTGTATTTCTCAACAACCAAACAAGAGGCAACTCCACTTTTCTGCTGATGGTTTTGTGTTCAGGGGCACAAAAAAGAGAGTTTTAGGTTTCATTTGCTTTGCAGTCACCCCCAAGCGCAGCACCCCAGCACAGCTGTCTCCCAAAATGTCTCCAGGGGATTCGGTGTGCACAGATGCTGGGATGGGGCATCTCTGCCAGCTTTTCCTGGTCTGACACCCCCAGATGCCACGGGGATGGGATTTAAGTACATCTATTCCAGTTCACTCACCACACAACCTCGGGCATTCAGAAAGGACATTCTCCTTTGTCATCCCACAAAACCTCTCAAGGGAAATATCCCTGTCCATGGCAAGGGGTTGGAACGAGACGAGCTTTAGGGTCCCGTCCAACCCAAACCATTCTGGGATTTTGTGAACTTTGGTTCCAACCTTCTTGTCCATTTTGAGCCAAGCCACCGTGTCCTTGATCGTGTACTGGAGCCCGAAGAACCAGGTCTCCCGGAGTCCCAGTGTCCTGCACACCAGATCAAACAGGTCCTTCCCTTTCCACTTCACCTGCCAGAGAGCAAACAGGAAGCAGAGTTGTAAAGATGGATTTCAGAACTTCTCTCTGTTCAACCAAAGGCACTCTTTTCACCTCACAAGGTCAGCTTTAACCCCCCTGTGCAGGCATCTGGTACAGACACAAAAACATCCTAAGGAGGCACACATTACCTCCTTCCATCTGATCTCATCTGCAGATCACCAGCTCCTCCCTCAGTAGGAAACTGAGATGTGATTTCCCCCCTTTTCCAAAAAATGACACTGCAAAGCTCCGGTTTCTTGTCCTGGGAACCTAAGGGTTCATTTAGGCTCTTGTTGAGCTCACGTTTAGGTTCCTGATGTGTTTAGGTTCCTGCCTGTTGCCAGCAGAGAATAAAATCCCTTTGAATTGCCCCTTGGTGGCTTTAACGTGTCTCCCTAAAGGCCCAGGAAGCTCTGCACAAGCACCACCATCAACACCAGGGGTTCAGAGAGAGCAGCCACAAAGTCAGCAGTGCCACAGTCCACGCACGGAGCGTGTCCATCCAGAGCCTCTGACCCTGCACGGATAGAAGGGAAAGAGAGCTCAAAAATCCCCAGCATTACCACTGAAGTCAGCGGTTCTCTGGGAGCACATTTTGATAGAGTCAAACTGCATTTTCTGCTGAAAATGTTGGTGACAAAAGCAGCTCAGGAGCAGAGAAAATTGGTCCTGCTCAAGGACCGTGTCCTTCGAGCAATCCTGCAGCTGCATCCATGATGCTCCTGAAGTTTGCTCATAAAAGCAGGAGGTGTTGGGAGGCAGAGAGGTGAAGAGGGACATAAACCACATGAATCTAATATGCCAAAGCCACTTTGGTCTTCCATCTGCAGGCTGAAAACAATTGCCGGACCGAGACATACGGCCATTACTCCAAAGCCCTTGGGCAAACAGATCTCGAGCACTCTCTTGTCACTACAACTCAATCCCGGAGCCACCTGGACACATCAATACTAATGCCGGGGCCGCTCCCGCTGTCACCCACTGCCGCCTTGTGGGCGCAGCCAGGCCCAGCTCATCGCCAAGCTCTGCCTTTCAGTAATGACTCTGTCACTGCTCTCCCCCTTCCCAGAGAGCACAGACACACACGCTGACAGTCCCGGAATAGGACAAAGCTGATGCCACCCTCCCGAAAAACACCACCTCCAGACTGCTCGCCGCGATTCGGATCGGGCGCTGTCAACACTTCGGGGTCAAAACGCCAGGAGGAGCAAGTTTGGCAGTGCTGTAATTATAACCCCCCTAATTTCACACATTTCACTACCCTCCAGCCCCCGGGATGGGCTCCAGCTCGGCACAGGATGGCTCAGACTGCAGAAGATCTTTTCCTGACTATGATTTTAAGTGGGAGGTTAATTCGAGGGCTCAGACAAAACAGAGTGAGGCCCATTAAAAGAGCTATTTGGTACCATTTTTGCAGGCACATAAAAGCAGGCTGCCAGCAAAAGGCTATTTCTTCACTAAACTGCTTTGTATAAAGCATTATGGGCTGTTTTTCCTTCTCTAAGACCGTATTTCAGTCTCAGCACAGCAGTGCCTGCACCAAACCTTCCCAGGACAGGCTCCTGCCTGCTGCTCACGCAGTGCCGCTCCTGGGACATCGCTCCACATCCCATGGGATCAGTGCGTTTAACCAGGAATTTCCACTGCCTGTGACCCCTCACCAAACCACCTCAGGTACCCAAACTATGCCCAAGAGCTGACAGGACCCAAAGGTTTCCTCTCAAAACACAAACCACCAGTTGTTTGGAAGAGCGGCAGTGAGGATCAAAGCAGGAGCTTTGTGTGTTTTTCACCCCTGCGTTTTTAACCTGGTTATGGGAATTTGGAATGGTTTGGGTGGGAAGGGACCTTAAAGATCATTCAGTTCCACCCCTGCCATTGGCAGGGACGCCTTCCACCAAGCCCCATCCAACCTGACCTTGGACACTTCCAGGGATCCAGGGGCAGCCACAGCTTCTCTGGGGATCTCATGCCAGGGTCTCACAGCTGGATTTCTTCCTTACACCTAATCTAAATCTCTCCCCTTTTAGTTTAAAACCATTCCCCCTTCTCCTATCATTATCTACCTGCACTAAAAACTCTCTCTCCTTTTTCACAAGTTCCCCTTTAAGGGGCTGTATTTTAAGTGAGGCTTCTGCTGCTGCATTTTACACCAGCGCTTTGTCACCATGCGTTTCTGTGGTGGCAGGAATAGACATTTAACATTCCTGCACAATGCTCAAGACTCCAGCCGTAACAGAGCACAGATCCTCCCCAACTGCGCTGAATTACCTTCATTAAATATATCGATGATCAGCAGCCACCTTTATTCCAACAGACATGATTTCCCTCCACACCTTGGTACTTACAATAACAATCTGCATTCAAGTGGCATCTTTTGACAGCTGAACTCCAACTGCTTTACAGAGATCCAGGACCTCAGCCCTCCTCACCCATACTTTACAGGCTTTGTATCATTAACTGCCACATTTTGTGGTTGTAAACTACTAAAAAAAAAGCCCCACAAGGGCATGAGGGAATGGAGTGAGCTGCTGTCCAGGGAGCCTGGTGGACAGCCAGGACAGGCTGGCCATTCCCATCCATCCTGTGCCTGTCATGCTATTCCCTGCATGGCACTCAAGTGACACCTGAAGCACAAAGATGATTTTACAAGCCATTCTGAGCTCCTGCAAGCAAAACTAAAAAGCTCAGAGCAGAAAAAAACCTTCTCAGCCGTATGCTGGGGTGGCTGGCACGATGCTGTAACAAAGCTCTATCTCCCAGCAAAAAGCTACATCACGATAACCTCAATGTGACCGTCAGGACAGAGCAGGATGCGTCACTCCAGCATCCTCCCCGTGCTGCAGGCATCACCTCTGACATTTGCAGCTCCTTTCCCATTAGCAGGATCACAGCACGGGTGGCTGCAGGGATTCAGGAGTCGCCAAAGGGACACGGGAATGAGGTGCTTTATGAACAGGCTGTTATTCCACCGAGCTGTTTGTGTTCTTTACTAAGCACAGAGCTGTTACAATCTATCAGCAAAGCATTTTATATTAACAGCACTAAACACTTAAAACTCTGCAGCCAATGGCTAGAACAGAGTATTTCCAGTCCAGATTATTGGCATCATCTTTTTCTCCAGCAGAGACGGCGCATTTGGCATCTATTAACAGGGTTTGCATTATTTATTAACCCGCACTGGGAGTCATTTCCAACTTGCAGCCAACTGCGCGATTTATTTCGGAGCATAACCTCTCTGTCAAGTTTCACAACTGCTCCTCAGCTCCCAAGTCGATAAAGTAGCTCCAAAAATGAGCAGAAGGGTTGTCTGGTCCCCTCATCAGGGGGTGACAAGGAGGGAGGGCAAGCTAGGGAATGGAGCTGTCAAGAGGTTTAGGTTTGAGTGCAGGGAAAGGTTCTTCCCCCAGAGGCTGCTGGGCACTGCCCAGGCTCCCCAGGGAATGGGCACGGCCCAGAGGCTGCCAGAGCTCCAGGAGCGTTTGGACAGCGCTGCCAGGGATGCCCAGGCTGGGGTTTTTAGGGTGTCTGGGTAGGGCCAGGAGTGGGACTCGATGATCCTTGCAGGTCCCTTCCAACTCAGGATATTCCATGATTCTGTAAAATGGGCAGCAAGGGACAAGGGGGTGCAACCATCCTGCATGGAGAGGGTTGAGCAAGGGGTCTACACAGAAAAGAGATTCCCAAAACATTGTCAGGCTGATGCTTTCCTTCCAACAGTGTCAAATGTGGTGAAGGGGAAGCAAGAGGGATGGGTTTAATTTCATATTTAGGTTCCTCACACAAGAGGCTCTCCCGGGACAACAGGGAGCTGCCCAAACTCCAGGGGACAGAACCTGGCTCTGCACAGGGGGAGCAGATGAAGATCTCACCTTCTCCTCATCACAAACACAAACCCCCAGAGCTTCAGCTCTTCCTGGGATCAGGCTGGGCAATAAGGGCACAAACAAGTGAGCAGAGGACACCAAAGCTTAGCTGCTTCCCAGGGAAGCCCATGGCAGCGGTCCCTGCACACCTCACCCATGGGACGAGGTTAATGCTCGACCTTGCAGAAATGACTCACATTTACAGAGGATTTCACTGCACCAATTTACCTGCAAATAACACAGAAAATGGCTTTATGCTTTGCAGATCATTTTATTAGGTGTTAGCTCTGTGCTAGGGATGAGAAGAGAGGCAAGAGCCCCTGCTGTGACACGACAGCCAAAGGATTGCTGGGAAAAGGGGACTGAGCCCCAGGAAAAAGTGCTCAGCTTCCACAGAGTGAAGTTATTCCTGTTTAGAATCAAATTTTAACAAGAGAACATGACACCTCTTCACTGAAACAGGGGTGGCGATGGCAGAAGGGAGAGAGCTGGGCCTGAGCAGAGCATCCCTCCACCAACCACCCAGGAATGAGGAAATGGATACAGGCTGCAGCTATTCCAAAACCCCGTCCCATAGGAGATGCCCACAACAGTCTACAACTGAAATGGAGATGATTTTGAGACTGCAGACCACACTTATTTCTCCTTCTGGACCTGAATGATAACCAGAGTGCCACAGACAACCATTTATTTAGATTTAAAGCCCATTTGGAGCAAACAGGGAATCAAAAATGTAACATTCGTCCATTTTTTTTAAAATAAAGTGATGTCAAATATTTTCAATTGCCACTTACTGAGTCACAAGGCAGGGCTGTAAAAGTTATTTTTATTTACTAATGCTACACGACAACTCGATAATGAGCTTTTAATTAAAACCTATTTCTGTTAACCACCGAGGAGGCCAAAAATGCGCCCAGGCGTGAGGATGCAGATGGTGCAGCCAAGCACGTTCCGTGGTGTCTGCCCGAGACAGAGACGGAGCGGGAACACGGAGAGCAGGCGGCTGTGACCAGACAGAGCCAGGGAGAGGCAGGGGACAACAACTGGTGACAACGTGCCCTCTGCCCCCCTCAGGTGAGACCCCACCTGCAGAGCTGCCTCCAGCTCCAGGGGCCCAGCACAGCAAGGACCTGGAGCTGCTGGAGCCAGTCCAGAGGAGGCCACGGAGATGCTCCAAGGGCTCCCTCTGCTCTGGAGCCAGGCTGGGAGAGCTGAGGGGGTTCACCTAGTTTATGGAGACCTCAGGTGCCTTCCAGCATCTTCCTAAGCTGGAGAGAGACGTGGGACAAGGGATGGAGGGTCAGGACAAGGGGGAATGGCTTCCCACTGCCAGAGGGCAGGGATAGATGGGATATTGGGAAGGAATTGTTCCCTGTAAGCACAGATTGAGGCTGTGGCTGCCCCTGGATCCCTGGAAGTGTCCAAGGCCAGGCTGGATGGGGCTTGCAGCAACCTGGGATAGTTGAAGGTGTCCCTGCCTATGGCAGAAGATGGAACTGGATGAGCTTTAAGGCCCCTTCCAATCCAAACCATTCCATGGTTCCATGTTCCAAAGCCTCACCTTGCCCTGTAAGTTGGGCCCACAGAGGTGAAGAGTTACGGGGTCACACAGCAGCTCGGTGCGGAGCAAGAAGCTCCAAGAGGATGAAAGGAGGATGTTGATCCTGCAGGGAGCTCTGTGAAGGATGCACAGCGCTGTAACATCAGCCAGAGCTGTCTGTGTGCTGCACTTACACACCTGCAGTCCAACACTGCTCCCTGCCCAGGGAAGCGACAGCCCCAAGCCCTTCCTCCTTGCAGGAGCTGATTGCTGATGGACACAGGGTGTTTCAGCACCAGCCTGACCTGCTCTGATGAACCCTTACCCACTGCTGAGCTCCAAACACAGACAGCTCACCCGGGCAGGAGAGGGGCAGCCAGCGGTTCACCTTGGAGTGAAGCCAGGTTAAATGCCTCTCTTCCCATTTCAAGGGCTGTGTGATTCCCTACCAGTGCTCCAAGTAAGGAGATTATTCCCAGGGCTGCTTCCCTGTTCAAGTACCTTTAATTTCAAAAACCACCTACTCGAAAGACACTGCCTGTACAAAGAAAAAAAAAAAAAAGAGGTATTAAAGAGCATCAAAAGTGGAGTCTACACACCAAAAGAGAAAGATTTACTGTCCCAAATGCCCTCCCTCCTTCCCCTCAGCATCAACACATCTCTGGATTAATTAACAGAGTCTGGGGACTGACAGCAGTTTTGAACAGTCTTTGGAGAGAAGTAACAGAAGTTTCCAACTGGCTTAGAAGAGGCTGTGAGGGGAACAGAGGATGCAGAGAATTTTTCAGGTGCAGGGTGAGGCAGCAAAGCCAAAGAGGATCCATGTCCATAAGTTACGAGCACAGATTAAGGGAATGAACTGCATCAAGCAAGGCACCTCCAAAACATTAACTCCCAAACATCACTGGTGTGAACTAGAAATTCTGAGGTTTTGGGGCATAAACCCCTCCAAGACATGAGTGAGGAAACAGCCCTTACCTGCTGTGTCTCAGATTTAAAGAGAGCAGCACGTGCTCCTGAGTGCTGGCACAGGATCAGGACACACAGGCACATGGAGGAACCAAACACTGACTTGACAGCTGGTATCCCAACAATTTATTGAGGATCATGTTGTAGCTGAGGGGGATTATTTCTCTCAGCTTTTTAAAACAGCTGCTCCTGCACACAGACTGGTCTCTTCCTGTTAAGTCTGTGCCCGCTCGCAGAAGCTTTGCAGCATCAAGAGGTCACTGCCCCTACCAGCACCACGAGCTGCTGCCTGAAACTGGGAATGTATGGATTTTTATAAACGCCCTTCCAAGTATCCTGCAATGCAGAAAGAAGCTGAGGGCACTCTGCTCCCTGATTTCCTCCTCCTGCTTTTTTATTTTGGTGCAGTGACTGGACAGAGCTCAAAACCCAGCTCGGATTTACTGCACCAGCTCTTCCTCAAAAACTCATTTCCACCCAGATTTCCACCACCAAATCCTCAGTTGTTCCTGTTCCAGAGGATGAGCTTTGCAGCTCAGCTACTCAACTCCCTGTGTCTGGTGACAAAGGGACAGCACTCGGCCACACGTGCCCGAAATCAGGACTCTTCTACTTACAAGGGCTTTACATCCAACCTCATCCAACTGGCTCTGCACCGAGTGGGGCACTGGGCTAAAATAAAGATCCCTTCCAACCAGGATTATCCTCTGGACAGAGAGGAACAGTTTAAGCACTGAAGCAATAATGGAATGCATGTTTAGACCAGCAAATACATCAGCACAAACCTGCCTCTTCTCACTGCTTGAACACTTAAGCTGTTTCTCCAGGCTGGCTGTAAAGCTTTCCCAACTCATTTTTAAGACGCCAAAGGATTAAGGTTGGGAAGCAGCTGGGCAGCGAGCTGCACCTTGATGGAGTGACCATCCCTGCAGGATTCAAGCCCAAGATCACAAACACAACAGAAAAGGATAAAGAAAAAACACACCCTTTGGAAAACAGGCCGTGGCTCTGAGGTGGAGAGACGATAATGGGACTGAGCACTGCAAGAGGAAGAAATTGGCAAAGACACCCACGAGGCCAAAGGAAAGATGGGTGGGTTCTCCCATCAGCCAGGGAACTTGGTCCTTAGAGGGGAAAAACTGCACATGGGACAGGGTGAGACCAACCTGACACCAGCTGCACCACACCTTTGCCATCCCACTCGAGGGACGGGATAAACAGTGCTTTGGATGCGGACTCAAAAATACCCTGGGGTTTTCATTATTGAATGGATCAGGGAATGGTTTGGGTGGGAAGGAACCTTAAAGTCCATCTTGTTCCACCCCTGCCATGGGCAGGGACACCTCCCACTGTCCCAGGCTGCTCCAAGCCCCAATGTCCAGCCTGGCCTTGGACACTGCCAGGGATCCAGGGGCAGCCCCAGCTGCTCTGGGCACCCTGTGCCAGGGCCTGCCCACCCTCACAGGAAAGAGGCTTCCATATGGCTGAGGTTCTCAGGAAGGTGAGGCAGCTGGGGTTGCTTTAGCACAGGGATTGAAGAGCTATGCAAATGTCTACCCTTCCTCCAGATGTTATCAATTAATTAGGTACAGCTCAAACCTCTGTGATGGAAGTAACAAAAGGAAGACACTCACTTCGTGCCTCCAAGATTTCCCCAAACAAATTTTAAGTCTTTAAAGTGAAACCCCAACCGTGATTATTAATCTCCATCACCGTGTTAGAAAGACTAAGATTTCATTTCTAGGAATTATTTTAGATTTAGGCTCAATTTAGAGCCATCAACTGCAGAATAAACAGATGCAAAGCAGGTTTAATCCCTTAAAATGCATGGCTGGGGATTTCTAGGGAGCAGACTGAAAAATTAACACTGAGAAAGAAGGCGAGTCAGCTGGGTCACAGAATCATGGAATGTCCTGAGCTGGAAGGAATCCCCAGGGATCATGGAAGATCAACTCCAGACATCCAACAGATCAGCAGCTCTCTGTCCCTGTCAGCAGCAGGTGCCACTCACAGGCCACAAAAACACATCTCAAGAGCCCCCAAACTGCAGGATTCCCACTGCACGTCCTTCCACTGATCCTCTCAAGTGTTTGTGAGGCAGATTTCCCTCTCCCAACCTCCTGCTGGGGTCAGCAGCTCTCCATCCTGCTCAAAGACACCTCAAGGCACACAGATACTTGGCTCAACAGTGCTGCTCACTCTTCTCCCGGCACAGCTTGGGATAGGGGCCTGATTCCTCCAGGGAGGAGCACAGTCTTTCCCAAAAATCAACTCTCCTACCCCACTGACTTTCAGGAGTGTGCAAACTCCACTCCACGCTCCAGGTCTCACTGTGGGTGTGGAGCAAGCCAAACCCTTCCCTGGGCCACCTTCCCAATCCCAGAGACTCGAGGTGTGTCTGATCCATCTGATCCACACAGTGGATGTTTCTGCAGAGTCCGCAAAACAAGGAGCCTCCCAAGGACAACACAAAAACAGGGACAGAGATCCAGCCAGGGAGCTGGACTGCTCAGATAGAGCCTGGATAAAACTCACACCTCAAGCTGGGCTGCCCTGGGCTTGGAGCAAGCCCAGGAGGCCACGGAGCTGCTCCAAGGGCTCCCTCTGCTCTGGAGCCAGGCTGGGAGATCAGGGGATGCTCACCTGGAGAGGAGAAGGCTCCAGGGAGAGCTCAGGGCCCCTTCCAGGGCCTAAAGGGGCTCCAGGAGAGCTGGAGAGGGACTGGGGACAAGGCATGGAGGGACAGGACACAGGGAATGGCTTCCCAGTGCCAGAGGGCAGGGCTGGATGGGATATTGGGAAGGAATTGTTCCCTGGGAGGGTGGGCAGGCCCTGGCACAGGGTGCCCAGAGCAGCTGGGGCTGCCCCTGGATCCCTGGCAGTGCCCAAGGCCAGGCTGGACATTGGGGCTTGGAGCAACCTGGGACAGTGGAAGGTGTCCCTGCCATGGCAGGGGGCAGAACAAGATGAGCTTTAAGGTCCCTTCCCACCTGACCCATTCCATGATTCTATGAAAACTCACTCCTCACCTGCAAGGTGTGAAACATCACCCACCTGCATCCGACCACTTCCCTCCCTCCTGCTCCAACACTCCATGCTGAAGGATGAGGCCTGAATTCCCTCTGCATCCCTCCAGCACCAGCCCCATCACAGCCCAGGAGCCCTCGGCAGGGCCACACTCGCAGCAGCTCCTGAGCTCCCTGCAGCTGCAGAAGTCTATCTGCAGCAACAAGTTCTTTTGGCAGGAACCTCCCCCAGAAAACTCAATTGATGATGCTCAAGTCCCACAGCCAAATCCCACGGGAGCGCTGCCTCACCACTGCACAAAGCCCCTGATCCCAAGGGGAAATGACACGCGGCCACACCACTGAAATGAGTAATTATTTACTTTCCAGCCCCAGTTATTGCTGCAGCCTCGGGAAAGCAGGAAAAACAGAGCCAGGACACTTGTGCTCTGCTGGAAGTGGGAAGCTCACATGGCTGTCTAGAGCAAATCCTGAATCCCTAGGAAAAGCAGGAAGTTCTTCAGGGCTGACAAGAGATTTCCAGAGCAAGGGAATTGGTGATGACAAACATCCCTTGGCTGATGGGTGCTGGGATTCCGTCAGGGTTTGGGTCAGGCTAATGAAATATAAACTATTAAATGAAGAGGTTGAAGTGGGGAGAGATGGTTTCAATGCCTGTGTGGCCAATCCCTCTGGATCAGCTGAAAAAGCAGGAAAAGCAGAGCAGATCCCGGGGTTTGGCAGTAACACCCTGGGAGAATGTTTTACAAGTTCCAAGGGCCCAAAAAAGGGAAATTAGCAGAGAAAAGCCAGACCCAACCCCCTGGAGCATCCCTCAGCATCATGGTGAGCTAAGAAGTTAGGAAAATGCCAAAATTCTGTCCTCGGGTGTTTGCAGAGCACTTGGGAGTTGGATTCCTGTGGATTCAAGCCTTGACACTGAGATTCCTCGAGCCCTGTGACAGCCACTGTGTAGTGGTGGCTTGGGCTGGGATGGCAGGACAGCACTGGATTAGAGCCCAAATGAAGCTGGATTGTAATGAGAATAAAGCTGAATTATAACCAGGATCAAGATGAATTATAGCCAGAGTAACTCTGGATTATAGTCAAAGTACAGGCTGAATTCTAACCAGAATAATGCCAAATTATACGCAGAATGCAGCCAAATTATAACCAGAATGAAGCCAAATAACACCTGGAGTAAAGATGAATTATTGCCAGAATAAAGCTGAATTATAACCAAAATATAAACTGAATTACAACCAGAATGCCAAATTACACCCAGGATAAAGCCAAATTAGACCCAGAAAAAAACCCAAAACTATTTATGACCAAAACAATGCTGAATTACACACATAATAAGGATGAATTATAACCAAAATAAAACCAAACTATAACCAGGATACAACTGAATTACACCCACAATAACACTGAATTACAACCACAATAAAGCCAAGTTATGACCAAAATAAAGCCGAATTATAACCAAAGAAAAGGTGAATTACAACCGAAGTAAAGACGAATTACAACCAGAATAATGTCCAATTATAACCAAAATCACGCCGGATCACATCAGGATAACGCTGACTTATAATCAAAACAAGGCTGGGCCGCTGCTGGCCCAGGGCAGGCCCCGGGAACCGGCGGAGGGTCAGGAGGGACGGGGAGGGGGGGCCCGGGCCGCCTCAGGGGGTGTGGGGGTGTTTGGGGGGGCCCGTCCCCCCTCAGCGGGACCCCCGTGCCCCGCGCCCGCGCGGGCCGTCACCTCGCAGCTGAACTCCATCTCGGCGTCCATGGTGGCGATGCGCACGGTGAAGGTCTTGGGCTGCTTGCGCTTGAGGGAGCTGAAGCTCATGCGGGACGCGATGGCCCCGGCCATGGCGGCGCGGCGCGGTCAGCGCGGCGGCGGCGCCATGGCGGCCCGGCTCCGCCCCCCCGCCACGCTATTGGCCCCGCCGCGCGGTGCGCCCGCCCCCGCCGCGCCGCGTAGCCAATAGAAAGGGCAAGACTGGAGAGGCGGGAGTAGAAGCAACTGTGATTGGGTAAAACGGACGCCGCTCAATGAAAGGGGCGGGGCGGGGCCATACGGGAGGTGTGAGGAAGCGATGGGACGTGGAGATGTCGCCCCCTGGTGGCGGGCGGAGCGCGCTGCAGGCGCGGGCGTGGGAGTGGGAGGGGACGGGCACCGGGACCCGGCGCGGGGGGACACGGGGACACCGGGACACGGGAACACGGGGACACGGGGACACGGGGACACGGGGACACGGGGACACGGGTACACGGGGACACGGGAGGGTGGCAGGGGACCCTGGCGTGTGCGGGGCCCGTGAGGTGTCAGGGGTCCGCGGAGTGCCCGGGATCCAGGGATGTCCGGCGTCTCTGGGCGGTCTGTGGTGTGTCCGGGGTCTCTGGAGGGTCAGTGGGGTGTTCGGGATCCGCGGGGTCACCCGGAGTGTCCAGGGTCTGTGGGGAGTCCGGGGTCCCCGGGATGTCTGGGGCCCATGAAGTGTCAGGAGTCCGAGGAGTGTCCGGGGTCCTGGGGTGTCCGAGGTCCGTAGGGTGCCAAGGATTCCTGGGGTGCCCGGAGTCCGTGGCTGTCAGTGGTCCGTGGGGGTGTCAGGGGTCTGGGGGTGTCCGGAGGTGTCCGGAGGTGTCCAGAGTCCGTGGGGTATAAGGGGTCCTCGGGGTGTCAGGGATCCCTGAGATGAGCGGGGTTCGTGGGTCCGTGAGGTCCTTGAGGTGTCTCCGCTGCCCCCGTTGTCCCCGCGGCCGCGGGGTGACCCCGTGTCACGGGTGTCCCCAGGGCCGAGGGTGTCCCCGCACACCGGGGTTCCCTGGGTGACGCTGGGGGCTGCCCCTCGGTGGTTGCCAGGGCGAGGGGGCCCACGCGGTCCCGGGGGGACCCGGGTGTCCGGGCTCGTGGGTGGGGGCAGAGCCTGGGACCAGTGCCCGGCGCGGGCGGGGACACGGGGCAGGACCGGGACTGGGACTGCGGCTGGGACCAGCGCGGGGCAACGGGACGGGACTGGCACCAATACCGGGACACGGGACAGGGCTGGGAGCAGAACCAGCTGCGGTAATGGAACTGGGACCGGCGCTGGGATGATGGGACGGTGACAGGGACCCGTCACCAGGGCAAGGGGAGGGACTGCGACCCCCATCGGTGTGGGATAACGGGCTGGGAATGGGACAGAAACTGGGACCTGCTCAGAGTTAGTGGGACGGAAGCCGAATCCAGCACGGGGATAATGGGACGGGACTGGGATCAGCTCAGGGTTACTAGGACGGGAGCTGGGACCAGTTTATGGATACTGGGACGGGAACTGGGACCAGCACGGGGATTACGGCGTGGGAATTGGGACGGGGGGGTTCAGGGATACTGGGACGGAAAATGGACCTTCACGGGGATAACGAGACGGGAACTGGGATCAGCATGGAGTAACGGGACGGGAACTGGAACCAGTTCGGGGTTACTGGGACGGGAACTGGGACCAGCACGGGGGAACGAGGCCGACCCGAACCGGGCAGGAGTAAGAGGGGGAAGGGACCAGCGGGAGCTGAGAAGCTCCTCCGACATCCCCGGGGGGGACCCGGGCGTCCAGGAGTGGCCCCCGCCTCCGCAGCGGGAAGAACGGGGCCTCTGTCCCCGCGGGGACAATGGGAACATTGACGGGGACCCCCCCGCAGGACTCCCCATGGCAGAAAGCGACGACCCCGCCCGCCGGGACCCCGCCCCCGCCGGCCCCCGCAGCCAGGTGGGCGAAAGAGGTGGGGGACATGAGGGGGGAAACTGGGGAACCACGGGGGGGTTTGGGGGGGTTGTAGGGGTTGGGAGGGATTCTTGGGGAGCCCTGGGCACCCACGGGAACTCGAGGGGGGCACGTGGAGCACTGGGGGGTTTGGG
>NW_024580662.1:377619-391570 GCF_017639235.1 Corvus kubaryi | reverse complement strand
CCCCGCATCCTCCCGCCCTGGACTCTGCATCTCCCCAGGACCCCGCATCCCTTCTGCTCCCCGCATGCCCCCCCGTTGAGACCCCACCTCTGAGGCCTTGAGGCCCAGATCTCCCCCGCTCTTCGCATCCTCCCGCACCCCGCTCCCCTGAGCCCTCCGATCCCCGCCCCCCCGGACCCGGCCGGGCCCCTGGGCCCCGCATCCCCCCCGCTTCCCGCAGCGCCCCGGGAGGGGATCCCCGCACCCCGCTCCCCTGATCCTCCCCCTGGACCCTGCATCCTTCCCGGACTCCGGACCCTGCATCCCCCCGGGTCGGGACACCCACACCCCGCTACCCTGATCCCCTCCTGGACCCCTCACCCCCTCCGGACCCTGCATCCCCCCCCCGCTCCCCGCATCCCCCCGGGCGAAGACCCCGCAACCCCGTCCTTGAGCCCCCTGAGCCCTCCCCGGACCCCGCGGCCCTCCCGGACCCCGCGGGCGGCCCCCGGAGTGGCCCCACGGTCGTTGCCTCACTGGGGACAAAGGTCCGGCCGCAGCTCGGACCCGGGGCCGAGGGGCCCCGTTCCCCCCCCCGCCACTACCCTGGGGAGGACCCGACCTTCGCCGGGGCACCGGAGCCACCCCTGGGGCTGATGGGGGACCCCGGGCGACAGGCTGGGGGGCTGCTCCCGTCGCCCCATGTCCCCTTGTCCCCTTGCCCACGGAGGGGTCACCACCACTGGAGCAGCCCCTGGGTAAAGGGGATCCTATGGATGCCCCCATTGCCCCATGTCCCCTTGCCCATGGAGGGGTCACTGCCACTGGAGTGGCCCTTGGGGCTGAGGGGGCTCCCATGGGGCTGCCCCCCGTGTCCCACACCCCCACAGCAGCGCCCTTGCTCTGTTGGGGCAGCATGGCCAAAATCCCTCTGGATTCTGGGATCCATCTGGATTCAGGGGGACAGACTGGCACTAGGGACAGACCCACCCTAGAACTGGGACAGGGCTCCCAGTATGAACTGAGCAGAAGCCGGTGAAGTCCCAGGGCCCCCCGGAAGCCGGACAACGGAGGCAGCTGCCCGCAGGACTGGCAGTGAGGCCTCTGGATCCCATTTTGCTGTCCAGCTGGTTATTCCTGGTCATTCCCGGTCATTCCCGGTGTCTCCCCTGCCCTGCTGTCCCGCAGGGGGTACTCCAGGGATGCCGAGGGCAGCTGGTTCCGCTCCCTCTTCGTGCACAAGGTGGATCCGCGCAAGGACGCGCATTCCAACCTCCTCTCCAAGAAGGAGACCAGCAACCTCTACAAGATCCAGTGTGAGTGCTCCTGCCGGGAAAAAGGCGGGCACCCCGCTCTGCTGCCCCTCCTCACCCACTGGGACCCCCATTCCTGGATCCTTCCCCTTCCTTCCCCCCTTCCCAGCCCCTCTCCTGTCCCTGCAGTTCACAACGTGAAGCCGGAGTGCCTGGAAGCCTACAACAAGCTGACGTGAGCACACTGAGGGGGCTTCCCAGCATCCCAGCGGGATATTGGGGTGCTGCTCTGGAGTGAGAGGGCTGGGAGGGCTCGTGCAGGGCTCCCGGGGCTCCTGGGTGGGTCCGTGTCCCTGTGCCGTGCCTCAGTTTCCCTCGCTGTGAAATGGATGCAGCCCCAAAGCTGCTCCAGATCCTGTTTGGGCAAACCCTGGGAGGGCAAAGAGGGGCACTGGGAGGGTTTTGGGGTGCTGCCCCCCCACCCCACTGCCCCCCTCTGTGCCCCCACAGAGAGGAGGTGCTGCCCAAGCTCCACTCGGACCCCGACTACCCCTGTGACCTGGTGGGCAACTGGAACACGTGGTATGGCGAGCAGGACCAGGCAGGTGAGGGCAGGTGGCAGATCCCGTTGCCTCCACTTCCGAAGGCAGAGATGTTGGTAGGATTTTGGGGTGCTGCTCCTCTTCCCCACCCCCAAAACCCTCTTTGCAGTGCACCTGTGGCGCTTCTCGGGCGGGTACCCGGCGCTCATGGACTGCATGAGCAAGCTCCGGCAGAACAAGGTACCACCGGGGTGGGGGCGAGACCCCTGTGCCCAACACCCCTGGCCCGCGTCGCCCCCACCCCGAAACCCCCGGCTGGGGCTGTCCCCAGGAGTACCTGGACTTCCGCAAGGAGAGGAGCCGGATGCTGCTGTCCCGCAGGAACCAGCTGCTCCTGGAATTCAGCTTCTGGAACGAGCCCCAGCCCCGGCAGGGACCAAACATCTACGAGCTGAGGACCTACAAGCTGAAGGTGGGGGTCACCCCGTGCCTCAGGGAGGGCTCTTCAGGCTGATATACCCCAGGTTTTGGGGGGCAGCCCCCCAAATTCCTCCCTCCTGGATGAAGAAACCCCAAGCAGGGAGGTTCTGATTGGTTTTCCTCCCTTGTTTCCAGCCAGGGACCATGATCGAATGGGGCAACAACTGGTAAGCCACTGGTTTCCCAGCATGGAGGGATCCAAGGTGGGAAAAGCTCCCTCTGGAGAAGGGGGAACCCCTGGGGCAGCCCCTCCATGTGTCCCCTGCTTTGTGCAGGGCTCGGGCCATTAAATACCGCCAGGAGAACCAGGAGGCAGTCGGGGGGTTCTTCTCCCAGATCGGGGAGCTCTACGTGGTGCATCACCTCTGGGGTAAGGGGGTGTCACCCCCGGGGCACCCCCAGCCTGGAGGCTGGGCTGGGGGGCTCAGGGTGCCAGCCCCATCCTCTCCCCACAGCCTACAGGGATCTGCAGTCCCGGGAGGAGACGAGGAACGCGGCCTGGAGGAAGAGGGGCTGGGATGAGAACGTTTATTACACTGGTGAGCGGGACCCCCACCCGCTTTGGGGACCCCCTGCCCGTGCTGGGTACCCCATCCCACTGTGGGGACTTCCTGCCCTCACCTCTCTCTCTCCTTTCCTTCCCCAGTCCCGCTGATCCGGACCATGGAATCACGGATCATGATTCCCCTGAAGATCTCCCCCCTGCAGTGACTGGGGGGCTGTGCCAGGGCTGTGTCCCTGCACCCCCAGGGGCTCCCTGCCTGTGCCCTGGCCCTGCTGGGAAAGGCCTGGGGGGGGTTCTGCTCCCCCCCAGCTCTCCCCCCCAGCCCATTTTGGGGTGCCCTGGAGGGGATGAGAGCGGGGAGGGGAAGGTGGGAGCCCCCCATCCTGTGGTGGGTGCCCAGAATGGTGCTGCCGGGGGGGCTGGGCAGGCTGCAGAGGTGGGGGGGGGCTTAATTGCTCCTGATGAGCCCAGTGGGTGCCTTTGCTGCCAATTAAATATTTAATATGCCAAAGCCTGGGCCCCTCTCAGGGTGGGGAGGGCGGTACTGGGGGTGCTCGGTGTGACCCCCCCAGGCTGGTCACACCCCCTGCCCCATGTCATGGGTGCTTCCTGCACCAAAGGCCCCCCACCCATGGGTGCTGTGATACACTGAGGTACCCCCCAAAACCCCAGTGTAGCCCTGATGCTGCTGGGGACCACATCCTCTGCCCACGGATTCCTCCAGTGGCGCTGGGAACCCCTTGACAAACCCATGGATACCCCCAAGTGCCATGAGGGACCCCATCCCGTGCTCCCCTCAAGCTCATGGATACACCCAGCACCACCAGGGACCCCATCCAGTTCCCCCCCAAGCTCCTGGATCCCCCCAGTACCACTGGGCACCCCAAGTGAAGCCCCAGCCCAGCCCTTGGATACCCCCCAGTGCCATTGGGAACCTCATCCCAAGCTCCTGAAACCCCCCAGTGCTACTGTGGACACCACCCCATGACCCTTCAAGCCTATGGATCCTCCCAGTGCCACTGGGAACCTCATCCCATGATCCTCCAAGCCTATGAATCCACCCCAGTGCCATTGGGAACCCCATCCCGTGATCCTTCAAGCCCATGGATCCCCCCCAGCGCCATTGGGGACCCCATCCCGTGATCCTCCAAGCCCATAGATCCCCCCCAGCGCCATTGGGGACCCCATCCCGTGATCCTCAAGCCCATGGATCCCCCCAGCGCCATTGGGGACCCCATCCCGTGATCCTCCAAGCCCATGAATCCACCCCAGTGCCATTGGGAACCCCATCCCAAGCCCTCCCCAAACCCATGGATCCTCCCACCATCACCGAGGACCCCATCCCATGCCCCCCCCAAGCCCCTGCATGCCCCTCACCCCACTGGGGATCCCATCCCAAGCCCATGGATACCCCCCAGTGCCATTTGGGATCCCATCCCAATCCCATAGGTACCTCCTGTGCCACTGGGGACCCCATCCTGAACCCTTTCCAAGCCCATGTATGTCCCCCAGTGCCACCGGGGATCCCATCCCAATCCCACGGACACCCTCCAATGCTTCGGGAGCCCCTATCCAAGCTCCCCCTATTCCTGTGGGGGCCCTTCTGCAGCAGGAGCCCCCCCAGTCCCACCAGTGCCCCCAGTGCGGGGGGTCTCCCCCCGAGGGCGGCCCCCTTCCCCCCCCCCCCCCCCCGCCGGGTTTGCGAGCAAGGGCAGCGACCACGCCCCCTTCGCTTAAGCCACGCCCCCTTCGCACAAACCACGCCCATTTATCGAAGCCACGCCCCCGCCATGCGGGTCCTCCAGGACATCAGATCCGCTAGGGGGCGCCTGCAGCAGTGCCAGCCTCTCGCCGCCGCTCCGCGCTCTGTTGTTCCGTGACGTCACTTCCGGGAGGCGCGGAGGCGAGGGCGCGGTGAGTGCGGGGGGCGAACCGGGACCCCCGGGAGGGGATGGAGGGAAAATCCCGGGCCCCTTGGGTTGGGAGGGGCTCCGGAGAGGCGGAAGGTCCATGGCCCGGTGTGCTGGGGGCTCATTAGAAGTGAAGGGTCCTGGTGTGCAGGGGCGAAGGCTCCATGCTGGGGGTCTGGGGGAGCTCTGAGGCCTCGGGCCCGGTGTGCTGGGGGTCTGGGGGGCTCTGGAGGAGCGGAGAGTCCCGGATCTGTGGATCTGGGGGGCTCTGGAGATGCAGAAGCCGCAGCCCCGGTGTGTTGGAGTCTGGGGGCTCAGGGGCAGTGGAGCCCCCGAGGCCTGGGGGGGTCGAGCCCTCGGGCCCGGTGTCCCAAGGGAGCCCAGTGGGAGTGGAGGGTCTGAGGGAGCTGTGGTGGAGCAGAGACCCCGGGCCCGCGGTCCTGGTGGGGCTCAGAGCCGGTCTGGGGAGACCGGGGGGGCTGAGAGACAGAGGATGGAGGGAGGGAGGCACAGGGGACGCTGCAGAGCCCAGGCGGGGCTGGCGGGGGGAGCCCGGGATAGCCCCAATCCAGGCAGGTTTGGCCCCCACGGACTCCCCCTGTGCCCCCTCCCCAGCCCGGCTGGCAGCACCATGTCCTCCGAGTCCAGCAAGAAGAGGAAGCCCAAGGTGATCCGCACGGACGGGGTCCCAGCCGAGGGCAAGCGGGGCAAGGGCGACGCTGACCAGGTACAGACCTGCCCAGGGACCTTCCCACACCCCTCTGTGCTGGCCTGGTTTTCCCTGCTGGAAAACAATGCCCAGAACAGCTGTGGCTGCCCCATCCTGGAAGTGTCCAAGGCCAGGTTGGACAGGGCTTGGAGCAACCTGGGATAGTGGAAGGTGTCCCTGCCCATGGGACTGGATGGGCTTTAAGGTCCCTTCCCACCCACACCATTCTGGGATTCCTTGAATTGTGAGATCCAACTCCCCCAGCTTCCAATGCCTCTTAAACTCCTGCTGTGAATTCCTAAACCTGCTTCCATCTCTTTCAGGAGACACAAACGCTCCTCTGGAGAGCAAGCACAAGGCTGGAGGATCCCTCAGGGATTTGCATGGTGCCTTCAAACCCTCCCATGAGCAGCAGGATAGTGTAGGATCAGCCAGAGTGGGGATCAGGGTGGAGGAGGAGGAGGAACAACCTTCCTGGTTTATCCTCTGTGGTCCTGTCGATCATGGAATATCCTGAGTTGGAAGGGATCCACAAGGATCCTCCAGTCCAGCTCCTGGCCGTGCCCAGGCCACCCCAACTGTGTGGATTCACGTTTATAACAACAAACATAAACATGCCAGGTGTTTTAGTGACCGGTGGGTTTGGGATTGTTGGAACTGACTCCTCTCCCTGTGGGATTCATGGGCAGAGCCAGAAATTGCAGCTCGTCCCACAGAGCCCTTTGCAGGTGGGAGGGATGAGCCAGGGGAGGTGTTTCTGCCTTGGCAGGATGCCAGGTACTACAGCGAGGAGAGCGAGGTGGATCTGCGCGACCCCATCAAGGACTACGAGCTCTACAGGGAGACCTGCCAGGAGCTCCAGAGGCTCATGGCAGAGATCCAGGAGCTGAAGAGCCGGGGCATCAAGGAAAATGTAAGGAAAGGCCTCTGTGTGTGGTGTAACGTGTCTGTCCTTTGGTGTTTTCCCGTTAATCCCAGAGGAAAGGCAGCAGGAGCTGGGATGGCTCCTGGGCAGAGGCAGGGAAATGGAACAGCTCCTGGGGCAGGAATTGAGGCCCTGGAAATGGAACAGCTTCCCTTGTCCAAGGCTGTTGGGACAGGGAATTGGCTCTGGAAATGGCACAGCGTTCCTTGACTGGGGCTCCTGGGGCAGGGATTGAGCTCTGGAAATGGCACAGCTTTCGTTGTCCCAGGCTTCTGAGGCAGGAATTGAACCCCTGGAAATGGCACAGCCTTCCTTGTCCAAGGCTGCTGGGACAGGGAATTGAGCTCTGGAAGTGAAACAGCTTCCCTTGTCCAAGGCTCCTGGACAATTGAGCTCTGGAAATGGCACAGCTTTCCTTGACTGGGGCTCCTGGGACAGGGAATTGAGCTCTGGAAATGGAACAGCTTTCCTTGACTGGGGCTCCTGGGACAGGGAATTGAGCTCTGGACATGGCACAGCTTTCCTTGACTGGGGCTCCTGGGACAGGGAATTGAGCTCTGGAAATGGAGCAGCTTTCCTTTCCCAGGCTCCTGGGGCAGGGATTGAGCTCTGGAAATAGAATAGCCTCCCTTGTCCCAGGCTCCTGGGACATGTCAGATGCTTCAGGCTGAACCACCTCTGTTCCTACTGCTGGGAAAAGTGACTGGAGAGATTTTTTAGGAGCCTGGACCCCCCCCTCCCAGTGATTCCCAGCAGTGCCCTGTGATCTGGCAGGGGGAGGCTCCCTTGGAAGCCTCAGTGGCATAAATGTGGCTCCATAGCAGAGCCCCTTTTGTGCCAGGAATTCCCTGCAGCCATCTCTCCTGCTTCCATCCCCTCCCTCCTGCCCCTCAGGCCTCGGAGATCGACGAGCGGCGCGTCCAGAGCTGTGTGCACTTCATGACCCTGAAGAAGCTGAACCGCCTGGCTCACATCCGGCTGAAGAAAGGCAGGGACCAGACCCACGAGGTACCCAGGAGAGGCTGGGAGCGAGGAATGCAGCTTGGGATTTGGGGGTGGGACATGGGGCTGGTCCTGCCTGTTCTGTGTATGTGGTGTGAGGAGTTACACCTCAGCCAGGCCGTGGGGTTTGAGCTGAGGGTTTGTTGGGAGACTCCAAGCCTGATAAACTCCTGGTGAATGTGGGGAGCTGTGATTAGATGAATAGTGAAGTGTCTACTTCTGTCTTGAACATAGTGGAGAGTCAGAAAGCTCTGTTTCAAGGGTCTGGTGTTGTGCAGGTGTATAGATGGGTGGGTGATTGGCCTGGGAGCTCCATACCCAGAGTTCTCAGAGAGGGAGCTCTGTGTGCCCCAGCAAATGAGCCCTGTCCTGTGCCTTGGCTTTGAAACATGCTGGAAGGAGCAGGATTGGGCTCATGTCACAATCCTTTGCTCCCCCAGCCCTTAAAAATGTCATTCTTCCACCCAAAAATCGTTGCATACCCTAAAACCTGCTGTCCCAAGCTGCTGTTGTGACAGGGGGTGTTGGTGACTCTCTTGGGGTGTCTTTCCTGCTCCATCCCTGCTCTGGCTGTGTTTCAGGCAAAGCAGAAGGTTGATGCCTATCACCTGCAGCTCCAGAACCTGCTCTACGAGGTGATGCACCTGCAGAAAGAGATCACCAAGTGCCTGGAGTTCAAGTGAGTGTGGCCAGGGAGCAGAGGGAGCAGTGGTGTGTCTGGGATGGGTGGATGATTCCCGTCTTTGGGAGCTCTTCCCATGTTCCTTGAGTTCACTGCAGGAGCAGAGCAGGTGCTCCAGGTGTTGTGTAATTATGGAATGGTTTGGGTGGGAAGGGACCTCAAAGCTCATCCAGTGCCACCCCTGCCATGGCAGGGACACCTCCCACTGTCCCAGGCTGCTCCAAGCCCCAGTGTCCAACCTGGCCTTGGGCACTGCCAGGGATCCAGGGGCAGCCACAGCTGCTCTGGGCACCCTGTGCCAGGGCCTGCCCACCCTCCCAGGGAACAATTCCTTCCCGATATCCCATCCAGCCCTGCCCTCTGGCACTGGGAAGCCATTCCCTGTGTCCTGTCCCTCCATGCCTTGTCCCCAGTCCCTCTGCAGCTCTCCTGAAGCCCCTTTAGGCACAGGCAGTGAAGGAGAAAACAAGTTCAGCTCACTGATGGTGGTGGCTCAGTAGCAGAGGGAAGTCGGGGCAGGAAGCACCACTGGGACGCTCTCCTGTGGGACACATTGGGCACTTCCCACTTTTCCCTGGTCTGATCCGTGTGTCCTGGCAGGTCCAAACATGAGGAGATCGAGCTGGTGAGCCTGGAGGAGTTCTACAAAGAGGCCCCCCCTGAAATCAGCCGCCCTGCCATCACCCTGACCGAGCCCCACCAGCAGACCCTGGCCCGCCTGGACTGGGAGCTGGAGCAGCGCAAGAGGTGGGTCAGGGGTGTTCCCACTCCGTGCCTCTGCTCCAGGGATCTGCTGGGAGAGCAAATGTAGGGATGAAGTCTTTCACTGCCTCTTGGATCAGTGTGGAACAAGGCATTTGTTGCGTGGCTGGGAGATTCCCTCTGTGTGGAGCTGGGGTCCATGTTCCATAGGTCAGGGAGTTCTCTGTCACTGCCTGCTGATCCCTGTGCTCCCTGAAAGGGAGCCCATCCTGGCTGCAGCTGCTGCCAACCACGCCGGGCTGGGACAGCCCCGTGTCCTGCTGCTGGCGTCACCGCTGTCCCAGCTGCTCCGACTCTTGTCCCCTGGGAAAAGCAAACATGACACAGCATTCCTGTGTTTGGGGAACAGTGGCCAGGAGCACCTTCTGGAAAGATCCGTTGGAATGTGCTGGTGGGTGCTGCCTGAGGGCAGCTCAGCAGAGCAGTGAGAGGTGCTGGGTGCTTCCAACCCCTCGTGCTTCCCCTCTCCCAGACCCTTTCCCTAAAACCTGGCTGCTTTTGCCTGGTGGAAGGCACAGCCAGGATCCTCCAGCTGGCTCTGCCTGTGGCACAAGCGGAGGAGTGTTCAGCTGGCAGAACTCTGAGGGTCCTGCTTAAAAATGGTCATTGCAAACCTCATGGAGACCCTCAGCTGCACATTAAGTTGCTGAGAAGCTCTGGAATTCCCAATCCTCACTGTGTGGTGTCTAGGGAATGCCCTTGTCCATCTCCCACTGCTGCTGAGGTGGGACATGGCCTGTTCAGCTGCTCAAGAGCCGATGCCAGTGGTGCTTTGGGCCTTTTCTGATGTTGTTGGCATCCATCCATGCCTCCATCCATCCCTCCATCCCTCCATCCCTCCATCCCTCCATCCCTCCATCCATCCATCCATCCATCCATCCATCCATCATTTATGTTGGTGTTTTTAGCTGTGCAACCCCAAGGAGTGCTGGGCTGGCTTTGGAATCTTCTGCGAGGTGCCTCTGGAGTGGCGTGCAGGGATTTCAGTAGCTCAGTTTTGGGAAGGTGTGTGAACCCTGGAGCTCAGAACTTGCGTGGGAGCCTGTTGGGATGTGTGCTGACCCCCACAAACACAGCTTTCCTTGGAAACAAAATTCAGGTTCTGCAAGGTCAGGTCTGTTTGTCCTTGGAGAGGAACTGGTCACTTCCATGTCCAGTTTCCCTGCTCCTGCTGGGAAAGAGCTTGCAGTCAGCAGCAATAAGGAGATTTAGTGAGTTCTCCCTAAACACAAGTGTGTCCAGGGCTCAGAGCATCGTGATGGGCTTGCATTTCCCTGGATTTGCTGTATTAAACCTTGACTATGTGACATGAAGTGACTCTGGGAATATGAAGTGGAAAAGCCTCTTAGGGAGCTTGGAGGGCTCGTGGCTGCTGGCAGCAGAGCCTGCTGTGGGAGCAGATCTCCTGAGGGAAGATCCCGTCGCTGCCTCTCCTTGGAGCACAGCACGAGGCTGAGCTTCCCCTTTTCCTTGTTCGTTTTCCATCTCCAATCAGTTCCTTCCTTGGCTTGCCCTTGGCATTGGGAGCTCAGTGTTTGCCCCATGTCTGAGCTCTCCTGGTTCCATATGTTGGGGCAGGAATGCTGGAGCCCATCATCCAGGTGGATCCCAGCAGGTTTAGAGCTGTGGTGTGTGGCAGTGACAGAATTCCCACCCGCAGGCTGGCAGAGAAGTACAAGGAGTGCCTGACCAGCAAGGAGAAGATCCTGAAGGAGATCGAGGTGAAGAAGGAATACCTGAGCAGCCTCCAGCCTCGACTCAACAGCATCATGCAGGTACCTGAGCTCTGCAGGAGCTCACGGTCCCAGGGGCAGCTCCTGGGCTGGTTTGGGTTTGGAGATGTTTTCGTTTCCACTCAGGGAGGCCGAGGGGCAGATCCGAGACCCCTCCAGAGTCTCCTTGTTTATGCGGCAGCTCCCGCAGCCCTGCAGCTGCAGGAGCTGCTAAATGGGCCTTTCCCTGGAGAGCCCCACGCAGTTCCAGCCCCCTGTGACTGCCTTGGGAGGGAAGAACAGGAGGAGGAACTGGGTTATTTCCAGATCCAAAACCTTCCCAGCCGAGGCAGCTGCCAGCCCTTCCCTGGGGCTCTCCATATTTAACCCTGTGCCAGCTTCATCTCTGACTTGCTCGGGGTGAGGAGGATGAGCTGTTCCCTTCCCAGTGCTGAAGGCTCTCCTTGTCGCTCCCCAGGCCTCCCTGCCAGTCCAGGAGTACCTGTTCATGCCCTTCGACCAGGCACACAAGCAGTACGAGACCGCCCGGCACCTCCCGCCGCCGCTCTACGTCCTCTTTGTCCAAGCCAGCGCCTACGGACAGGCCTGTGGTGAGCACCAAGGGGGCAGTGCCCCTCCATGGGCCAGATTTCACTCCTGCTTGCAGGAATCACCACTTTTTGGGGGTCTTTCCCCACCGTCTGCTGTGCTGTGGGATTCTGCTGAGGGCAGAGCAGCGGGGTGGCCCCACGGCGCAGTGAGGCAGCAGCATTTGAAACCTTGTTTGCTCAGCTGCCTCGCTGGAAGAAGTGCTTGGGAAGCTCCCTTCCCACCCCTTCCCCCCCTTCCCAAGGTCGACAGGGATGTCCTTGCAGCCTGTGAGCTGGCTGGGTGCTGTCATAGCCTCCCCAGAGCTGTCACCCCCTGCCCTGTGCCACCCGTGGGTGGTGGGGACTCCAAGATGGGTGGTGCCTTTCCCTGGCCTTGTAGAGCCCTTTCCCACAGCTCGCCTGGAAACCTTCATCCCCTCAGGCAGCTTTGTATTTTAAGGAGCTTTCTGGAGCCTCCCTGAGTCAGGAAGGATTTCTGGAACAGGTTGGGGATCCCACTGGCCTGTCCACACCTCCTGTGTGGTGAAGGCTGTGGAGGACACTTCGGCGCTTGGCCACACCAGGTCCCTGCTGCATCTGTAGCCATGGTGACACCACTTCTCAATCCCTGCTTGTCCCAGCCAGACCCCAACCCCTCTTGGCTCTTGATAATGATTTGGCCCTTATGGGGTCAGGGAGAGTCCCTCAAAACCCATCATTTTCCATCCTCTGACCTCATCCTGTCCAGGAGATCCAACCCTGTGGTGACCTCACGGAACTTTCCAGACAACTGCTGTTCCCACCGGGCCTCTTTTGGAGCTTCCTCCACCAGGAACCAGGAGCATTTGGGGCAGGGCTGCTCTGCCCACTGCCTTTCCAGCAGGAGTGGGATTCCTAACTCAGTTTTCCTGTCTCCTCTGCAGATAAGAAGCTGGTGGTGGCCATTGAAGGGAGCGTGGAGGAAGCCAAAGCCCTTTACAAGCCACCTGAGGACTCGCAGGGTGAGTTGTGGTGTTGCCCTGGGGATTTGTTCCTGTGTGTCTGCAGCTCCTGGGACTCTGCTTTTGTTGGGAGAGGGGTGTCAGAGGGAGCCATGGGCTTGGGAAGAGGGCTGGTGGTCCTGCTGGTGGTGGGAGAGCTGAGCCCTGGGTGGTCCCTCTGACACCCCTCTCTCTGCACAGATGATGAGAGCGATTCCGACGCGGAGGAGGAACAGACCACGGTAAGGGACAGAGCTGTTCCCCTCTGGGGCTGGGTGGGGCTGGGTGGGGCTGGGAGCTGCCCCTGCTCACCGTGAGTGTGTGGAAGTGCAGCGATGTCAAATCCCGACCTTTCTTGGGAGGAGGGAGCTGCCATTTCCAGTTTGTGTCCCAAATGCAGGAGCAGCCAGGGTACAGAGCTGCTCCTCCCGTGTCCCTCCACGCTGACATCCCACATCTCCAGCTGGAGCTGCTCCACTTTGTATAAATAGCCTGAGGGCAGGGAGCTAGTGTCCAACGGGGAGGGATCCGTGTCCATCCCGTGCCAGCAGCATTCTGTGCACCAGGGCTTGTTCAGCAGTCCTTGGGGGAAGTGTTTCTCCTACAGATAATTCCTGCTGGATGCTGAGGAGAGGCTGGAAATGCTGGTTGCTCCCAGCAGCAAAGCCTGAGGGGGCTCTGGGCCTCCACTCCCACCTCCTGGCACCAGCACTGGGTGTTTCAGGCAGTTCCTGTGGGGAAGGGTGAAGGGAAGGGCCTCAGGTGTCCAGGGAAGGGAACAGAGCTAGGAAAGGGTCAGGAGCAACTTAGGGAGCTGGGAAAGGGGCTCAGCCTGGAGCAAAGGAGGCTCAGGGGGGACCTTGTGGCTCTGCACAAGTCCCTGACAGGAGGGGGCAGCTGGGGGGGGTCGGGCTCTGCTCGCAGGGAACAGGGACAGGAGGAGAGGGAACAGAGTTTGCCAGAGGAGGATATAGGGAAAATTCCTTCATGGGAAGGGCTGTCCAGCCTGGCACAGCTGCCCAGGGCAATGGTGGAGTCCCCGTCCCTGGAGGGATTGAACACGGGTGGATGTGGCACCTGGGGACAGGGGTCAGTGGTGGCCTTGGCAGTGCTGTGGGAGTGGTTGGACTTGGTGCTCTCAGAGGGCTCTTCCAGCCTAAAGGATTTGCTGATTCTGGGTTCTGCCTCTTGCAGTGGGGAAGCTTTTGGGCCAGCAGGTCCTTGGCTTTGTCTCCCAGGAGTGGAGACGTTCCTTGGAGCTGAAGGAATGACAGGAACCAGAGCTGAGCTGGTTTCCTGCTCCTCTCCCTCCCCAGGGCAGCTGTGGCCGTGGTGCTGGGGGATCGGGGAACTGGACTGGAGGGGAAGAGCAGTGGGCTGGGAAGGTCCATGGGTTGGTGAGGAGCAGGAGAAGGCTCTGAGAGCTGTTTTACCCCCCCAGAAGCGGCGCAGGCCCACCCTGGGCGTGCAGCTGGACGACAAACGCAAGGAGATGCTGAAGCGACATCCCTTGTCCGTCACCCTCGACCTGAAGTGCAAAGGTGAGGGGCTCTGGGGTGGGACAGCAGCTCAGGGACTGACCTCAGCAGCACCCTGGGGACCTTGGGGGGAGCTGAGGGTGTGGAGGGGTTTCTCTGAGCTGGAGCAGACACCAATGTCACCCCTTCTGTGTGGGCAGATGAGAACGTGCTTCACCTGACCTTCCACTACCTGATGAACCTCAACGTCATGACAGTGAAAGCCAAGGTGACCACTGCTGTGGAGATGACCACGGCCATCAGTGCTGGGTAAGGAGAGCCCTGTGGGCAGCAAGCCTGGGGATCACTGGGCACTGATCCCATGGGATCCAGGAGCCCTGCAGAGCCTGGGGATGACTGGGCACTGATCCCATGGGATCCAGGAGCCCTGCAGAGCCTGGAG
>NW_024580662.1:351278-377609 GCF_017639235.1 Corvus kubaryi | reverse complement strand
TGGAGCTCATCAGGCACTGATCCCCTGGGATCCAGGAGCCCTGCAGAACCTGGAGATCACTGGGCACCGATCCCATGGGATCCAGGAGCCCTGCAGAGCCCTCAGGCAGTGACCCCTCTGCTCTCGTGGGTCCAGGAGCCCTGCACAGCCCAAGCACCTTCCTCCTCCTCTCCTCTGCCATGACAATGCACAGTCAGGGAGTTTGGGAACCTCTCAGCAGTGCCAGGGCTGTCAGGAGCTGGGGGAAAGCCTCTCCTGCTGACACATTCAGCCTCCCTGCCACAGGCAGAGCCTGGCAGCTCCCTCACCTGACTGCTCCCGAGGTCACCTTGTCCTGAGCTCTGGAGATGCAGCTGCCTCTCCCTGTGCTCCCCAGAGCCTGCTGGAGCCTGACTGCTGTGAGGAGCAGCTGAAGTGGCAGCTTTGGGAGCCTGCCCGGGGAGCTCCCACCAGCTGCCAGCTCTCTGCTGGCTCTCCCTGGGACAGGGGGTGGGAGAGGCTGGGCTGGGCTTGCCTGGGAGCAGGTGCTGCCTCCCAGCCTGTCCCATATGCAGCCTCCTCATCCTTTTGGGGTTCTCTTCTTGCTGCAGACACCCCAAACCCTGTGTGACAGCAGCTGGAGATCCTGTGCAGGGCATTCCCTCCTTCCTGCTGCCCTTGGCTGTGTTACCCCAAACCAGGGAGGCTGTGCCTTGAGCCAGGCCCCAAATCCTGCAGCCCGTTGTGCTTGGTCGGGCTTGTGAGTACAGTCAGACATGAGGAATTTCATGGCACTGGAGGGAGCAGGAGCTGGTGCCCTGTGATTTCCATCTTCTCCCAGCCAGGGAGGAGACAGCTCTCCTTTAGGAGTGGAACTAGGGGAAAGTCATTCAGGTCTTGAGCTCATGGAGCTCTTAATCCCCTTCTCTGGGCTCGAGGGCTTTGTGGGGAGATGTGGAACCCAGGCTGCTGCTGATTCACCTCTCCCCTCTTTCTGCCAGGGACCTGCTCTCCCCAGACTCCCTCCTCAACTGCCTCTATCCAGGGGACCACGGGAGGAAAACGCCCAACCCGGCCAACCAGTTCCAGTTCGATAAAGTGGGGTGAGTGTCACCCAGGCCACAGCCATGAGGTCCTCGCCCCAGCACAGCAAATCCTCCCTGGCTTGATGTGACCCTTCCTCCTTGTCCCCACAGCATCCTGACCCTGAGTGACTACGTGACAGAGCTGGGACACCCCTACGTGTGGGTGCAGAAGCTGGGTGGCCTGCATTTCCCCAAGGATCAGCCTCAGGCATGGCACAAACCCCTCCCCTTTCCCCTGCTGAGGTTTGGGGTCCTGTCCTGTGCCCCTGCTGGCCCCAGCTGCTCCCAAACCATAAACTGGGACGGGCTGGGCTGGGTCTGTGCGTGGGGCCATGCTGATGTGTTGATGTCACACACGGCATAGTGCAAGCCCTGTCAGTGACACTGAGTGACCCAGTGGGTTTCTGTCCCTCTGGAGGGGTGGCTGCTGGGGACTGACATCCCTCCTGCCCACAGCACACGGTGGCTGCTGACAACTCCCTGAGTGCCAGCCACATGGAGCTGACGGTGAAGCTGCTCCGGAGCCGCCTGCAGTCCCGCCTGGCCCTGCACAAGCAGTTTGCATCCCTTGGTGAGTGCTGGGCTCCCTGCCCGTCCCTGAAGGCACAGGGCACAGTGACAGGGTCCTGCCAGGCCCCCCAGCCATCCCTGGGGACAGGGGTGCAGTGGCAGCATCCCCAAGCTCCAGGTGGCCGTGGTCCTGAATCCCAGTTACTCCACGCTGCTGCCCATCTTCAGCCAGTTCAACCTGAACTGGGAGGGAGAGTGGAACAGCAGCAATCACAGGAGAGGAGACATCAGCTGGCTGACGTCACCTTTGATGGGTGGCAGTGCCACCCTCAGCATTCCCAGTTGTTCCCTCTGCCCTTGGGAGTTGTAGGGATGAGGGAACTGCCCTATTTTGGGTGGCAGAGGAAGGCTCTGCCCCTTCTGGTGCCCAGCACCTTTTTGGGAATGGCCATCCCAGCGCTGGGAAGCGATTTGGGACGTGGTGGGAGGTGAAGTGCACACCCATGTGTGTTGTGTGCCTGTCAAGCAGCCCAGGGATCCAGTGGGATCGCAGTTTAAGGATCCCGTGGGATCGCAGCTCAGGGATCCAGTGGGATCGCAGTCTAAGGATCCCCTGGGATCACAGCCCAGGGTACCTGATGGAGCTGCTGAGGGATAAGGGCATCCCCAGGTCCCACTTTGGGAGCGTCCCCGCTGCAGGGCAGTGACAGAGCTGTGTCCCCAGCCCTGCCCTGCTCAGGGGCCCTGTCCTTGCTTCCAGAGCACGGCGTTGTGCCCATGTCCAGCGAGTGCCAGCAGCTCTTCCCGACCAAGATCGTCTCGCGCCTGGTGAAGTGGACAGCCATTCCCTACGAGGATTATGCCGTAAGCGCCGAGCACGAGGCTGAATCCCTCCCTTCCAGCTCCCTTCCAGCTCCTTTCCAGCTCCCACATGGCACTGGAGCCATCAGTCCTTCTCCTCCTCTCAGGAGCTGCCCTATACTAAGGATGTGATAGAGGCTGGCTTGGCTGAAGACACTCACCTCTACTACATGGCCCTGATAGAGAGGGGAACAGGTAGGCACCTTTCCTTCCCTTGGGAACTCCCAATCGCCATCCCAGGGCAGCTTCTGGGAGCCTCCATGGATAATCCACCCGTGGGTGATGCCTTTTCCTTGCTCAGCCAAGCTCCAGGCAGCCGTGGTGCTGAACCCCGGGTATTCCACGCTGCCTCCCGTCTTCAGCCTGTGCCTCAACTGGAAGGGAGAGCGGAACAGCAGCAACGACGACAACATTCGGGTACTGTGGGATGGGGGCACAGGGGCCTGCAGCACCCCTGCCTTTTTTGGGGGTGTTCCCAGCAGTTCTGTGTCTGTAACAAGGGAATGTTGGGGTGAGCTGGTGGCTGGACACGCCTGGGAATGCAGAGTAGAGATCCAAGCCTGTGCCGACCTCATCTCTGTTTTCCAGGCCATGGAGAGTGAGGTCAATGTCTACTACAAGGAGCTGTGGGGGCCCAAACCGGGCTACCAGCTCCTCACCAACCAGCTGCAGCGCCTGTGCATGGTGCTGGACGTGTACCTGGAGACAGAGCCCCACGATCCCAGTGTGGAGGGGCCCAAGGAGTTCCCCCAGGAGAAGATGTGTCTGCGCCTGGTCAGGTGGGAGCTGGCTGCGGGCTCAGGGTGCTGGCGGGGACTCTGGTGGCATTGCTGATGCCTGGAGCCAGCCTGGAAGCCTGTCCTGAGGGAATCTGCCCCCACAGCTGGGCAGTATCCCGGGGACTGGGCTTTTTCTGTGATCCCTGTGGGTCACAGCCTCTCCCTCTTCTCTTCCAGGGGTCCCCTGCGCCTGAAGCCCTTCAAGTTCAACTACCCCCAGGGGTTCTTCAGCCATCGCTGAGCAGCCCTGGGCATCACTCTGGGGCTCGTTCTCTCTGTGGAGGGAGTGTTCCCATCCTGACATTTCAGCTCCTTTTCCAAGATTCTGGGTTTTGTTTGAAGATTTTGTAGTCAAAGGGATTAAACTGAACTGAAGAAAAAATGTGTGGGTGCCTTGTCCGTGCAGAGGGCTGGGATGGCCGACCTGTGGGGGCTGCAGCAAGCCCTGTGTCCCATCCCTGGGCTCTGACGGCCTTTCCAGGGATGCTGCCTGCCTCCTCACTTCCCTCCCCTCCCCACCACGGGGACTGGGGAGCTGAGATGGCTAAAAACTGAGATGGCTAAAAATAGCCCTTTTCCAGAGCCCGCACTGCAGCCCCAGCCTGTCCTTGCTGCCTGGCTGCCATCCCATCGGCACCATCCCTGCATCCTGGGGGGCTTCTCTGCTCCCTGGCCTCGGAGGGGAGCACAGCAGGGTCCTGGGAGAGAGGCAGGATGAGGGTTGGGACATCCCAGCATCCTGGCTCGCCCTGCTTGGCATCAGGGAGTTGGGATGTGCCCCTTCCCCGGCACTGCTCCGTGTGGGGTCCCGGATTGGCAGAGCTGGGGTTCCATCCCCCCTCCCAAGGTCGCTGTCCCTCCTTCATCCCAGCTTCTCCCTGTCTCTCCTGGGAGTGATTTCTCCCCCAGAAGGGCTGACAGCCCCTCTCCTGCTCCCCCCAGCTGCTGCCCTCGGTGCAGTGCTGCAGTGCCAGGCTGCGCCGCAGCCCTTGGGTCAAACCAGGCTCCCCCAGTCCCTGAGGAGCCACGCTTTAAAAAAAGAAGGAAGGGAAAAGCCACACTGAAATCCTTTGGAAAGCACGGCAGGGCCGGCCCTGTTTCCATCCTCAGGGCACAGGGTCCTTCCTGCCTGCTGTGGGGTGTGTTTCCCCTCTGGAAAGCCCCGTGTCACCCAGCCCAGCCCTGAGTGACAGATCCCAGCCCCACATTCCCACCTTCCTTCCCCGTCCTCCCCCCAGGACGAGCCAGCAGAGCCGGGGTGTCTCCGTAAGCACTTTTATTTGGTTATTGCACAGAAAGCAAGTATCAGTGGGCTGAGGTTCCTGGTGCATCGGGTGTGTCCGTGAGCATTCCAGCAGCTCCCAGCCTCTCCCACCTCTGCCTGGAGGGACTGTCACCCCCCAGGGCAGGGCAGGACCCCCCAGCCCCCCACCAAGCAGCTACAGCTCTGCATTGCACTCATCCATCCATTGCACATACATTAAATAAATGCACTTAGAGGAGAAGGGCGGTGGGGTTCCCCCAGGGGTCCCCCCTCTTCTCCTGGGTTATAATTCAAGTGTTTAAATGTGGCGCTCAGCGAATATCACGTTCTGCGAGGGAAGCAATCGCCCACCCGAGGGGCTCTCACGGGCCTATTGCTAAGGGAAAGCCTGGCCTGGGGGCTCTGGGGGTCCCTGGGGTCCCACCCCGGGCCCAGCCGTCGGAGGGAGCGGAGCAGCTCCCATGCCCAGAGGTGCCTTTGGCGCCCGGGACTCTCCTGTCACTTCTTCCCCGGCGCCGGCTCTGGGGCTGTGCCCTCCTTGCTGGAGGGAGCCTCCACTTTGGGGGGGTCCTTACTGGCTTTGGGCTCATCTTTGGGTTTTGCTTTAGCTTTGGGTTCTTCCACCTTCTTGGGTTCCTCTGCTTTCTCCTTCTTGGGTTCCTCCACCTTCTCAGGCTCCTCTACCTTCTCCTTCTTGGGCTCCTCCGCCTTTTCTTTCTTGGGTTCCTCCGCCTTCTTGGCCTCCTCCACCTTCTTCTTGGGTTCTTCCACTTTCTTCTTGGGCTCCTCCACCTTCTCCTCAGCCTTTGGCTTCTCAGCCTCCTTGGTGGCCGCTTTGCTGACCTCCTGCTGAGGTTTTGCTGGAGCCTCCTCGGCCTTTCCCTCTTCAGCAGCTTTGGGGCTTGGCTTGGTGGCCTCTTTGGCCTGCGGAGCTGGAGGCTCCGGCACAGTGACTGCCTTCTCTTTGGGTTTCTCCTCTGCCTTGGCCGGGACGTCCTTCTTGGGAGCTTCCTCCTTCTTACCCTCCTCGGGCTTGGAGGGAGCCTTCACCTCCTTGGGCTGCTCCTCCTTGGCGGGGGCTTTTGGCTCCTTTGGAGTAGGGCTTGGCTCCTTGGCCGGGGCCACTTCCTTCTGTGGAGACTTGGCCTCGTCCTTCACGGGAGATTTGACTTTCTCTGGGGACTTCACGGCTGGGGCCTTGGCCTCCTCCTTAGAGGGGGTCGGGGGCTTCTCTGGGGGCTTCACAGCCGGGGCCTTGGCCTCCTCCTTAGAGGGAGTCGGGGGCTTCTCTGGGGATTTGACAGATGGGGGTTTGGCCTCCTCTTTTGCGGGAGTTGCAGGTGGCTCTGGGGACTTTGCAGCTGGGCTCTTGGCCTCTTCTTTAGAGGGGGCTGCGGGTTTCTCCGGGGACTTGACAGTCGGGGTCTTGGCCCCCTCTTTTGAGGGGGGTGCGGGTTTCTCTGGGGATTTCACTGTCGGGGTCTTGGCCTCATCCTTTGAGGGAGGTGCAGGTTTCTCTGGGGACTTCACTGTTGGGGTCTTGGCCTCCTCTTTTGAGGGCGTTGCTGGCTTTTCAGGGGATTTGACAGCTGGAGCCTTGGCTTCCTCCTTTGAGGGGGTTGGGGGTTTCTCTGGGGACTTCACAGCCGGGCTCTTGGCCTCCTCCTTTGAGGGGGTTGCAGGTTTTTCTGGAGATTTCACGACTGGGGTCTTGGCCCCCTCCTTTGAGGGGCTCGGGGGCTTTTCAGGCGACTTGACTGCTGGGGACTTGGCCTCCTCCTTTGAGGGGGACTCGGGTTTTTCTGGGGACTTGGCCTCCTCCTTTGAGGGGGACTTGGGTTTCTCTGGGGACTTGGCCTCCTCCTTTGAGGGCGACTCGGGTTTTTCTGGGGACTTGGCCTCCTCCTTTGCAGGAGACTTGGCCTTTTCTTCACCCTCTTCTTCAGCTTTCTCCTCTTCTTCTTCCTCCTCCTCCCCCTTCTCTTCAGCTTTTTCCTCTTCAGCCTCTTTCTCAGCCTCCTCCTCCTCTGTGACCTCCTCGGTCACCTGGATTTCCTCTGTCTGCTCCTCCACAATCACCGTCTCCTTCTCTGATTTTTCCACCACCTTGATCTTCTCCTCGCTCTTCACCTTGATGCTGGTGGGGATGCTGGGAGCCTTGGGGAGCACCTCGGGGTAGGAGAGCATCCCAATGCCAGTCTCGAGTCGATATTCCTCCCCTTCCAGGAGCTTTCTGCCAGGGAGAGACCAGAGCAGGGCACTCAGTGATGGTTTCTCATCTCCTCCTGTGACCAGGAGCTGCCAGCCATGTCCTGCAGCTCCATCTCCTTCCCTGCCCCATCCTGGATGACCCTCCTGCTCCTGTGGCCTGGGATGAGCAGGTTTCCTCGCCCTTCCCTCTACACACCCCTGGGCCACCCAGTTGAACATTGTCCACCATGGCTTTGGTGGATGGATGATTTTCTCACCAAAAAGAGCCCAGGTGTTAACGAGGGACCTTGAGCAGACCTGGCTGAGACCCCCCCACTCCTCCCCCTGCCCCCCCCGTACCTGTAGGCAGCAATTTCGATGTCCAGGGCCATTTTGACATTGAGCAGATCCTGGTACTCCCGGAGCTGAGCTGCCATCTCCCACTTGGTGTTCCTCAGCTCGCTGTCAAGCTGCTGGATGGTTTCCTGTGGGCACACAGAGCAATCATGGCAGGGGGACACATGACACAGTCCCCAGGAGCAGGGGGACACAGAGAACCCCTAAACTGTCCCCTGGTCTCCAGCACCAGCGTGTCCTCACAGAGGAGTCTGCAGCCACCTCCTCCTGCAGACACACAGGGAAGGGGACACAGCCAGGGCTTGTCCCAGGGTGTCCAGTTGCCTTGGAGGACCTGGCAGGAGCCCTGCGCCCCCGCAGCAAGGAGCTGCACTCCAGCTGAGCCCCTGGGCCACCCCCAGCACTCCCTCAGGCAGGGACAAGCTGTGGGAATGCTTCCAGGACTCAGGTGAGTCCAATGGCAACTAAACTCACCCTGCCACCAACGCAGCCCTCACTGCCTGGATCTGGGGGACAGGATGTGGCCTGAACCCTGGACACACTTCCATGGTGTTTGTGACCATCCTCACAGGCAGCTCAGCACCAGGCAGGGCCATGGGGCAGCTCCAGGGGTGCTGAAGGACACAACAGCCCGGACACCCCTCAGGCTCTGGGTTCCTGATCCCTGCGGGCTGGGGAAGGCCGGTTCTGACACAGCCCCGAGCATTTGCCACAGCTCACTCACATCCCTGAAGCCAAAACCCCAGCGCTCCTCCTCCCCAGCAGCTGGATGGTCCCTCCCCAGCCTGGGCTGCTGCCCACTGCGCCACGGTACCTGGTAGGACAGGACATCTGCATGATGGCGCTCCTCCGAGTCCTGCCTCTGCCTCTCCAGCGACTCCTGGGTCCCTTTGAGGGCTTCCAGCTCGGTGGTCTTGGCCTGGAGCTGCCGGCGGTACTCGGAGATCTCCTCCTGGGCCAAGCGCATGGCGTCCGTGTTCACCTTGGCCACCTCCGAGAGCTTGTCCAGCCTCACTGCAACGGGGAAAGGGGAAGCTGCAGGGCGGGAGGGAAGGAGGCTGCAGCCTCCCCTCCTCGGGGAAACTCCGATCTGTCCATGCCACACATCCCTGTCCTCTGCAAAGCCCTCCCAGGCTCCCTGAGCACTCTGCCTTCCCCACCCCTCGCTCCCTCTGTGCCGGGGAGTGAAGGAGGACAGGCAGGAAGAGCTCGGGGGGTGTTTCTGCCATCCTGGACTTCACCCGGTGCAGATCCTCGCCGCAGCCCCCGCCTCTCCTTCAGCTGTGCCACAGCCGCTGCCCCACCACGCTGCCCCCCCGCCGCATCCCAGACACGCCAAGCCCGGCCTGAGGCGGGGGGGTTTTGCCGCAGCGCCCTGCGGATACCCCAGGGGACGAGGAGGGGCACAGAAGGAGGGGACAGGAATGGGGAACACCGATCCTGCGGCTCCCGGGGTCGGCGCGGCCGCTGCCCGCGGTGCTGAATCGCCGCTGTCCGCGGTGCTGGACCCGCCCTGCGCGCCCGGGGGCTGAGTCTGGGGGTGCCGACCCCACCCCGCGCCCGTAGTGTCCCCCCCCCCCCCAAGAGCCCGCCCCCGCGGGGCCCCCCGCCACGCCGGGAGGGCGCGGCCCCGCCGCACCCCGGCGCCCAGCACTGCAAACACTCGCCCCGGCTGAGAGGGACCAGCACAACACCCTGCGGCATCGGGGCGGTCCAGCACCCTAAAACCCTGCGGGGTGCCGGGCCAGTGATCCTGACACTCTCCTCGAAACGCACTGCGGGGCAGAGGGGGTGTCGGGCAGCGCACCCGCAGGCACTGGAGGTCTGGTGGCAGGGATGGGGTCACCCTGAAGCCCTCCCAGGGCGCTGAATGTACGGGGGGGTCCCTGTACCCTCCTGGGGCGGGGGGACTCTAACGCCCTCCACGAGCACAATATATGGGGGTCCCTGCACCCTCCTGGGGCGTGGGTATCCCAACACCCTCCAGGAGCACAGCACAGATGGGAGGGGTCCCTGCACCTCCGGGGCTGGGGGCACCCTAACACAAAACAGAGAGCGGGGTGTCCCCGCATCCCTCGGGACTCCCTCGCCCCCCTTGTTCCAACCCCGCCCCGGAGCGCGGCAGCCCAGGGTGTCCCCGGGGAGGGACGGGGATGCTGCCGGCGCGTTCCGCGGCCGCACCCTCACACTCACCGCGGAACCACTCCTCGGCCTGCAGGGTGCTGCGGGTCGCCGTGCCCTCCAGCTGTGCGCGCAGGTCGCGGAGCGCGGCGGTGACGCCGGGGCGCAGGGATGCGGGGGGCTCGGCGGGCAGCTCGAGGCGCGCCCCGCGCAGCAGCGCTCCCACCTCGGCGCGGTGCTGCCTCCGCAGCAGCTCCGCCTCCTCCCGCAGCGCCCGGGCTCGCTCCTCCAGCGGCGCCCGCGCCCGCTCCTCCTGCGCCGAGCGCTGCGCCAGCCCGCGGGCCGCCGCCTCCAGCTCCGAGCGCTGCCGGGCCTCGTCCTCCAGCCTTCCCCGCAGCGCCGCCACGTCCTCGGCCAGGCGCGCCCGCTCCAGCCGCAGCTGCCCCTTCTCGGCGCCCAGGCGCAGCACGGTGCCCCGCATGTCCCGCAGCTCCCGCGCGTACAGCTCGCCCATGGCCGAGCGCCCCGCCTGCTGCTGCCGCAGCGCCGCCGCCTCGGCCGCCAGCGCCCGGTTCCGCTGCTCCAGCGCCCGCACCCGCTCGATGTAGCCGGCGAAGCGGTCGTTCAGCACCTGCAGCAGCTCTTTCTCGTTGCGCGCCCGTGGTTCGCCGTTCAGCGAGTCCAGGCTCTCGGTGGAGGACGCGGCCGCGCTGCCGCCGCCGCCCCCCGCGCCCCGCGCCCGTCCCACCACCGGGGCCGGCCACGAGTAGAAGCCGCTGGAGGCGGCGGAGCGCGGGGGAGCGCGGCTCGGCTCCTTGCGGAGCCCCCCCGGGGGGCCCAGCAGCGTCTCCAGCATGAGGCTCATGGTGACCCCCGCCCTCGCTGCGGCACCGGCGCGGCCGCCCGCTTTATAGGGCTCGGGGCGGCCGCTCCGCCCCGCCACCGGCAGCGGGGGTGGGCACCGGCACCGCCACCGGCACCGCCCCGCGCCGCCGCCGCAGCCCCGCGGGTGCGGGGGGACCCCGCTGCCACGCCCCGGTGGGGAGCGGGAGTCACAGGAGAAAGGAGCGGAACCCCTCTGGCAGGAGAATGGGGACCCCGGGGCGCAGCGGGAGCTCGGGAGCAGGAAACGGGACCCCCGGGAAGGGAGTGGAACCCCCGGGAATAGAGTGGGACCCCCGGCAAGGGAGGAGGGTGTGCCTCAAGGGAGAACACATCCCCCGGGGGGGGGAGCAGGACCACTGGGAGTAGAGAATGGGAGCCCCCGGAAGGGAGCAGGGGCACCCCAGGACAGAGTGAGGACCCCGTGGGAAGAGGGGAGCCCCTGAAGGGAGCGTGGAGAGTGGGATAAGAGGGATAGAGGGTGGCACCTTCAGAAAGAGAGGGGGGACCCCCGAGGACAGGGCCCCAGTGGGACCGTGGACACCCCGGGCAGAGAGAGGGATACCTGGGAACAGAGTGGCGTCCCCAGGAATAGAGAGTGGGACCCTGGGAAGGGAGTTGGGACCACCCAGGGCAGAGCAGGTCCCCACCTCGGTGTGAAGGAGAAAGGGGGGACTCCCGGGTGGCACAGACACCCCCTCCAAGGGTGGGATGGCAGGGCAGGGACCCTGGGGTGGGGATCAGTGACCAAACCCCCCCGCTTCGTGTCCCCCCGGGGGTCAGGCACTGATTGGGGCTGGGGGAGGTGAGTTTCTGCTGGCTGGGAAAGGGGGGGTGCCAGGAGGGTCCAGGGGGGGACAGGGGACACCCCTGCGGGATGCTGGGGGGCTGCAGGCAGGGAGGGGGTGAGAGGGCCAGGTCTGCCATCGTGGCTGGGAAGGGGATGGGGATGGGGATGGGGACGGGGACGGGAACAGGGACGGGGATGGGGAAAGGGACGGGGACGAGGACAGGGATGGGGATAGGGACGGGGATGGGGACAGGGACGGGGATGGGGATGGGGATGGGGACGGGGACAGGGACAGGGATGGGGATAGGGATGGGGATGGGGACAGGGACAAGGATGGGGATGGGGAAAGCGACAGGGACGGGGATGGGGACAGGGACGGGGATGGGGACAGGGATGGGGATGGGGACGGGGACAGGGACAGGGACAGGGATGGGGATGGGGACAGGGATGGGGATGGGGATGGGGATGGGGATGGGGACAGGGACAGGGATGGGGACAGGGACAAGGATGGGGATGGGGAAAGGGACAGGGACGGGGATGGGGACGGGGAAAGGGACAGGGACGGGGATGGGGACAGGGATGGGGATGGGGACAGGGACGGGGATGGGGACGGGGACGGGGATGGGGGGTGTGACCCCCCCCAAGATCTGCCCTTGGGACCCGGACATGCACGGGCGGCCCGGCCAATCAGCACTCGGGTACCATCCAACCAATCAGCACTCACAGACTGCCCGGCCAGTCAGCCCCTACGGGCCAGTGGCCAATCAGCACAGCTGCTGCCCAGCCAATCAGCACACACAGAGCTCAACCTGTGGGCAGGTGCTGACAGCTCAGCCAATCAGCAGCCAGGCCCACAGATCCCAGCCAATCGACACACAGGCCCATAGATCCCAGCCAATCAGCAGGCAGGCCCATAGATCCCAGCCAATCAGCAGGCAGCTGCAGTGATCCCAGGCGCAGCCATGGCGTCCCCGCTGTCCCCCACAGCTGTCCCGTGTGGGAGCAGGGTGCCACCACATCCCTCATCCCTCAAAAGTCATGGAAGCAGGTCCGGGAGCAGCCAGGATGCACCAGGAGGGGGAGGGAGGCTGAGCCCCCCCAGCCTCAGCCAGGCCGCTGGTGACACGTCCTCGGCAAGTGTTGGGGACATGGGGCCAGCAGGCACTGGCCACCCTGAGCAGCTCCGTGCCCGCCCTGCTCCCGCCGGCCACCACGAGTGACCCGCTCCTGGCCACTCGCCACCAGCCCGGGGCCATGGGGGTTACCCATGGGGGGGGACAGGCGATGCCCCAAGCGGTCCTTCCCACCCTGTAGCCCCCCAGGAGTGGGGACACCCGGCTCAGAAAGGGGACACAGCCTATGCAGGGTGTGACCCCTGTCCCCAAGCTCTGTCCCCCTCCTTCCATCCCAATCCCTGCAGTGTCTCCTGTCCCCATCCCCTGCCCTGTCTCTCTCCCTATGCCCTGTCCTATCCCTGTGTGCTGTCCCACTCCCTGTGGTGTCCCCTGTCCCTACACCTCTCTGCCCCATAACCTCTCTCCCTATCCTGCACCTTTATCCCATGTCCCCATGCCCTGTCCCCATCCCTGTCCCCATGCTTTGTCCCTATCCTTCTTCCCATCTCTTCTCCCATTCCTGTCCCTGTCCCATTCCCTGTTCCAACTCTTGTCCCCATTCCTATCCCCATCCCCAGTCCTATCCCGTCACCTATCCCCAGCCCCTGTCCCCATTCCATGTCCCCATCCCTCTCCCCATTCCTGTCTCCATCCCTGTCCCCAGTCCTGTCCTGTTCCCTCTCCCCGTCCCCTATTCCTATCCCCTGTCCCCAATCCTGTCCCGTCCCTCTCCCGTCCCTCTCCCGCCCCGCTCCCGTTCCCGTTCCCAGCCCCGCCCCTCCCGTCCTGGCCCCGCCCCGGCCCCGCCCCCGCGTTGGCCCCGCCCCGCCCCGGAAGCGCTCCCCGCTCCTCAGTTCCGGTGGCGGCGGCGGCGGCGGCAGGTACGGACCGGGCCGGGCCGGGGGCTGAGCCGGGACCCGCAGGGCCGCGCCGGGACCCGCGGCTGCTCCTGCTCCGGGCGCCTTCCCCGAGCTCCGCCCGTGCGCAGCCGGGACGGGCCCCTCGCCGGGGTTCGGGCCGCGCCGCGTCCTTCTGGGCCCGGGCCCCTCCCGCCCCCCGACCCGAGCTGTGTCTCCCCTCTGCCCCTCCGGGACCGGCTGTGTCCCCGTCCTGACCCTTGGCCCGACCTCCGCCTGGCCCCGGGGCCGGGCTGTGTCCTCCTGCCCCGGGCTGTGTCCCTGTTCTGACCCCGTGTCCCCGGGCTGTGTCCCCTCCCGTGTCCCGGGCTGTGTCCCCGGGCTGTGCCCCCATCCTCCCCTCCTCGGCCCGGGCTGTGTCCCTCTCCCACCCCCGGCTGGGGCACACGGGGGTCCCCCCATCCCGCAGCCTCCCCCGGGCCAGAGCCGTGTCCCGCCTGTCCCGGCGCTGCCCTCCCGGCTCTGTCCCGGAGGGATCGCCCCGGAGTCTGCTGCCCTCCCCGGCACCCCGGGCACCGTGTCCCGGTCACAGCCAGAGCCCCGATGGGCACCGCGCTGGGGGCAGGACCCTCTGTGAGGGCTGGGGGCACGTGGTGACCCCTTTACCCACCTCAGGGCATGGCACATCCGTGGGGTAAAGTCTTGGCTCTGCATGGAGTAAGCTGGGAGCTGGGCATGGAGGAGACAGGGAGGCAGCTGGGCTGATATCCTGTGCTCGCTGCCTCCTCCGTGGGGATTTTAGGGAGAAAAGCCCCAAACTGGATAAAAAGGAGCTGGGAGACAGCTCCAGCCTGAAGGAGCCGTGTTGGAGGTGGTGGTGATGGTGTTCTTGCAGGTGTTCTGTGTGGAGTTCCCCAGAGTTTTAACTCCTGTCAGGCGCTCAGCTGGGGTTTTGTGTTTGCTCTCTCCTGAGGTGACAGAAAATGGGATAAGCCTCGGATGAGCAGTTGGATCAGTCTGCTTTGTGGCTCCCACACCCATTTGTGGGGTCAGACTACCAGGCTGAACAGGCTTTGGGACCCTGAGGGGCTTTCCAGAGGTGTTGGGCCTTGCTTGGATCAAGCCAGGCTGGGAATTCCATGGCAGGAGTTGTCCAGCCCTGCAGAACCTGGCTTTCCCAGGAGGAGAACATCCCCTCTGCCATGGGAACCTGATGCTGTGTCCAGAACAAGGTCCTTGGTGTCCCTGAGGACACTCAGCTGGAGTTTGAGGGGAGCCCCTGTGGGTGCCATCCCTGTTCAAGGTGATTAAAAATCCCCCCAGCTCTCAGAGCACAGTGCTTTGGGATGGGATGCTGGCAGTGTGTACTGCAGGGGACACTTCAGGATTGTCCTTTTTCCTTTTTCCCTGAGTTTATTCCCAATGACTGGTTGATGGATCGGTTGCAGCTCATTTGCTGGTGCCACTGCTTTGGATCTGCCACGATTTTGGGCACTTTGCTGATGGCACAGTGAGTTTGGCAGGGCTCCTACCCCCGAGTTATCCAAGAGGCCCCTTGTTTGATGGAGATGGAGCCTTTTGGAAGGCTCTGGGGTTGGTCAGTAACAGGTTTGGGAGGATGTGGATGGGTTGGTCCTGGTTGGGATGCAGCAGAATCGCAGCCCTGCGCTGCTGCAGGGCCGAGTTGGAGCAAACACTGGCTCCTGTTATGGCAGTTATAGGAAAAATATCTTACTGGGAATGTGTGTGGGGCTGGTGTGAGCCCCTGGGGGTTTGTGGCAGCCTGGCAGAGGTGGGATGAGCACGGGGATGGGCGCTGTGCCCATGGCTGTAGGATGGGATTGCCAGGAAACGCCGCTGTGAGTAGCGAGGGATCAGCACAAGGCTCTTTTTGGGTTTTATATCCTCAGCCTCTGGTTCTGTTCTTCCACTCTGGGCTGTTTCTCTCCCCTCTCTGGTGTCTGGGCCAGCTCCTGGGGTTTATCCGTAGGGCAGGGATGTGCTCGGAGCTGTGGGGAGCCATCACCACCTCAGCCCTGCCTGGCCTCTGCACTGCCCTGGACCTGCCTCACGCCAGCAGGGGACAGTTATGTGATTCCCCATGGCTCCAGTTACCCATTAATTTTTTAGAGTCTTCCTTAATTCCCTTAATTGTGCCACCTTGGCCCTCAAGTGCTTCATTTCCAGCTGCGGTGTTTGCTCGTGGGAGTTTCCTTTCCCCACTAACCTCCAGCTGCCCCTCTGTTTTCCAGGTGAGCCCTTTCCTAGGAACTTCCCCTTTGAGTTCCTGCTCCTTTCTTCTCTCCTTGCCTTTAGGTGCCAGCCTGTCCCCCCTGAATTCCAGCTGGAATATGAGTGCAGGGATGAACCTCCTGCCTTTGCTCCCTTCCTTCCTTCTGGAGACCTGGGTCAGGGTGGGGAGATCAGAGCTCTGGCAGCTGGTGAACTCCTGGTCTGGGCTGTCACAGGGTCTGGGAAGACCTGGGAGCTGTGGTGGGCTGGGATAACCGGGAATTTGGGATGTTTTGGGCATGGTTAAAGGCTGCATCCCAGCCCTGGCAGTGGGTCTGTGTTGGTGGAAGCTGGAAGTGAATCCAGAGGAGGCCACAGAGCTGCTCCAAGGGCTGGAGCCCCTCTGCTCTGGAGCCAGGCTGGGAGAGCTGGGGGTGCTCACCTGGAGAGGAGAAGGCTCCAGGGAGAGCTCAGAGCCCCTTCCAGGGCCTAAAGGGGCTCCAGGAGAGCTGGAGAGGGACTGGGGACAAGGCATGGAGGGACAGGACACAGGGAATGGCTTCCCACTGCCAGAGGGCACGGATAGGTGGGATATTGGGCAGGAATTGTTCCCTGGGAGGGTGGGGAGGGGCTGGGATGGAATTCCCAGAGAAACTGTGGCTGCCCCTGGATCCCTGGCAGTGTCCCAGGCCAGGTTGGAAATTGGGGCTTGGAGCAGCCTGGGATAGTGGAAGGTGTCCCTGCCATGGCAGGGGGTGGGATGGGATGAGCTTTAAGGTCCCTTCCCACCCAAACCATTCCATGGTTCTGTGAAAGTCTCTGGTCAGCAGCATCTCAGCCTTCAAGGATGGAGGAATTGTCCTAAAACGGGGTGATAAAAGTAGCAGAAGAAAGGAGTTTTCCTCCGCTCTCCATAAGAGGAAATGAGCAGCACCAGCAATGGCTCATTTGGCATTGGTGTCATTCCCAGGAACCCATGGGCAGCACCCACCTCGGTGGGAAGCACAGTGGATGTGTTTGTTGTTGTATTTTTGGTTTAGGAGCCTCTTACCTCCCCAGGATAGCTGAATTTGGGATCTGCTGGCGTGGCAGTGGGAAAAATGGGATGGCTGAGCTCTGCCATGTCCCTGAGCCGGAGGCTTGAGAGGCTCAGGAGAGCAGCACTGCTGTGGCTTGTGTGGAGTTGTGGAATTTAGTCCTGTGGAGTGAATAAAATCAGGGATAAGAGGCTTTGGGGAGCCCCTTTTTGCCAGCAGTTGCCAGGGGAGGCTGTGGGTTTGTGCCACTACCAAAACCTGTCCGAAAACCAGACCTGAGGAGCCCAAACTGGGTGTGGGGGAGCTCTGGGTGCTTCCCTCCAGCAGCTTCCAGATCCTTACAGACACTTAACTCCTTGAATCCCATTTAAAACAAGTTTGGCGTGAGGATGGGGTAAAACCTGAGCCACCACAAGGTCAGGGGTGGTTGATCTCCTTTGTTTCGTTGCTTGCATCCTGCTTTTTGTGAGTGAGGAGCTGCTCCACGCAGCCTCTCCCTGGGAGATCAACCTGGAAAGGAGCTGGGTGGGAATTGCTGGAGCTGAGGGAGCAAACAGCTTCTCTCAGCTCCCAGCTCTGCACCACACGGTTGCATCCTTCAAACCAGAGCCAGGCAGCAGCGCTGGCCCACGCCCAAGGGCTGAGCTGTGGGAATTCACCTGCGGCGCTGGCAGCCAGCCCTGCCTCGTCACCCTGGGGGACCCACAGGGTGCAGGGTGCTGGGGTTTGGCAGCTGTGTGCATCGCCTCATCACCCTGCTCCAGGCCCCGGGGTGCTTCCTGCCAGTGTGAGGAGCGAGGGGTGCGCCTTCGTTCCCGAGCCGGAGGAGCCGCTTTCCTTCTCGGAGCTGCTGCAGGGCTTCAAGGAGCGGGGAGGATGGGTGGTTGTCTGAGCCTCTGAAATCAGTGAGGTTTTGGGTGGCTGAACTCCACTTTGGTGGGGTTGTGGATGGAAAAACCACAGGCTGTGCTTTCCCTGGGCTCTGGGAAAGCGGGAAGCTGCAGGGAAGTGGCCGGTGTGATTCATGGCTCTGAGCTGCCTGCAGAAATTCCCTGCTCGGCTTCAAGTTTGCTTTCCAGGCACTTCTGCAGAGCAGGGCTGAGTGTGAGCCAGGTCCTGGAATCGGAGGGACTGCAGCGAACCCTCTTTCCTTCCTTACTTCCTTCCTTCCTCCCTGTCTGGCAGGACAGGATCTGCAGTGAGGTGCAGAGAGCTGCGGCGCAGCCCGGAGCTCCCGCTGTTCCCTGGAGAGCCATCGACTTAGTGGGATAAAAAAGGCTCTGAATCAGTCACAGGTAACCGAGGCAGGGAGGAGTGTCCTGTCTCGCCAGGGGCAGGGCTGTGGGAGCGTGCTGACAGCCTTCCCCCTCTGGAACAGCACCGGGATCACGCTGCCAGCCCCCAGAGCAGCCCCAAACCCACACGAACTCCTTCCCTTTTACTCCCTGCCAAGCCATGTGCTCTGCCCAGCGTGCTCAACCCCCAGATTTCATCCAGATTTTCTTTTTATCCCTGCTGGGGATCCCTCTTCAGTTGGACAGGGAACAGAGGACACAGTTTCTCTGTGCTCCTGCTGCGTTTGGCTTTCAAGATGCTCATTTGCATTTTAAACCCATCCGCGAGCTCTTTTTTTTTTAATCTTTTTTTTTTTTTTCCCACTTGGCTTTGCTTCCCGTGCTCCTGCCCCTCCAAAACAGCAAGGCCACTGCAGGCTTTCAAGGACAAGCCTCTGGTTCCTTTCCTGTTGAAGGAAAGCTGGGAAAAGCAGCCCTAAAAGCCAAATCCCCGCTGACCTTTCCGAAGGGCTGCACATCGCCTTCCTCAGCCTGCCAAGCCCTAAATCTGCCCTAAACTGCCTGAATTATATAACGGAGCCTCGAGTGCTGGGCGGAAACCTTGCACCCTTGGAATTTAAAGCAACCCTGCTGGAGCAGGGATGGTTTCTGGAAGAGGCTCCCTTTGATCTGGCAGATTCGTGCCCCTGGGCTGCGCTGTCCCGTTGAGCTGAACCTCGGGTTTGGCTCGGTTCCTCTCCCCAGCCCAGAGCTGTTCCCTGTGTAGGTGTGAGGGAGGGCTGGGAGTGAGTTTTCCCTAAGAAAGCGTTTTTTTAGATGAGGAGAGGCGAATCCAGGGGGGATCAGTGAGCCCCTGCTGCCCGGCTCTGTGCAGGGTGGGATGAGCAAAGCCAGGGCTGCAGCCCTGGAATCTTCAGTGATTCCCTTCCTCCTCCACATCCTCTTTGGAGAACCAGCTGATTCCCCACCATGGCAGAGCTGCGAGGTGCTCACCCTCCCTTAGGGATTGGGACTCTTCCTATGAGATCCCAAACTCTTTCCCTCCCCTGGTTTTTCCTTCCCGGAGCTCTCCATAACGATCCCAGGAAGGGAATTATCAACCCTGAACCTCTGTGCTCTGCCTCTCCTCCCAGGGCCGTGCCGCTGGCTGGAGACCACCATGACGGACTCCAAGTACTTCACCACCACCAAGAAAGGTAAGGGAAGGAGCAGGAATATCACAATTCATCCCCAAATCACCAGTTGGTTCTTACACCTTTCTAAACCAGGCAGGGAGGGTTGGGAAGCTCCCGTGGGAATGCCCTGAGCCCCTGTGGGATGCTGTGGCTGACACCACACCCTGCTCCTCACTGCCAGCCTGCTGTGGGGTCAGGACACTTTGTCCCCTGAGCCTGGCCAGGGCTGGTGGCAGCTGGTGATCGGCTTTAGCGGCTCAGGAGCTCCCCTGGGCAGCACTCAGGGCCTTAAGCACTCTCCAGAGCAAGGAATTAATGCGGAGAGAAGCCGTGTGGCATCTCCCTCTTCAATCTGCCGGCCCAGGAGGGAATAAGGAGCTCAGCATGGCCTCAGGAGGGCAGGAGATGGTGCCCTGGGCTGGGGGATTGCTGCCACAGGCAGGGAGAGATTTGGGAGCCATCCTCCCTTGGATGAGCTTGAGGAGCAGTGCCCAAAATGCATCTGCCATCATCCCTGGGAAGGGTAGGGCCTCCTGGGGCTGGGATAAGCACCCCACAGCCAAAAATACCCTCTGCATAATCCCATCCAGTGCCCGTGGGGTGCTTCTGGCTTCTGCAGCATCTCCCATCCCTGTGGGGCTGGAGGAGCCACAGGGATTCACCAGGAGGGTTGTCTCCATTCCCATGGATGAGAGCTGAGCCCCCAGGACAGCCCCAGCCCTCAGTGAGGTGCTGGGGAAGTTAAATCCCTCTTTTAGCGGGTGGCAGAGGATCCCTGGCGTGCAGTGGGTGCTCACCCAGCTGAAGGCTGGGATGCCCCTTCCACCAACCCCTGAGCTCCCACTTTTCCCGGTTTTCCAGGGGAGATATTTGAGCTGAAAGCTGAGCTCAACAGTGACAAGAAGGAGAAGAAGAAGGAGGCTGTGAAGAAGGTGATCGCATCCATGACTGTCGGCAAGGACGTCAGGTGTGTGCTGGGGCTGGCTCATGGAATATCCCAAGTGGGAAAGGACCTACAGGGATCATCCAGCCCAGCTCCTGCCCTGCCCAGACACCCCAACAACCCCAGCCTGGGCATCCCTGGCAGCGCTGTCCAAACGCTCCTGGAGCTCTGGCAGCCTCGGGGCCGTGCCCATTCCCTGGGCAGTGCCCAGCAGCCTCTGGGGGAAGAACCTTTTCCTAAAATCCATCCTAAACCTCCCCTTTCCGTTGTTCTCCCTGGTGCCCAAGCCAAACCCTTTTGGGCTTTTGGGTTCCCTTTTTCCCCCCTGTTGCTTCCAAGGGAGTTTCCATGCTGCTTTTCCCCTCGGGATTCACCCAGGTGTGCTCCTGGCCGCAGCTCTACCTCCTGGAGTGCAGTTTGTGTCCACGTGGCCACCTGGCAGGTGGGGGCTCTCCTGGCTTTGGTTGTAATCTGGCTAAGAGAGGATTGGTCTCGCTGCCAGCTCAGTTTGTTGGGATTATTCCCACTTCCTTCATGTGTTACTAAAAACAAGCAGGACCCCCTCGGAGCCGTTGGGGCTTGGATGCTGATAAGCCTTTTACAGCCTCTCCAGTCCAAAAGGTCAGGCTGCTGCTGTTCCTGCTTCCCTTTTTCCCTCTGGCTGAGCTGCACGTGGCCCCTTCCTTCTGCCTTTTCCTGCACGGACCCGTCCCAGCACAGGCAGCATCAGCAATTTGGATTTCACGGTGCATTTGAGAGGAAGTGGAGGGAAAGCACATTCAGGGTTGGGAGAACTGGGGCATCCCTGGCTCCCAGAGCAGCAGCAGCAGCAGGGAGTGTCCGTGTTGGGACCACTGTGGAGATCCCATGGATGTGGCAGGAGCTGCCAGTACTTGAAGGGGGCTTAAAAAAAAAAGGGAGAACAGGTTTTTACGTGGACAAATAGTGACAGGCCAAGGGGGAATGGCTTTAAACGAAAAGAGATTTAGATGGGATTTTGGGAAGGAATTGTTCCCTGGGAGGGTGGGGAGGGGCTGGGCTGGAATTCCCAGAGCAGCTGTGGCTGCCCCTGGATCCCTGGCAGTGTCCAAGGCCAGGCTGGACATTGGGGCTTGGAGCAGCCTGGGACAGTGGAAGGTGTCCCTGCCCATGGCAGGGGTGGAACTGGATGAGCTTTAAGGTTCCACGATTCCCAAACCTTTCCACGATGCTGTGGCTGTGTCAGCGCATTGTTTTGGTGTGTGCCTGTTTTAGGCTGCAGGGAAGCAGTTTGCTGAGTTCACTGCTCCCCAGGAGGTGCCAGCAAAGCCCGGTTTAGCCCGGGGTGAGACCAGCCCAGGTGGGTGGCAGCTCTGCAAAGCCCAGCTCCCTGGATTTAGGGGGACCCTGGGTTTGATCCTGTCAGGGCTGGCTGGGTTTGCGGAGGTGGAGAAGCTCCCAGGAGCCACGGGACATCTGTCAGGGTGGGATAACCCCTGTGTTAGCCCTTGATTGCCTCCCCTGGGGTGGTTGAATTGTCTAATTGGTCTGTGTTTGGATGAAGCAGCATCTCTGGTGTCCCCCAGCTCTGGGATGTTTGGGGAGGGGAAGCCCCAGCTCCGTGCAGGGAGCTGATCCACTCCATTCCCCTCCACCCCAGTGGAGCATCCCAGTGCTCAGGACTCCCCCAGGGGAGTGGGGCTCTTCTTCTTTATGCACCCATGATGGTGCATGAAATAATGGAATATCCTGAGTTGGAAGGGATCTACAAGAGTCATCCAGTCTAGCTCCTGGCCCTGCGCAGGAGACCCCAACAACCCCACCCTGTGCCTGAGAGAATTGTCCAGCACTTTTTCCCAGGGCAGTGGATGTGCCCTGGAGTGGGGATGCAGCACAGCCATGTTGGGAAAGCTCAGTTTTGGTCCATCAGGCTGGTTTTGATACAGATTCATACAAAAAAATCCACATGGTATGGGCAATTCAGCCATTTCTGCTGCAGGGTGGGCTCAGCTCGTGGAATCATGGAATGGTTTGGGTGGGAAAGGGTCCTTAAAGCCCATCTAATCCACCCCCCTGCCATTGGCAGGGACACCTTCCACTATCCCAGGCTGCTCCAAGCCCCAATGTCCAGCCTGGCCTTGGGCACTTCCAGGGATCCAGGGGCAGCCACATGTGCTCTGGGAATTCCACCCCAGCCCCTCCCCACCCTCCCAGGGAACAATTCCTTCCCAATATCCCATCCAGCTCTGCCCTCTGGCACTGGGAAGCCATTCCCTGTGTCCTGTCCCTCCATGCCTTGTCCCAAGTCCCTCTGCAGCTCTCCTGGAGCCCCTTTAGGCCCTGGAAGGGGCTCTGAGCTCTCCCTGGAGCCTTCTCCTCTCCAGGTGAGCACCCCCAGCTCTCCCAGCCTGGCTCCCAGGAGAGAGCTGGCTTCCCCTGCCTTTAGGAGTGGGTTTTCCATGGGAAGGGGGATCCCACAGGCGGCGTGGCCGTGTCCTGCCCTCACAGAGCTGCTCTGCGTTCCAGCGCTCTCTTCCCGGACGTGGTGAACTGCATGCAGACGGACAACCTGGAGCTGAAGAAGCTGGTCTACCTCTACCTGATGAACTACGCCAAGAGCCAGCCCGACATGGCCATCATGGCAGTGAACACCTTCGTGAAGGTGAGGGGACAGGGGACACCATGTGCCAGGTCACCGCGCCAAGCTGCAACTCAGGGAGAGTGGGCAGCTTTCCAAAGCCTCTCCCTGCTGGAGGAGGGGCTCTCCAAGCTCTAGGAAACGGATTGAGTTTGTCCAGTAATGCAGAAATGCAGTTTTTGGCAGCTGTGCTGTGCCACTCGCTCTGTCAGGGGTGTGGGCAGCTCCCGTGATCGAGAGCCGTCATGTGAATTTATGTGCTGAGAGATCCCTCATGATCTTCCCGTTGGAGTTGGGGATTGAAGAGTGCGTTAGGAGCCAGGATATTGCCAAATCACTCAGTGAAGAGGCCTGCTGGGCTTTACAAGGAGTTTGGGCTTTGTAGGGAGGATAAACCCCACATCATAATCCCAATGTGTCTGTTTCTGACATCAGGCTGGGTTCAGCTACCTGCTATAAGTGATGTGGGATTCCTGGGGGGAATGAGGAGTTCTGGGAGTGAGGATTGGTGGCGTTGGAATTCAGTGGGTGCAGGACAAGAGGGAAACTTCTCTTGGGTGACTCGTTCTCAAGAGCAGAGCATAAAAACCTCAGGATCTGAACCCAAATCCTCCTGGAGGACCTGAACCCACCAGAGGTAACCTGTGATTCGAGGAGCCCAGGCTACCCAACCTCCCCTCTCCTCCCTGCAGGACTGTGAGGACCCCAACCCGCTGATCCGGGCTCTGGCCGTGCGGACCATGGGCTGCATCCGGGTGGACAAGATCACGGAATATCTGTGCGAGCCCCTGCGGAAGTGCCTCAAGGACGAGGACCCCTACGTGCGCAAGACGGCCGCCGTCTGCGTGGCCAAGCTGCACGACATCAACGCCCAGCTGGTGGAGGACCAGGGCTTCCTGGACACCCTCAAGGATCTCATCTCAGACTCCAACCCCATGGTGATCGTTTTTTGCCTTCTCCGCCTTCCCTTCATCCGAGTGGCAGTGACCGCTCTCCCATCGTGTTCGCATCCTACTCCCTTCCTCCCAGACTCACTCCCAGCCTCTCTTTTTTGGTGTTAACAAACCACTTTTGGGGAATTCTTGCTTGTCAGGACCGCAGGCCGTGTTCCCTGTCCTATAACCCTGTCTCCTGGACGGTGGGTTTCTCCCATCCCTTGGCAGTGTGTTATTCCTCTGTTCCCAGTGGGAAGGAGGCTGCTCCAGCTGGCTGGGAGCAGGGGGAAGCTGGTGCTTGGTTCTGATCCTACACAGCCAGTGGCTTTTGCCTCTGGTTCTCCTGGCAGCTGGGCTTTGGCTTCCCTCCCTTTCCCCAGGCATGAGGAACTTTAAAACCACCTTTCCCCAGGTTTTATCTTCCCACAGCCTTCCCTGCTTTCCAAGTCTTACCCTGGGTGTAGCATTGAGCCCAGGAGCTGTGTGGAAAGCTCTGGGGCTCCTTGGAGCTGCCTTGGAGCTGGGGAAGGGGAGCTGGGCACAGAGCCAAGGCTGCCTCCCATGGAACATGTGGGAGCTGCTGGAGATGCGGCGTGGGTGGCGGGAGCGTGCCGGTGGGGATGGCTCATCCACCTCCCTCGGATCTGCTGGGGGGAAGGAGAAGCTGGAGGCCAGATGTGGGTGGAATGTGAGAGTTTGGCAGTGAGGAGGCAGCTCATCCCCTCACACCACATTTGGCGTCACCAATCCGTGTCCTGTCCCCCTGGCAGGTGGTGGCCAACGCGGTGGCGGCGCTGTCGGAAATTGCGGAGTCTCACCCCAGCAGCAACCTGCTGGACCTCAACCCCCAGTCCATCAACAAGCTGCTCACGGCCCTCAATGAGTGCACCGAGTGGGGCCAGATCTTCATCCTGGACTGCCTGGCAAACTACATGCCCAAGGATGACCGGGAAGCACAGAGGTGAGGGGACACTGGGCTGGAAAGGGGAGGGGACAGGCAGGCCCTGGCACTGCCCCTTCTCCTCTGAGGAGCATCTTCATCTTCCTGACCCTGCTGCAGGAGGTGGGACAGCAGGCATCTGCTGGAGCTGTGCCTTGGGCACAGCCATCTGGAGCCTGCCTGGTCCCGTAGCGAGTCCTGGCACTGGGATTGTGCTCCTTGAGCTGCTTAAAATGTGGCTGCAGGGGACAACAGGCCCCAAACGGGGTCACCGCCAGAGGGTTCTGGGGAATAACCTTCACTGGGGCATTCAAGAGCCAGTTCAGCCTCTTTGGGAAGGTCCCAAGTGCTGCTCAGCTTTCCTATGAGTCCTTCCTCCATGCTGGCGGGAGTTTTTCAGCAGGAGGAAGGGCTGGGATCATTTCCTTTCCCTCCTGCTCGCCCCGGCAGCATCTGTGAGCGGGTGACACCGCGGCTGTCCCATGCCAACTCTGCCGTGGTGCTGTCGGCCGTCAAGGTGCTGATGAAGTTCATGGAGATGCTGTCCAAGGACCTGGATTATTATGGCACTCTCCTGAAGAAGCTGGCCCCGCCACTGGTCACTCTGCTGTCCGCAGAGCCCGAGCTGCAGTACGTGGCCCTCCGCAACATCAACCTCATTGTGCAGAAAAGGTGGGTGTCCAGGTGTCCCCTCTTTGCCACAGGTGCTTCAGTCCCTCTGTCACAACCCATCCTGTGGGGTGTTTTCTTCTCTGTTATTTAAAATCCAAGGAGAGTCATGGAATCATGGAATGGTTTGGTTGGGAGGGATCTTAAAGCTCATCTCATCCCACCCCCTGCCATGGGACACCTTCCACTAGATCAGCTTTGCTCCAAGTCACATCCAAGCTGGTCTTGAGTCAGTCAGGTGGGGGAATGAGCAGGGAGCTAAGCTGGGATCTCCAGTTTAATGTTTCCTTTAATTTAATTTATTCTTTATTTGGGGCAGCAAAGGATGGCAAAGCCAAAAGCTGTGAGACTTTGGAGTAGTCACTCCCATGTCTAGGGAGGGATTTTTGTGCTGCCAGCTGCTTTCTCCACAGTTGTCCTCTTTGAACAAGTGCTCAGAGTCCTTTTGTCCCTTTGCTGATCTAAAATCCTGGTGGGCAGGAGGTGGCCGAGGCCCCACACGTGTGCCTGGAGCAGGAGTGGCAGCTGGAGAGCCCCAGCCCACTCAGATGATTTGTCCTCCTCCCAGTCAGCGCCGTGGTCGTCTCTTAAAAATAGCAGCAATTTCTGGGAGAAGTGGAAAGCAATTAGTGTCCCTGGGAGTGGGAATGGGGAAGGCAGCTTGGAGCTGGACCTGGCCTAGCTCTTTCCCAGCTTAGAGGGAGGGTGAGCTGGTGAGAAAGGTCCAGCCTAGCCCTGGGGTCTGGATTTGTGTCCCTGCTCCCACTAAAATGTCCCTTCCAGCCTTGGCAGGACAAACATCTCCTGTTGCCTCACGTCTGGCCCGTGTTTGTGACAAGGTTGTGCTCTGTCCCCTACGTGCCAGCAAAGGGGAGCCAAGGGACAGAATCCTGGGGGATAATCATCATGATTCAGATTCCTTGGCATTGAGTAGGCCCCCAAAACCTTGGGATTGTGGTGGAAGTGAGTGCACGCCCCCCCCCCAACGCTGCCTCTCGCTGCCCCCAGGCCCGAGATCCTGAAGCACGAGATGAAGGTGTTCTTTGTCAAATACAACGACCCCATCTATGTCAAACTGGAGAAACTGGACATCATGATCCGCCTGGCCTCCCAGGCCAACATAGCTCAGGTCAGCAGCTGGGCCTGGGGCATCCAGGGGTATCCAAATCGCAGCCCCAGCGCTGCGGGATGCGGCCGGGAGCAGCCGTCCCCCCCATCCTGCTCGTGCTGGGTCACTGCCCTGCTCTCCTGGTGGCTTTTCCTTGCTGCCAGGCTCTCACTGCACTGTGCCATCCCTCAGGTGCTGGCAGAACTGAAGGAATACGCCACGGAGGTGGATGTGGATTTTGTCAGGAAGGCGGTGAGAGCCATCGGCCGCTGCGCCATCAAGGTGGAGGTGAGGGCTGGCACACGGCGGGGCTGGGCAGGGCAGCACTTTCCAGCACGTGGTGGGCATCTCATCCCCCAGGAATTTGCAAGCTGGAGCCTTCCCAGGCCTGGGGATGAGCCGTGATTGTTCCACAGGGATCACGTGGGGTGTCAGGAGGGTATTCACTAAGGAGCTGCTTTGGGATCCCTGCCTGAAGCAGAGCCAGCAGCTCTGCCTGATGAATTAATGCAGTGGCTGATGCCAGTGGCTTGCTGGGGGCCAGAGTGGGACTGGCAGGGAGCTGATCCCCTCCCGAGGGGTTGGGGGGG
>NW_024580662.1:339535-351268 GCF_017639235.1 Corvus kubaryi | reverse complement strand
AGGGAGCTGATCCCTTCGTGAGGGGCTGTGAGGGAGCTGATCCCTTCCTGAGGGCCTGGGAATGTCCCCATCTCTTTACCTGAGGCTGGCAAGGAGCTGATCCCTTCCTGAGGGGTTGCTTGGAGGCTTTGCTTCCCTGTGGGGATAATTTTCCAAAGGGGATTATGAAAAATCTCCTTGGAAAGGTAGCTCTGCAGGGCTGGAATGCTTCCCATGAGGAGAGAGGATGAGGAGGAGCCACACTTGGGTGTGAAGGGGAGACCACACTCACCACATTCTGCTGTGGGTTGGATTTGTGGGGGGATAAGGGGGAGTGGCAGTGGGGGGTTTGGGATGGGATGTGAGGGGGTCCCTGTCCCTGTGTGACCGAGTCCCTCCGGCAGCAATCGGCCGAGCGCTGTGTCAGCACCCTGCTGGACCTCATCCAGACCAAGGTCAACTACGTGGTGCAGGAGGCCATCGTCGTCATCAAGGACATCTTCCGCAAGTACCCCAACAAGTGCGTGGGGATTCTCCGGGATGCTCCCGGTCCTACACAAGCTCTTCCCGCCCCTCACTGTGCTTGAGGGGGCCACAAACTCTTGGTGGGATGAAGTCCTCAGAGCACAGGTGGCTTTGGTTTTTTGCTGCTCTGATGGATCAGCTGGAATTCAGCTGGAGTGAGTGAAGTTGTCCCCAGCCCCAGGGTGGCTCCGTGGTTGCAGTCCCAGCTCCAGGCACTCAGATGGAGAGGAGCTGCCAGGGATGTGCAGGTCCCTTGCGTCAGCAGAAACTGTCCCTGGCTCTCCATCCAGCTCCTGATGCTGGAACAAGGGCAGCAGGAGGAGAGGGGAGGGAATGTTCCAGCTGAGCCAGGATGAATAGGCAGCTCTGTAATCAGGAAGTGGGGGACTAATAGTGGTAATAAATACTAATGAACTGGATTGGGAACGAGCAGAGCTCTGCAGGAATAGCCAGCAGCTCTGGGCTGCTGCAGAGAGGAGCGGATCAGACCAGCAGGGTGAATTCAGGAGCAGGGAATGTGCTCTGGGATCAGTGTGGGCACTGCCCACGGGGTGAGGGGACAGCCCCAGGCAGGGTGCCCTTGGCCACAGTTCTGCTGTGGGCAATGGGATGGGGACTTTGGGTGGATCAGGATTTGGGTCTCCTGTTCTTGGTGAGCTTTCTCCTGCTTTTTGTCCTCTCCTGGGAAGGTACGAGAGCGTGATCGCCACGCTCTGCGAGAACCTTGATTCCCTGGATGAGCCCGAGGCCAGGGCTGCCATGATCTGGATCGTGGGGGAATACGCCGAGCGCATCGACAACGCCGACGAGCTGCTGGAGAGCTTCCTGGAGGGCTTCCATGATGAGAGCACCCAGGTGTGCCAGGGGGACCCGCTGCCTCAGGGTGACACCGTCACACAGCTCCTGTGACGGTTTGCTCTGGGAGGGAGCGGATCCCTTCCCAAGGTGGTGTTCATGCAGGTGCTCGGAGCAGCCATGTCCCACGGCAGGGTTGGGTGTAGGATGTGGCCCAGGAATGTGGTCGGGGCTTGGAGCAACCTGGGATAGTGGAAGGTGTCCCTGCCCATGGCAAGAGGTGGAATGAGATGGGCTTTGAGGTCCCTTCCAGCCCGAGCTGTTCCATGGTTCTGTGAAATGGCACCATGGTGCTGTCCCAAGCACTTTCCCTATCCCGTGGCTGGGAGGCACCAAGCAGTCACCTGGTTATCCCACAGTGATCCTTTTGGAGCTGGAAAAGGAGCAGAGGGAGCCATGCCTGCCCTGTCTCCCGGGGCGACTGAGGCCAGTGGGGTTGCCTGTGGAATTTTGGAGGGTTTCCATCTCTGGAAAACTGTGAAACAGCCTGTAACCAAGTGACAGTGACCAGGGCAAAGTCTGCGAGTGCAAAATAGCCAAGCCAGCGATCCTGGCTCCCTGAGAGGCCGGGAGGGACTGTCACAGGGGAATTCCTGCTGCTTATCCATGTGGAAGTCAGAGGATGCTCTGGTGTGTGCCCTGTGGGACCGTGTAACCTGCTCCTGAGATCCTGCCCCATAATGTCGGGGTCATCCTGTGTGTCTGAGGGTGTGGGAATGGGCTGGAATGAGGCTGAGTGAGGTGCCCTGACATGGTCACCATGCCTTTGGTCCCTTGAAAGGCAGGTTGGGGTTAGGTCCTGGGGCAAATCCATGTGTTCCTGCACAAACCCAGTGTGACCTGTCTGTCTGTCCGTCCCCCACAGGTCCAGCTGCAGCTGCTGACAGCCATCGTGAAGCTGTTCCTGAAGAAGCCCACAGAGACGCAGGAGCTGGTGCAGCAGGTGCTGAGCTTGGCCACGCAGGTGGGTAACACCTGGGAGAGCTTCCCAGGGCTTCCCATCCCCTGGGGCAGTGGGAATGGCCTGGTCATGTGGCAGCAGGCAGGGAATTGGAGCTTAATTCAGAATGGTTTGGGTTGGGAGAAACCTTAAGGATCCTCTTGTTCCAGCCTGCAGGGACACCTCCCACTGTCCCAGGCTGCTCCAAGCCCCAGTCTCCAGCCTGGCCTTGGACACTGCCAGGGATCCAGGGGCAGCCACAGCTTCTCTGGGAATTCCAGCCCAGCCCCTCCCCACCCTCCCAGGGAACAATTCCTCTCCAATCTCCCATCCAGCCCTGCCCTCTGGCAGTGGGAAGCCATTCCCTGTGTCCTGTCCCTCCATGCCTTGTCCCACGTCCCTCTGGGAATGCTGACAGTTGAAAGCCTGGAGAGTGTGGACACTCCCATGGCTCTGGAGGCGCCTTGTAGCCTCTTTAACTTTGATCCCTGTAATCTTTCCCAGCAAGGCTTAGAAGGGAAAAGCAGCTCCGAGTAGTTCTGTAGTAGCTGCAGTTGCTCCAAGCAACTCCGTAGTAGCTGCAGCTTCCCAATGGCTTCCCAAAGGACTCGGACAACCCCGACCTGCGGGATCGTGGATACATCTACTGGCGCCTGCTCTCCACGGACCCCGTGGCCGCCAAGGAGGTGGTGCTGGCGGAGAAGCCGCTGATCTCAGAGGAGACGGATCTGATCGAGCCCACGCTGCTGGACGAGCTCATCTGCTACATCGGGACCCTGGCCTCGGTGTACCACAAACCCCCCAGCGCCTTCGTGGAGGGCAGCAGGGGCGTCGTGCACAAGAGTTTGCCCCCACGGACGGGCTCGTGAGTATTCCTGTGTCCCCACGCCGTGCTGGGACTTCCAGGGCTGTGGATGGAGGGGTTGGATGTGGAGCTGAGCGGTTGTGGGGCTGCTGGGCTCAGAACTAAGTCCCCATCCCCAAGGGAGGGTTCTGTAGGAGCAGGGGTTCAACACTGTCCTTAAAAAGCTGAAGGAGTGATCCCAGTGGAAGGGGATCTCCATGGGAATGTGTCGGGAGCCAGGATGGCATGGGGGATCCAACTGGGCAGGGATCTAACACAGCAGGGGGTCCCTGTCTGCAGTGGGAGCTCCTGTCCCCGCTGGAGCTCCTCGCCCTCTCCCATCTTTCCCGTGCCATTCCCTGCAGGAGTGAGAGTGCCGAGAGCCCGGACGCGGCCCCGTCGGGGGGGCCAGCAGCGGATCAGCCCTCGGTGATCCCCACCCAGGGGGACCTGCTGGGCGACCTGCTCAACCTGGACCTGGGCCCCCCAGTGAGTGGGCCACCCATGGCCACCTCCTCCGTGCAGATGGGCGCCGTGGACCTCCTTGGGGGCGGCTTGGACAGCCTGGTACGTCCCAGCTCCCGCGCTCCTTCCCTGATGCCAGGCTCTCCCGTTGGCATCGTGCTGGACTTGATGCTGGCTCTGGTCTGGGGTGTCCTGGGATATGACAGACTTGTCAGCCTGGGGACATCTGGGCTGGTCCTTTCCTCCTGCAGTGGGTGAGGGCAGAGGGGCACTGCACCCTCTTTTATCCTGCCAGTATCCAGCAGCTGGAGGGGTCCCACCCACCCATTCCCGGTGCCTTTTCTCTCGGTTGGTGTGGATGTTCCCACTCCATGTGCTGTGCTGCAGGAGTGGCTGCTCTTGGGGACCTCTCTCTGACCCCTAAACTGCTGCAGGGCTGGGCCAGGATGAGCCCACTCCCAGCCTGTGGGGTACTTTATGGGGTGTCCCCTGTGCCAGGAGATCCGGAGGTGACAGTGTGTCCTCCTGGGAATGCAGCCCTGGGAGTGGTTTGGCCTCGGGGTGAGGTGGGATGGAAACCTCTCCCTGTGTGGGAACACCTGCCCTGTGGGTGCTGGAGATGGGCCAGGCTCCCTGAAGGAATGGAGTTCAGAGTTTTCTCCATGACTCACAAAATCCAGCGGATTTATCCAGCAGATTTATCCCAAGGGGAGGCAGCGTCGATGCCTTTCCTGTTTTGTAACCCTGCAAATGGTCCCCTGGCTCCTTGTGGCTCACAGGGATTGGTGATGGGCTGGGAATGAGGCCTGGCTCTGTCCCCTGGCTCCAGGACAGACACAGACAGACAGACAGATGTGTCAGGACTAACCTCTGTCCCCTCCTCCCCTTCTCTTCTCTCTCTCTTTTTGTCTCTTCTCTCCTGGCTTCTCTCTGCATGTGGCTGGCTCTTCTCTCCACCTTGCCTGCTTCTGCTTGGAGATGGGGGACGAGTCGGAAGGGGTATGGATCACCTTTGCCCAGCTCTCCTGCCCGTGCCCACCCCTGGCTGCCCCTGCTCCCCCCCAAGCCCCAGTGACACCTCACTTCCCTCTGGGGACAGCCATGGCCCCTCACAGCTCCTGGTCTGGGACCGCTGGAGCATCCCGACACTCCAGGCCCTTGCTGCTTTCAGGGAGTGTCCAGAGGGGACATTTTGGGGACCCCCGTGCCCTCAACCCTGCCGCTGCTGATGCCCCTTTCTTCTCTTGCAGCTGCGCAGCGATGTGGGAGGCAGCCCTGCTGTGAGTGTGCCCTCACACCCAAACCCTCTCATTGTCTGCATCCTCCTCCTCATCCTCCTCTTCCTCCTTCTGTCCCCCTCCCCACAGTGCCCCCCGTAACCCCTGCCTTGTCCCCACAGATGGGTGGCGGCGGTGGCGGCAGCAGCTTCACACCAGCACCCAGCACCACAGCACCCACAAACGTGGGGGCACCCCTTGGCAGCGGCCTGGGCGACCTCTTCGACCTCACCGGTGGGGTAGGGACCCTCTCAGGATCCTACGTGGCCCCCAAAACAGTGAGTGGGGCAGCCAAGCTCGGGGTTAAGGAGGGGCACAGACCCCCGTGCCCCCTCCCCACGGCACGACCTCCCCTGGAGGAGGTGGAGGAGCACCAGTTTTGGGTGACACCTCAAGGGTATCTTGTCCCCCTCACCCAGGTCTGGCTCCCTGCCATGAAAGCCAAGGGGCTGGAGATCTCTGGCACCTTCAGCCGCCAAGTGGGCTCCATCTCCATGGACCTCGTGCTGACCAACAAAGCCCTGCAGGTCATGTCCGACTTCGCCATCCAGTTCAACCGCAACAGGTGAGTCCCCCCTGGGCTGGGGTCTCCTGGGACCTGTGGTCTTGTGTGGAAGGAGCTGCAAGGGCTGGGAGCAGCCTCTGGTGATGACCTTTCTCTCTCTGATGGCTGTGGTGGTGATGAGCATCAAACCAAAGCCTCTAAGAAGTTGGCTGAAGAGGCCGTTCCTCAGGGCTCTGACCATTGTCCTGGTGTTTGTGCTGCTGAACTGATGCTTCCTTTGCCCTCAAAAGCCCTGAGGGAATGCTGCAGGAATGCTACAAAACGGGTGTAGGAGGAAGGGGGGAGATTATGGGGCTGCCCCAGGGTGGGCAGGGCAGGAACCAGTCCTGTCCTGGACAGTGCAGGGGCAGCTGGGTGTCCCTGAGATACCAGTGGAGGAAGGCAGGGAGTGCCAGGGTTGGATGGGCAGCGCCTTGTGCCATCACCTGCTGTCCCCACCCTGACCCCCTGCCCTCCCTGGCGTCCCCCCCAGCTTCGGCCTGGCCCCGGCAGCTCCTCTCCAGGTGCACGCACCTCTGGCCCCCAACCAGTCTGTGGAGATCTCCCTGCCCCTGAACACCGTGGGCTCCGTCATGAAGATGGACCCTCTCAACAACCTCCAGGTGGGGAACATGGAGGTGACCCCTCCTGGGGAGCTGGGGATGGGGCAGGGTCCCTTGGAGAATTCCCGAGGGAGCTGTGACAGCAGGAACCAGAGTGACACGTGGCTCCAGAGGGGGGGATGGGATGGGATGGGATGGGATGGGATGGGATGGGATGGGATGGGACATGACACTTTGGGAACCTGCTGTGGGTCAGAGGTGTTGAAACCCCCATGTCCTTCCACCCCAGGTGGCGGTGAAGAACAACATCGACGTCTTCTACTTCAGCACCCTGTACCCCCTGCACATCCTGTTCGTGGAGGACGGCAAGATGGGTGAGTCGGGGTGTGGGTGGCTCTGTCACCTGTCCCTGGGTGCCATCCCAGCCCCTGGAACCCTCCTGATCGCATTGGTTGAGCCCCCAAAAGCAGGTGGCTGCCCTGAGCCTGGCCTTGGGGAACTGCTGGAGGGCGTGGCAGGGTGACATCCCTTTGCTGTCACGTCACCTGTGTTGTGTCCCTATCGGGGTGCCGAGTCTGGCAGCTCCCTCAGTGCTGGTGTCCTCGCTCCCTGCAGAGAGGCAGATGTTCCTGGCCACTTGGAAGGACATTCCCAACGAGAACGAGACCCAGTTCCAGATCAAAGACTGTTCCCTCAATGCAGGTGGGTCCCATCCCCTGGGAAGGACCTGGCTCAGCTCACAGCTGGCTGCTGGTGACCAGTTCATCCCAGTTATCCCAGGCTGTGGGCAGCTGAGAGCTCCTCCCCCTGTGCCCATCCTGGACCTCCGGGAAGGAGCAGATGCTTTGCTTGCCCTTGGCTCCCTGCAAGATCTTGTCAGGTTGGAATGAGATGGGCTTTAAGGTCCCTTCCCACCCAAACCATTCCATGATTCTGTGATCCCAAGTCACTCTGCCTGGTGGGGATGTCCCTGCCTTGGGGGCAGCTGCTGTGCTCACCCTGGGATCATAAAATCATAGAATTGTTTGGAAAAAGACCTCCAAGACCATTGAGTCCAGCTATTCCCCAGCACTGCCAAGGGCACCACTGCCCCATGTCCCCAGGTGCCACATCCACATGGGTCTTAAATCCCTGCAGGGATGGGGATCCACCACTGCCCTGGGCAGCTGTGCCACCCTGACCACCCTTTCCATGAAGAAATTTCCCAATATCCAACCCAAACCTCTTCCATGACAAGGAGGGGAGAACCAGGAGCAGGTCCAAGGGGAGCAGGGGTTCAGCCCAGCCTCCTCAGCCCCTCTCTCCCATCGCAGATGCCGTGAGCAGCAAACTCCAAGGCAGCAACATCTTCACCATTGCCAAGAGGAACGTGGAGGGCCAGGACATGCTCTACCAGTCCCTGAAGCTCACCAACGGCATCTGGGTGCTGGCAGAGCTGCGGATCCAGCCCAGCAATCCCAGCTTCACGGTACATCCCAGCCCCCTGGGGCAGCTCCCCGCCTTCCCCGCTCCGAGCTGGGGGGCACGTCCCTGGTGGTGGCACCCCCGCAGCTGCTGGTGGTGCTGGTGCCAGCCCCGCTCTCCCTCTCTCATGGGGAGGGTGACACTGCTCCTGTGGGAGCAGCTGAAGGACACAGAGGGCTCCCAACCCACCCAGCTCCATTAAACCCTGTCCTCGGAGCATTCCCTGAGCAGGGATCTATCCACACCTCACCCATGAGCCATCCCAATGTCCTGCTGTCCCTGTCCCCTCCCCACCTCCCTGGCAGCCTGTTCTCTGTGGGGTGGGACGAGCTGTGTCACCCTGACTCCTCTCTCTGTGTCTCCGTCCCTGCTGCCCGCCCACCCTCGCCGGCCTGCCCGCCCTTGCAGGATTTGGAGGTTAGACACTGGTTTTTCCCTGGCTTTGGGCTCTCCCTGGCTGCTGCCTGGATATTCCTCCCTCCCCTGATGTTTTTCCCTGCCCTGCCAATCTCCTGGTGCCTCCTGCTTCTCCTTCCCAGCAGGGCTGGCACGAGGAGGGGGATGTTTCTGAGGGTTGGGATGTCCCCGCCACCCTCCTGGTTTCACTGGGGATGAGGATAGCTGCAAATCCTTATTCCAGAGGATTCTCCATGAGCTTTCCCTGCTTGAGGAGCTAATTGATTTTGGAATCGTTTCATATTGAAGCAACTCACTGAAGGGGCTCGTTCCTCTTCGGAGAGGAGGATGTTTTTGGGGGACCCTTCACCCTGGAGTGCCAGGCATTGAATCCAATCCCAAAAGCTGGAGTGTTGCCCCTGCCTGCTCCCTGCCTGTGCTGCATGTGGATGGCTCTGCCCTGGGAGGGCTTGCAGGGGTTTAATAACCTTTTTCCAGCTGAAATCAAGAGCTGGACTGCCCCATGGGAGGGGAGCTGCAGCATGCAGGGCTCTGCTTTGGGGCTGGTGGCTCTCCAGCACGGGGTGGGATTCCATGACCCCGCTCTTCCCTCTCTGCCCACAGTTATCCCTGAAATGCCGAGCGCCAGAGGTGTCCCAGTACATCTACCAAGCCTACGAGACCATCCTGAAGAACTGAGGTGCTGCTGCAGCCCCTCCTCCTCCTCCTCCTCTCTTCCCTTTCCTGCCCGAGGAAGCAGGGCTGGATCCGTGTGCATGTCCCCTTCCCTTCCTGCCAAGGATTCCCTTGGGATTGTCCCATTCCCGGCAGGGCTGGGGGGAGCGGAGGGGGGCGGGGGGGCTGTCCCCAGTCCCTGCATCCCTGTAGCAATCCGTGTGTGAGTGATGCCATGTCCTCCTCGCTGGTGTTGCTCCCTCCAGATCCCAGTGTCACCCTCCGCCTCGGAGCTGTGGGGGGCTGCTCTCCCAAAATCCCCAGCTCCTGGTCCTGGCTCTCCTGGAGCGGTGTCTGGTGGTGGGTTCAGCATTCCAAACCCTGGGGGCTCACTGCTGGCTTGGCTGGGGGGCCCAAAGTGCCGTGGGATTAGGTGGCTCTGGCTGCAGATCCCCCCGGAGCCCTGGGATTTGGGGCTGGAGCAGGTGGGAAACAGCTTTGGCTTCTCCCCCCCGCCCCCCTCTCTCTGCCTCTCCCTGATTTTGTCCCCTGGTTCAGCAGAGCCATGGCTGAGCCCTTCACAGAGGGTCTCCTTCCCATGGGAGCCCTTCCCAAAGCTCCCAGAAGGGCTCGAGGATCCCAAATTTGAGGCTGTACTTCATGTGCAGGTTAAAAAGGGCTTTTCCAGCCCCCTCCACGAGGCTGGGAGGGCTCTGAGCATCCCCTCTCCCCCTGCACAGCCCCACGGCTCCCTCTGCTCCCCCCTGGGTACTCCTCTGGGGATCCCACTGCTCCTTTTCCCCCCAAATCAAGCCATGGGTCCCCCCTCCCTCGAAGCAGGAAATCTCTAATATATGAAAGATAAATATATTGTAATGTTCACTGGTTTGAAGGGAATGTTGAACAAAGGTGACACCAGCCCGTGGGGACGCTGCCAGGGTGGCCGTGGCCCCGTGATCCCGAGGGAAGCAGGATCCTGGGAGCTTCCTGGCAGATAAACCCTTGCTGGGGCCAGTGGCCTCTGGCACGGCAAGGCCTGACACAGCAAATGGCTGGGCTGGTGGCCCAGGGACACGGGGCTGGTCATCCCTTGGGGACAGGATGGGCCTGGACAGCTGCTGGCTCTGCTCCTGGAGCCTCTCAGGGCTCCACCAAGGCCTAAGGTGGCCCTGCACCCCTACATGGTGCCCAGCCTGGGTGCCCCGAGCCCCTCCTGGGGTTGGGGATAAGCATGGGGTCTGCAGGAGGTGCTGCTGGTCCCTGTGGGGTTGGTGACAGTCCCTGGCAAGGAGGGGCAGCACCACGGAGTGCTGCTCTGGGACATCCCACCAAGCACTGGCACCCCTGCCACACGTCCTGCTGGGTACTGGCACCGTGACTGAGCACTGGAGCTGCTCTGGGACATCCCCTAAATCACTGGTCCTGCTCTGGGACACCACACAGGCCACCAGCACCACTCTGGGCCTGGACACCACCCCCACCTACAGGGGAGAGAGGCAGAGCAGGTGTCCAGGGACCACAGGGGACACGGTGCTTTGGAACCCCCAAAGTCACAGCAGGGTGGTCACCACCAGCAGGTCTGGACCTCCCTGGTCACCCACAACCTGCCCAGCCCTTGGAGCATGGCCATGTCCCCCTGGGCCAGCAGCCCCTGAGGTGGAGGTCCCTGGCCCTGGAGGGGCCCCAATGGCTCTAACGGGGCACAGGACATTGGGACTCAGCCTCACCCCAGCTCTTCACTGCTCCCACCCCTCCTGAGACCCCCAGAGCCCTCCTCCCTTGGGCCTGGGGGGGGTCTGGATCCCGCTGGACAGATGACCACACATGGTGGGCTCAGCTCCGTTGGTCTTTACTGGCTGGGGAGGACATGCAGGGCCACAGGGGTGGGGGCCATGGTGGCCTGGGCTGGGGACACAGCCCTGTTCCACCCCGGGGACATCCAACACGAGCTGTGGGCAGTGCTGTGGCCGGCTGGGGGCTGGAGAGGGAAGAGTGATCCCTCCTGCCCTGAAATATGGATTGTGGTGACAAACTGCATGTCCCCAAGCCATCTCAGCAGTGGAGAGGAGATGACAGGAGGAGAGGAAGTGGCCGAGGAGGTGATGACAAGAGGCTGAGAAGAGGGGAAGGTCAAGAAGATGATGAGGATGTGAAGGCCTAGAGGAGGAGAAGACAAGAGATGCAGGAGGCAGCCCAAAAGAAGAGGAGAGAGAGATCTGAGATGAGGAGAGGAGGAGGCTGACAAGAATAGCAAGAAGAGGAGAGGAGGAGGAGGTCAAGATGAGGAAAACGAGCAGAGAAGAATGAGGAGGAAGAGACCAAGATGAGAAGAAGAGCTGGGTCCTCTCCAGCCCCGTTCCCAGGTGCCAGCTCTGCCCTGACCACACCATGACCCCCCTGTGGAGCTGCTCCCCATGGCATGGGGACACCCCCGGCACCCTTCGGGCCTGGCTGGGGCTGGGGGCTCCTTGCAGGGCCCACCCCCATGCCAACAGTCACCAAGTGCAGGGGTCCTGGCCACCCCAGCTCTGTGTCCATCGCCTGGCCGGGTGTCTCCACACAGGTGCCACCTCCCCCCTCCCGCAGCAGCTCGGGGATGTCCCCGGGGCTGCCAGGAGCTGTCACGGCCATCGACTCCTCACGGCCACGCGTTCTCCTCCAGCCCCTCGCGCTCCCGCGGGGCCCAGGGGGGCTCCAGGAGTGCGGAGGGGATGCTCTGCAGAGCCCCCCAGGCCTTGGGGCTGCCGTTCGAGGCTCGGTGGGCACCTGCCCCGTACCCCCGGGGGGTGGGAATCCGGGACGGCGTCTTGTGGGGCTGCGTGTCCAGCCGGGGCTTGGCCCAAGGCCGCGGCGGGGGCGCGGGGACCCCCGGCCCGGCGCTCTCCTCCATCTCCATCAGCTCGTCCTCCCCGGTCGCCCAGTCGGTGTCGGAGCCGGGGTTCCCCGGGGTCTCCCGGTTGTCCCAGGAGGCCGGGAAGCAGCAGCTCTCGTCGGAGGAGCTGGAGAAGGTGGAGCGGCGCCTCGCAGCTGCCAGGGTGGGGTTGGACGGCAGCGGGGGGCAGCCGCCGTTGTTGCCGTTGTTGCCGTCGCTGCTGCTGCCGCCCCGCCGCCCGTCCTCGGCGGGCAGCCCGTGCTTGGCGAACACGTTCAGTGAGGAAGACGAGGATGACGAGGAGCAATAGGCCGAGTCAGCGGTGGCAGGGGGC
>NW_024580662.1:319184-329535 GCF_017639235.1 Corvus kubaryi | reverse complement strand
CGGGGGGGGAAGGGGAAGAAAGAATTCATCACGCTACCGTTGAACTTGGTTTTAATGTTTCTCCACAAACAGTGAAAAATACTAAAGTACAGACAAGGAGGACTCATAATGTTGTGGCCAACATTATAAATATGGAATTATAAATTTAAAACATTTTTTTTTTCTGGTTTAAAAAATAAATCTGGTAGTAAATGCGGCTCTGGGGGGGCGGCGTTAGTAGGGCCGGTCTCGGCGATCCTGGCGGTGTTCACCCCTGTGGGCCGAGGGTGGGGAACAAGGGTCAGCTGTGGGGTCCAGGAACCGTCCCCGGGCCGGGGAGGTTCCTTAACCCCCCCTCTCACTCCCCCTGACACCCATTTACCCACCCCCTCCACTTATCCCGCCCCCCCACCCATTCACCCCCTTGCCCCTCCACCCACCTGTCCCACCCCACTGACCCTCTCCCCATCAGTGTCTCCCCTCCAGTGTCCCCTTATCCCCTCCCATCACTCCCTGCCCCGCCCTCCATCCATACTTGTCCATCTTTCCCGGCCCTCCGCGCCGTCCTCTGCCTCCTCCTCCCATCTGCTCCATGAGGGGTCCCGGGGGTCCCCCGGGTCCTCCTCCTCCTCCTCCTCTCCGGCCGCCTCCTCCGTAGCCGCCTCGGTCCATGCCCCGGCCACCTCGGAATCCCCCTCGGTCTCCGCCGCGGCCGCCTCGGAACATGCCGCCGGGCCCCCCTCGGTCCATGAGGCCCCCGCCGCGCCCGCCCCGCATCCCCCCGGGGCCGCCTCGGCCGCGGTCACCGCCTGCGGGAGGAGCAGAGACCCTCAGAGTGACCCCCAGGGAGCCCACCCCGCTCCGGTGATCCCTGCCCCACGATCCCAGCACATCCGGCTCTGGCAGCAGCAGCGGGAGAAGGGCTGGGAGCTGCTGGGTACCCCGAGGGGATTCGGGGTTCGTTCAGGTTGGAGCAGGGCCCTGGGGAGTCGGGGTGCTGCTGCCAGCCCCCCACATCCAGGAAGGACAGGAGAAATGGTGCTCCCAGCCTCCATGTCCTGGCTCACGGAGGGATGAAGGCCTGGCAGCTCCTGGAGCTGGCCCAGCCAGTCCCCAAGGAGCCCGAGGCTGGGCCTGGGGTGTCCCGTTGGGAAGTGGGGCTGTGACCCCCCCCCAAACGTACCTGGAGGAGGGAAGGGGGGTGGGAGGAACCCCTCCGGTTTGGGCGCCTTGCACTGGTTGCACTCCGTTCTCCAGGCAAAGTTCTGGTTTCCACAGCCCCTGGGGACAAATTCCAGTCAGCCCAGCGTGGGACAGCATTCCAGCTGGGGTGACATTGGGAAGCACGAGCAGGAGAGCACGTGGAGAGGGGAGGGCCTGGGGCACAGCTCCCGCACTGGGGTGGGGGGCCGGCTGCCCCTTCCCCCACAGCCCCCAGGAGTGACCCCATCCCTCCCTGTGTGCCAGGTGCAAGGTGCTTCCTGGGAAGGCCCAGCAAGCCATTTTGGGAAAGGCCTCCTTGCCCTGGCCAGCTCCTGGGATGACGGGCCCTTGGCACAGGGCGGTGGGCAGCGGGGGGTACTCACGGGTTGGGGCACTGCCAGTCCCCGGCGCGGTGCTGGACGCTCCCTCCGGACGGGTTTCCCCGGGATCCCCGCGGTCCCCTCGAGGAGAAGCCACCCCTGTCTCCGCCTCTTCCCCCCATCCGGCCCATGGGGCCGCTGGGCCCGCTGGGGCCCCCCGGGCCACCGGGTCCCCCTGGACCTGTGGGAAGGAGCCCTGTCAGTGCTGGGAGCCACGGGAAGGATGGGAAGGAGCTCTGGGGGGGCTGCACGGTACCTCCACGGAGAGGGGGGGGCATTCCCCGCTGCTCCCGCGGGGGCATCCCACCCCTCAGGCTGTTCATCGGGCCCTTCTTCCGTGCCAGGGTCACCTTCAGCTTGCTGCCCTGGAAATCCTTCCCTGGGAGGGACACAATGGCAGCAGCATCAGTGAATCACAGCCCTGCTTCCCACACCTGCAATTTTTGGAATTCCATCCCCAAACGTCCCCCAGCACTCACCATCAAACCATTCCACGGCTGTTTTGGCAGTGGACGGGTCATCGTAGGACACGGTGGCATCGCCCTTGGGCTTGCCCGTTTCCTTGTCGATGTAGAGGTTTATCATGGGCTGCCCCGTCCTCTTGTTCATCTAAGGGACAGTGGGACGTCACCAGGGCCCTGTGTCCCCACAGCCCAGCGGGGATTTACTGCTCTGCCTTCCAGCAGAGGCTCATTCCAGAGACCCCATGACAGAAGAAAGGGGCCCCAGGCCTACCACAGGTAACAGCAACTGCCCAGACACCCCAAAAATGAAGGGACAGGCCCAAAACAGCCCTGCCAGGCCTCTCCTGGAGCCTGGACATGATGGGCCTGAAGGATGTGAGCAATGGGCAGGGAGCAGGAGGAGGAAGAGGAGGAGGTGGGTGACCCTTTTCCCTCTGTCAGCTGGGGGTCACTGGTGTCTCCTCACCTTGACAACACCACACTGTTTGAAGAAATCTGCCAGATCCTCCAGGGTCACATTGTCATTGAGTCCCTGCACATAGACTGCAGTGCTGTCCGAGTCCTCCTCCGGGTCCATGGGGGGGCCTAGGAGACAATTCCCGGGGTCAGTGCAGGCAGAGGAAGGGCAGGGATACCCCAGGGCCGAGTTCTTTCCATCCCGCCACGGCCTCCACGGCCGCAGCTTCGCTCTCTGGCAGTGACAGGAAACCCCAGGCCCAAGGGAGGTGACTGTGCCCCCCTCACCTCCTGAGGGCCACGGCCAGACACACCCCACACCCACCCACGTGGGAAGGACCCCCAGGTTCTGTCAGGACACATCCCAGAGGAGAGATGAGGAAGACCTTCGTGCCCCCTGGGCTCCCACACAAGGACATCCTCCCCCCTTTTCCGACGCTGGAAGGCTGACGCAGAACTTCCAGACACGCCTGCGTGACAGGAAGGGACAAGCCATGGATGAGGCTCTGGGGGTGCTGCAGACTCCCTGGATAAGCTCCAGAGAAGCCCCCAACCCCCCTAATTCCTGCAGAGAAGGGTGGCTTTCCCAACCACGTGTGGTTTTCCACAGCCCAGCTGTTTGGGAACAAAGAAATGAAGGGAACAGCCAGAAAGCCTGGAAGCGGCAGTGAGGTGACGCTGCGGCGGCCGCAGCCCTCGGAACGAGGACGTGAGCGTCCATCTCACAACCTCGGGAGGGAGTTTGGTGGCAATTACCTAAATCCAGGTCGGGTCCTTCCTCCATGTGTCCTGCCAGGCGGGAGAGAAGCATAGGGAAGGGTGTTAGTGGGGGCCCTGCGGGCTGGAGAACCAACACACACAACACTAGCTATGACCTGCGCCGCACAAGCAGCAGCACTGCACCTTACTGGGCCATCAGGTGGCTCTTTTAGCACTTCTTCCAACCAAAAACCACTATTACACTGGTTTTAAGCATTTTTTTTCCAACCAATAACCACTAACACACTGATTGTTTAGCAGCTTTCAAACCGTTAACCACTATCACACTGATTTTTTTTTTTTAGCAGGTTTCAAACCGTTAATCACTAACGCTGATTTTTTAAAAGGTTTTACCAAGCCAATCAGTTTTTAAGTTCATTAATAAAAGTTACTTTATACATATATATATATAATAAAAAAAGAAAAAAAAGATTTATTACATCCAAACCATTTCTTTTCCCCAAAATTACAGGAGTGGTTGCTCAACTCTTCCACTGTGTCCGCATACCCCTGGGCATCGCCGGCAGTACCCATTACAGTCTGGTTGCATATTGTCATTTTTAAAACCACTTTAAACGAATAAAAAATTACACTTTGTGCTAAAAAAACTTGACTGCACATTTTTTGTTTTTTTTTTTTTAAACACTATCCATTGTAATGCTCAAAAACTTACCACCAGGCTTATTGAAGCCACCTCGCTCTCCAGCGCTGCTGGGGGGATAAACGAAGAAATGAAGGCCTTTCCCTTTACAAAGCCAGCACCGCTCTGAGCCTCTGCGGCTCACAGGGGAGAAGGGCACTGGCTAAACATCTCCAAACATCTCTCTGTCTCTCTCTCATCTCGGCACTAGGCCTTTCTTCAGGGCAGCTCGCTCAAATTTTCTTTACATATAAAGCAACCTTGGTGTGGTTTGAGGCACCGCTTTGCTGTCGGTGCCCTGGCGTTACTCGGGTATCATCAGTGCAATACTTGGCCGAGAAATGGGGGTTGTGTTTTGTAAATCAAAGTGGGCTTGGTTTGGGTTTTTTTTTTTGGTTGGTTTTTTTTTTTCGTGTTCAAGAGTAATTTGGGGGTGTTTGAGTGGTCAACTCCCTCCCCTCGGTGTGTCCACCAAGGCGCACCCTCAGCCTGTGGCAGCGCCGGGCCCGCGGGTCCCTGACATTTAACAGTGTAAAAGGAGACAAACCACACGCGAGACCTACAACACAGTTCAGCTGACATCGCCCCTAAAACCCTCGAAATAAAGCCATACATTCAGGTCACTACTGAATTTAACAACTCTCTGGAGGGAGAACTTACAGAGTACGGCGGGGGCTCCAAGGCCTGGGGTGCAGCTTTGTGGACACACTCACTTTTGGGCAGGTGCCAATGCAAACAGGGCCGCAGCTTTCACCAAAAGCTTTGGCTGAAGCATTCACAGCTAAAACTGCTTTGGAGCGTGGTGGTTAAGTAGGAAAATGCCACCTTGGGAAAGGATTTGGGCTGTTTCTTGCTCTTTTTTTGGGTGAGCCAGCAAGCTGTTTGGAAGGAGCCGAGCGGAGGAGGGAGAGCACCGTGAATTTTTTCTAGCAAGTATTGCACCTCTAATACTGGGAAAAAAAAAAGTCAATACAGAATTTCGAGCTGTTGCATGCAGCTTTGCCTCCTCTCGTTAAAAGTACACACCATTTACGTAATGTCTCTCTTTTTAAACAGAAGATTTTTACACTTTTTTTTTTTCTTTTTTTTTTCTTTAACGTTACACAATTCTGAAGTAGTAGTATACCCTCCTCTGGTTTTATTACCAAACAACAAGTATGCAAGTTACCAAAGTTACAGAAGGATTCCATTTATACAATCAATACATTGGGTTAAAAATATTCTATGTATATTTTTCCTCTCCATATGGACACCGTGTCTAGTCCCACTTTTCATTATGCTGCCGGCTGAGTACTGAGTACGGGTACTTTTTAAGTATTGAGGTGTTTACAAGGCTCTCACTTTGTAACCTGTAGCATATAAATGCGACAAAGCATGTTAAAAAGTTTTCCATTTTCATAAAAATATCAAATCATCGAGGCAATGAAAAAGGGCACGTTAATAACATCGAGCTCCTTACCTGCTGGAGACACTGAAATCCATCACCACAGCATGCTAAGGTGGGCCGAGTTCCCCTACCTGCCCTGGGTGTCCCCTGAAGCCACCTGTTCTATGGACAGCACAAACTCTACGTCCATAAGGCGGGGGGAGGACCCTTTGTAAGGGTCTGGCCAGGTGGGAAATCGCTCGGGAGGCAAATTTGAGCTGGGATTAAGGTGTGAGATCAGAGACAGGTGACAAACCTTTGGCAATGAGAAGCTCGGAAGGGGCTAGAAATTTGAAGATGTGATGATAGACATTTCAGGTGTCTACATCTACTTTAATCGTTAAGAGATCAATGCAGCACGGCTGAAATCTTTATGCAGATCCCTGGAACTCCGTTCCACCCGAGCCAATTGCAAGCTGGATGCATTCCCACACAAACCAGCCTTTTCCATGTCTTTCCTGGATTTCTCTGATAAAGATTTCATGCCACGTCAACGGGCTGCGACAGAGCTATGCAGAATGGGGCCACCCACTGCCAAACTGGGGTTGCCACCGGGCTGTGCCACGCGGGAAGAAGTGGCCTCTGGAGGGCAGCTGCCGTCACAGCCACCCTGCCAGCACCGGGGCGGGCACGGCGTGTCCCAGTGCCACACCTGGGGACACTCTGCATAGCTCTGAGCAACGGGGTGAGGGGATGGAACACACACAAAGCTGTCAATTCCCTCTCGGAGGAGCCTTTGGGATTAGTTCTCCTCCCTCGTCTCTATCAGAATGACCTCCACACACGGGGACACACCTGAAGGCACAGGTGGCACCAAACCAGCTTGCGCCATCAGGTGAAATGGCCAAACTGATTCGGAGCACCTGAATGCTCCGAGGGGGAGCAGGCCTGGGAGCCAAAGCACTTCCTTCTCTCTGTTCTCAGGGTCCTTCTCCACGTGCTCCAAGCATTCCAGGCTTTCCGAGCTCGCAGGCTCCGTGGGAGGAGGCTGACACAAGACTCCTGCCCTGCCAGAATCCCCGCTCCTGAGGCCCAGGGAGCACCCCCTGGAGCTGGTGGGAGGTTTGTGTGTGTTCCACCCAGAGTTACTGTTAAACCCCACAGAGGATTCCACCTCTGGGCGACCACGAAGGGAGCTGAAAGTGCCAGGGCCAGCATTACCCCCAGTTTCCCCCTCCCCGGGGGCCCAACCAGCTGCAGGACAAACCAACCATCCTGCTCCTATTTCCCTTAGGATAATGTTTCCATGGATGACAAGCAGAGATGTCCTCCATGGAAACACAGCTGGGAACGTCAACCTTTCAGTCCCTTCTTTAGCGTTTCAAATCCTATGGGTAAACCAGAATTAGAGAAAAGGAGAAAAGCTTTGCTCTTACCCCATTCCACCGCGTCCTCCTCCCCGCCCACCTCTGCTCATGCCTCCACGCTCATATCCCCCTCGTCCCCTGCCCCGGCTATCGGGGCCGCTCAGATTCCGGCTCTCTCCCGGGCCGGAGAAGCCTCCGGATTCCTGCCCGTACATGTTCATGCTGCTGGGATGGTCCTGGCGGAACGAGCCTGGGGAAGGGTGGCACAGGTTAGGGAGAGGCAGCCCCTTCACCTGCCCTCAGCTGCAGCCACAACAGCAGCATCGGGGTTATTCAGTTTGGGGAAATCCCTCTGAGAGCAGCGATTCCAGCCGTGCCCCCAGCCAAGGCCACTGCTGACCCCTGTCCCCAAGTGCCACATCCACGGGGCTGTTAAATCCCTGCAGGGAAGGGGACTCCAGCACTGCCCTGGGCAGCTGTGCCACCCTGACCACCCTTTCCAGGAGGAATTTTCCCAATATCCACCCTGAGCCTCTCCTGGCCCAGCCTGAGGCCGTTCCCTCTCCTCCTGTCCCTGTTCCCTGCGAGCAGAGCCCGACCCCCCCGGCTGCCCCCTCCTGTCAGGGACTTGTGCAGAGCCACAAGGTCCCCCCTGAGCCTCCTTTGCTCCAGGCTGAGCCCCCTCAACTCCTCCCCACAAACATTTTGTGCCTCTGTGTTCCCACCCTCCCCTGAGGGGATCATCCCAACCTACCACGGCCTCCAGAGATGCCATTTCTCAGCAGGAAAGGCCAAACCCCAGCTCCAACCCTCCCTCCCTTCACCACAGCTCCGAGTTTTAGATCCAAACTAAGGCCAGGGCTCCTTCCCAGGGATCCCACTCACTCTGCTGGCCGTAGCTGCTGCTCTGCTGGCTGTACTGGCTGGGGGCCTGGCTGTAGGATCCGGTGGGAGGTGGGTAACTGGTGGGAGGTGGCTGCTGCCCGTAGCTGCTCTGCTGGCCATAACTGGTCTGTTGGCCATAGGAGCTCTGCTGCCCGTAGCTGCTCTGCTGGGAGTAAGTGCTCTGATCGTAACTGCTTGGCTGTGTAGAGGAATAGCTGGAAGAGAAAAGCGTTGGGAAAGGTGGGATGATGAGGCAATTCCCTGGCAGCGTGTGTGGAGTGGCTCATGCTGGAAGGCAATGCAATTAGAGGCTGTATTTAGTGCTGTAAATCACTTTAAAAGCTGAAGTCATCCCATGGAGGCCAGTCTGGAGGGCTGGGAAAGCAAAAACCACGTGGCCAACCCCAGTTTATTCACAGCTCTAGGAAAGGGCACCAGCGCCAGGGCAAAACTCAGTGGTAACGGAGGTAACAGGGCCTGGATAAAAGAAGTTCCCCTCATGCAGCTGAGGCTTTGAGAATTTCAAAGTGTACGTTTTAGAAGCCACATTAAAGATACCTGAGGGAAGGAGGGAGCTCCTGGCCAGCTGTATGTGAGAAGAGGCAGCAAAAGGTCCCTCTAGGAAAATTCTTAAAATTCTCAAGTCTCAAAATAAAATTTAAAAAAAAAAAAAATCTAGAAAATGTCTTAAACCTGTTTGTCACGATTTTCCTTCTCAGGTGTGCATGCAGAGCCACTGCTACACTCAGCCACAGCCTCCCAAACCCCACCACCACAACTGCAAGGAGCACAGCTCCTCCTCCCAGGACGCCAAAGCTCCCTCTCCATAAAATCCCTCAGGAAAAGGCCCTAAGCTGAGCACTGCCAAGCCTTACCTGGTCGGAGGGTAGGAGGGAGGAGCGGTGACGGGCTGCATGGGGTAGCTGGCAGGCACCTGGGGGTAGCTGTAGTTGCTCTGCCCGTAGCCCAGGCTGGGCTGGCTGTAGCCTGTCGTGCTGGACTGGGGCTGGCTGGTCTCTGCTGGTTTGCTGCCATCCTGGGGTCTGGGCAGAAATATGGAACAACGTTGGTGCCCAGCCCCACACCTGGCAGCAGCGAAGGGCTCAGATCCCCCCAGGACTGAGGGTTGTGAGCTCTTTTTTGGGGTAGCATTAAAGCTGGCTTTGACTGGTGACAGCCACTGTGGCAGCAGCCAATAAATATGTCATAAACACAGTTTTAGCCCTCCCTGCCTGGGTGTTTGCACACTCCAGGGGAGGCCCAGGCAGCGCCCTGAACAGGGAGCACGGAACACCACAGCTTCTGTTCACCCCAAAGCCACGGCGTTCAGACTCTGGCTGTGGGGCTGAGTGGAGGATGTGGAATGCCAGCAAGGCTGGTCCTGCAGAGCCCTGGGAAAGCAGGAGCTGAATCAGCCAGCAAGGCAGGCACTGAAATGGCCCATTGTTTGCTTCAGAATCCAGCTCACGCAGATATTGCCTCATATATGTTATCCCAATTATCCCACGGAAGAGAAAGGATGCTGAGCTTGGACTGCGTGACCTTTAAAGGTCCCCTCCAACCCAAACCACCCAATTGTGTATTTAGAATTAACTCTCAAGGCCTGAAAATTGAGAACCCTTTGCATGTGGTTCACATGTCCCCTTCTGTTTGTCCCAAAGTTTAAAGGCCGTGTGGATACAGCACTTGGGGACAGGGTTAGTGGTGGCCTCAATGATCTCAGAGGGCTTTTCCAACTCAGAGGATTCTTTGAGCCTTTACTTTCTAAGCGTTTCTCAGAGTGGAGCTAAAAGAGTGAAGCTGTTTTTGCTGTAGAAGCTGGGAAAAATTGTTCACAATGTCAGGATTCATCCTGCAAATTTACATCCCTTTAAAGTGTAACCTGTCAGAGCTGTGCCAGGCTCTGCCTTTCCTTCCCACAGTGCTTGCTACACACACCAGGTAAACGAATAAATCAGCTTTTACTCGCTTCTAAGCAAGTTTCCATTATGTATTCTAAATTTTTCATATCCTCTGAGCAAACAATTCAACTCCACAGATGACAGGCAGTGCCCAGAGGGGTGAGATTTAAAGAGGAAATGTTTTGCAGCCTGTGCATCCACCCCAGCATCCTGCCTGACCCCGTGACTCGGCAGCAGACAGGACTCGGTTCTCTGCTGTACCCTGAGAGGCTGATTTGGCTGCGTGGTGGCTCCCTCGGCCACAGGAACAGCGCTGACTCACCGGGCTGGAGCACAGCACAGCCCTCCCACGCTGCCCCCCCACGCTGCTCCCCCGGCCCTGCAACGCCGCGGCAACAGGCAGGGAGGAGCTGCTGCCAGAGCCCAGGGAGCTGGGGGGAAGAGGAGGAGGAGAAAGAGGAGGAGAAGGAGCAGGAGGAAGAAGAGGAGGAGGAGGAGAAGGAAGAGAAGGGGAATGAGGAAGAGGAGGATGAGGAAGAAGAGGAGGAGCAAGAGGAAGAAGAGAAGGAGGAGAAGGGGAATGAGGAGGAGGAGGACAATGAGGAGGAGGAGGAGGAGGAAGAAGAGAAGGAAGAGAAGTATGAGGAGGAGGATGAGAAGGGGTGGAGGAGAAGGATGAGGAGAAGGAGAAAGAAGAAGAAAAGAAGGAAAAGGAGAAGGAGGAAGAGACAGGAGAAGAAGGATGAAGAAGAGCAGGAGGAGAAGGAAAAGGAGAAGGGGGAAGAAAAGGAGGAGAAGGATTGGGGGGAGGAGGAAGAACAGAAGGAGAAGGAAAAGGAGGAGGAGGAGGAAGAAAAGGAGAAGGAGAAGGATGAGATGGAGGAGGCGGAGAAGGATGAGGACGGGGGAAGGAGGAAGAGAAGGAGAAGGAAGAAGAGAAGGAGAAGGAAA
>NW_024580662.1:318702-319174 GCF_017639235.1 Corvus kubaryi | reverse complement strand
GAAGAGAAGGAGAAGGAAGAAGAGAAGGAGAAGGAAAAGGAGGAGGAGAAGGAAAAGGAGGAGGAGAAGGAAAAGGAGGAGGAGGAAGAACAAGAGGAGGAGAAGGAGAAGGAGGAAGAAAAGGAGGACGAGGAAGAACAAGAGAAGGAGGAGGAGAAGGAAGAGCAGGAGAAGGAGGAAAAGGAGGAGGATGACGAGGATGATGAGGAGGCAGTACCTGGCGGGAGCGGACGGGGCCGGCTGCTGCCCGTAGGCCGGGTATGCGGGCTGGGTGCCGTATGCGGACGGGGCGGCGTACGAGGCCTGGCTGCTGGTGACCGTGGCCGTGTTGGTGTCGTAGGCGGCGGTGCCGTAGCCCTGCACGGGCTGGCTGTAGGCGGGGGGGGCAGTCGGGGCGCTGTAACCTGCAACAACCACAGCTCACACAGCTCAGCTCACACAGCTCAGCTCACACAGCTCAGCTCACACAGCT
>NW_024580662.1:308345-318692 GCF_017639235.1 Corvus kubaryi | reverse complement strand
ACACAGCTCAGCTCACACAGCTCACACAGCTCAGCTCACACAGCTCAGCTCACACAGCTCTGCCGGGAACCACGGAATTCCCGCATGGGCTGGGAGGGAGTTTGAGGCTCATCTCACTCCATCCCCCTGCCATGGGACACCTTCCACTTATTGCTGGGTGCTCCAAGCCCTGTCCAACCTGGCCTTGGATGCTTCCAGGGATGGGGCAGCCACAGCTTCTTTGTATTACCTCCCTCACCTCAGCTTCCCAATATCCCATCCAACCCTGCTCTCTGTCCACATGAAGCCATTCCCCCTTATCCTGTCCCTCCAGTCCCAAGTCCCTCTCCAGCTTTCCCAAATACCTCAGACTCTGGCCCTTGTGCTGCAGGTCCCCCAGACCCAGGGCACAGACACAGGTTTACCACCTCAGACAACCCAAAAATCATCCATTACCCCACGCTGCCCCTTTGCCTTCCTCACAGAACCCCCCCACCTTGGGAAACCTCAGCCTCCAGCCCCTCAGCATCCCCAAATCCCACTCCCAGGAGCTTTCTGGAAGCCACCCCTGGAGCAGCACCCAGGATTGTTTACAGCAACCAGAGCTCAGGCAGGGTAAGCTGAGACATGGAGCATCTCCTCGACAAAGGCAGGGTAACAAACCCCCCCCCCCTTGAGCTCCAAAGTAAAAGAAATCCAACTGATTTAGCAAGTACAGTCCCATCCTTTTAGCTTTTCTGAAAAATAAAGGCACAAAACCTGACCTGGGAAATCTTTCAGAGGCATTTCTGAAGGCTTATTTTAAATCAGTAAAGCTGGAAACAAAAGAAAAGCACTTTCCATTTGCTTTCACATGAGAAAAAGGTCAAGAGAGACACATCAGGCAGTTCCTGATGTCTTATGTACCTTCCCTTTTCTCAGAATTTCAGTTTGGTTTAGGGCAAAAGCCGAGAGCTCCCAGACTTCCTTTTGACCAGTTTTACAATATCCAACATCCCAAACCAGCTCCTGTATAATTCAGTGGCCACTTGCCTTGTCACAAAGGTGAGCTGGCATTAACACAGCGGGTTTTTGCTCCTAACAACCTTCCCAGCAAGCTTTCAAATTAAGAATATGAGACTTAAGATGGAAAACTAGCAATAAAAACGTTGTTAAATCTGACCCCAAAAAAATGAGCAAAAAGAGCCGCCAACGGGTCTCACGGCTGGGATCAGTGAGGGCAACAGCTTCTCCATCACTTCTGATTTTCAATAAACACGGGAGCCTTGTGACACACTTTTCCTTTAGGCAAACTGGGCTGCAGCATTTTATTCCAATTCCTTCATTTGCAAGGCAAACACCACTTGCAGCAGCAGAAGGCGGCGTGCCCTCATGGGGCACCGCGCCGCTGCCAGGAGGCACCTCCCGGTCCTGCCACCCTGCCAGGGCCCTTCCCAGCAGGCAGGAAAGAGCAACAGGACGAGGGGAGGAAGTTTGCACAGCAAATTAATTAAAAAAAACAAAAAAACCCCAACGCAAAGTTCAGCTTTTTGGTGAAAAAGGATCCTGATGAAGACACAAGGCCAGCCTGGATACTCTGCCCACTCCTGCCTCTTCCTACCCCTGGCACCCAACCCATCCCCATCCCAGGGCTGCCAACCTGGGAATGTAAACTGGACTCCCACTGGGGAATAACTTGTAGGAATCAGTAGAAAATCAGTTTTCATGGTCATTATTCCTGTTTGCTGCTCTCTGTTGCTGAGAAGGTGAAGGGGATCGTGCCCAACGGGAGGATTTCTAAAGCCTTGGGCAAATTTGAGCAGTCCAAACACTTCAATGTGAGGCAAGACAGCAATTCCACAGGGAGCACTGATCCCAGGAGTTAAATAAACCCTTATTTTAACTGGCCAGAGCCTGACCACACACTAAAACAGGCTAAGTACAGCCTGCAGCCCCTGTGCTGCAGCCACAGCCCTGCCCTGGGCTGTTCCCGTTGGATTTGGAGCCCCAGGATGCTCCTCCCACAGCTGGGCCCCCTTTCCCAGTGCTGTCACTGGGAGCAAAAAGCTTTGCTAACACCTGGCTCTGCACAGGCAGCAGGATAAAAAGGGAGGAGGGGGAAAAAAAAAAGAGGTGGAATTTTAAAGCTTCAGCTCTAGATGGAGCATTTCACTCGTGGAAGAGTGTGCTCAGCAGGAGGGGTTTGTCCCAAAGGAAAGGCAGTGATTTACCACCCCACTGGTCTAAATTACAAATCAAGGCCAGTTTAGACACTCTGGGAACCCTCAAGGGCTGTGGTTTTGAGGGTGGCATTTCTATTTCATCACTGCTCTCTCATCCCCTCCCAGCTAGGAAGATAAAAGTCGACTCAGCAGAAGAGCTGCTGAAAGAAAAAAGTAACAGGAGAAATAATAACCTGCTTAAAGTGTCTAAATTCCCCTCAAAGGATCCAAACCAACCCCTTACTGAAGTCTGGGGATTCTCCAGGTGGAAGGGAAGCATGTGAGATTTGATCCTCAGAGAATATCAACTGGAAAAGGTTGGATTCAGAGAGGTTTCTTCCTTCCAAAGAGATTTCTTCTGGAAGAGAGCTGACTCCTGCTTGGCTTGTGTATATCCCAGCAGTGAGGGGCTGGAGAAGGGATGCAGAGTTCACTCTCTTTCCAGCCTATTTTGGGATATTTGGGGGTCATTATGGCAGCTGTGAGCATGTTCATTAATTCCAAATCCATTAGAAATGTCGATATTCATACCCCAAACTTCCCAGGCAAAGGGAAGCAGGGGCTGGCTGGCTTTGGAGAGCAATTCCCACTTCCAAGAGATCCACACCTGGCCACTGAAATGCTCTTTATTTACTCCTGTAATTCCTGCTAATACCCTGCAATGATTAACGAGCCACAGGTCTGAGGGTGCCCAGTGATCCCTAACCTGAGGGAGCTGCTCCCAAACCCTTTTTTCTCTGGAACAAAGTTGACTGGGTGGCTCCAAGACACCTCTTCCTACAGCTCCAGGGAGGGAAGGAGGGTGGTAACTCCACCCTGGGGTGTCCAGGAGTCAGGCCAAGGTGGGATAAGAAGGGCTGGGAAGGACAGATCCATCCCTGCCATTCCCACCCATCCACACAGACCTCGGATTTCCGTGACCTCAACAACACCTCACCCAACCCCCAGGCTGTTCAGGCAAAAAAAAAAAAAAAAAAAAAAAAAAAGGGCATTTTGCTTTAAGGAATTGCAGCACAAAAAGGTGATTCTTGGGAAAGCAGGATTGGGATTCAACTGTAAGAACCTCATGTCTCTCAGGGCATGACAATGTCTGGCCCTGGGGTTTATTGAGCGTGAAAGGCAGGGAGAGAGAGGGGGAGAGAGGGAGGGAGAGGCTGCAGTCTCCTTTCCACAGCTCTGGCTCCTCAAGGAGAGGCAGGTGGAGGAAGGATAAATCCAACCTGGCTCTGTGCCTGGAGCTGCCACAGCCCCGCTCCGTGCTCCAAGGGCTGACAGGATCTTTTGCTTGACCACTTCCTGAGTTGGTGTTTTTTTTATGGATGAAAAGAAAATGAAGCGCTTTTTTTGCCGACCAAAAAAAAAAAACCCAAACCAAAAAAAGCAGCTGTGCAGAAAAAATAATGCCTGATACTATTATTATTATTATTATTCCTCCAGCAAATCTCCTCTTAAGGGAGAAGGAAAAACATGAACAGAGCAGTTTCCTGTGATCCCTGCAGGACTGGAGTCTGCAGGGGTCACAGGGACATAAATATTTCTAAGAAAGGAATTTTGGAAGTTCACAAATCCTTTTTTACTGCCAGCTTTTGTGTAGGTAGTTCTAAATGAAAGGAAAAAGCCCTGTAGATAACCCCCAGTGACACTGGCTAATGGAGACGGATCTCACATGCAGGAATTTTCCTGAGCCATGGAAAGATGGTAAATATTTTAATTTTGGTGAATATTTCCTCTCCAGCTCTTCCCTGTGAAGAATTCCTCAATGGCTTCTCTAGCCAGATATCCCACTGCCTGTCTGTCTGTCTGTCCTGGTATTCCCTTGCTTTGGGAAGTGTTTAATCCCATCTAGGAAATGTTTATAATGTGTCTCTTAGGAATGTGCAGGACACGGCACCCAAGGAATCACTGGGAGGAAAATCTGCTTTCAAAACTGCCTGAATATTCAACCCAAACATACATTAAATAAACATGAATATACATGAATTAAACATTGTCTCAATAGTTTCAAACATTAAGACACTTGTCTGGAGGAAATTCCAGCTCCAAGAACACGCTGGGAGAGTTTATAGAGCATCAATGAACAAGTATCTGCTCTGGAAATCCAAAGCCACCACGGGGCGTGCAAAGGTGGAGGGCAGGATGCTGTTTATCCTTTAGGAAATGGGGGGATAATGGGGTTGGAATCACTTAAAAGGTCTTGGAGGTCAGGATTTTACCCATGAAGACGGCAAAGAGCACTGCAGCCTTGCAAATCCCTGCTGTCACTGCCTGCATGAGCTCTGACACTCGAGGGTTCTGCCACTAAAACCAAGTGACACCTCAAGGGTTCCCACCTAAGGGGACCTCAAGTTCTGACAGGATGGGATGGCATTTTCCATGCAAGAGTGAGCAGCATTGTCCAACCTGGACTGGTCCCTTCCACTGTGGGAAGCACAAGATGAGGAAGAGAAGGTGCAGGATCAGAACAGGCACATGTCACTGCCAGTGACAGGACTGTCAGGGAAGGGAAGGGCTGAGGAGCAGCCAGGGACTGTTGCCTTTGCTCTGAGCACAGCACATCCTGCTCGGTCCCACAGCACCCAAACCCTGCCCTGAAAATTCAGCAGTGCATTTATTCCTGCTTATACATGGCTGCCCAAGCCCTGGAAGTGTCCAAGGCCAGGTTGGACGGGGCTTGGAGCAGCCTGGGATAGTGGAAGGGGGGGAATGGGGTGAGCTTTAAGGTGTCTCCTAGCCAAAACCATTCCATGAAGGACGTGGAGCTGCTGGAGTCAGCCCAGAGGAGGCCATGGAGGGCTGGAGCCCCTCTGCTCTGGAGCCAGGCTGGGAGAGCTGGGGGTGCTCACCTGGAGAGGAGAAGGCTCCAGGGAGAGCTCAGAGCCCCTTCCAGGGCCTAAAGGGGCTCCAGGAGAGCTGGAGAGGGACTGGGGACAAGGCATGGAGGGACAGGACCCAGGGAATGGCTTCCCAGTGCCAGAGGGCAGGGCTGGATGGGAGATTGGGAAGGAATCCTTCCCTATCACACAGGTTACCCAGAGCCGCAGCTGCCGCATCCCTGGAGGTGTCCGGGGCTGCCCAGGGTTTGGAGCAACCCGTGGAAGGTGCCCTGCCCATGGCAAGGATTGTCCTAGATGATAGAAAGGCCTTTTCCCAGCCCAAGGGGGGTCTCCAGGCTGAGCCCAGCCCAGCAGGCCCCTCTCACCTGTCGGGGGCTGCCCGTAGGACGTGGCGTAGGCCGTCTGCCCGTACGTCGCCGTGGTCTGGGGCTGTGTGTAGCTGACGTCGGTGGGCTGCCCGTAGGTCCCGTAGCTCTGCTGCCCGTAGGTCTGCTCCAAAAGGACACAGATTCAATCCATGAGCACAAGTGACCCTCAGGAATTGCAGTTGCTCAGCACTCTCAAAGCCAAGGCTGCTGTGAAAGTTTAAGTGCTGCGGGAAATTCCGGGTCAGCTCTGCAAGGAGGTTATGGAGTGGTTTTTCCCTGCCAAGACTGAAGAAACAGGCTCTTGACATTGTCACCACACACCTCTGCTCTGTGGAAAGCAAACAGGAAAGCTCCCAGCTCCTCACAATTACCACCAGCACTCACAGGCACCATCCCAGGGTTAACCTGAAATACGGGAATGGGAGCGCTCTGAGGGCGGAACTGCACGAAGCAAAAGTCACTTCAGTGTAAAACTGCTTTGGTGTTGGCTAAAAGAAACCTGCTGAAGGTTTCAATTAAATTATTTGGAGTATTTTTCATGCCCATCAGCCATTAATTTGAAAAATGGGAGTTGGTGTAGGCATGGAAGGATGGATCCACAGGAACACCCGAAGTATCCCAGCGGTGCTACTCCCATCCCGGTGCCTGTGCATTGAGTCAGGGATCAGCTCTCACCTCACCCATTCCCTGATTTTGCTCTCAAATCCAGCTTGAAAATCACTGAGGAAAGGAGAGAAGCAGCTGTGCCCAGCAGTGTCACCAGCTGCCCAAGCCATGCCCTGCCAGCTCATGCTCCAGGCACCAGCAAGCTCCCAACAGCTCCTGGCTTAGGATAAAACTCTGGATGCAGCTCGAGGAGTGCCATGGAAACAGCCTTAATTTCCAGGGATTCAGACTTCTGGGGAACCTGGAGCTGAAATCTCTTGGGATATTCAGCCTTCCTGAACTCAGGGCACAGGTCTGAACCAGGAGCAGGAAAGCCTTGACCACGTGAACACATCCCTGTCCCTGGAATTTCCCTACACCAAGAGGCAGGGAATGCTGCAAACTCCCCATGGACACGTGCCTAGAGCTGAGTTTAGCTGGTTAGGGGTTTAATTAGCTGGTTAGGTGTTTAATTAGCTGGTTAGGTGTTTAATTAGCTGGTTTTAGTTGTTGAGGCCTCCTGTTCCTAGCCTTGCCATCCTGCTCCCACCTTCCACCTCACCTACAACTGGGAGCAGCTCTTCCAGTTGTTGTCTCCAAGAGCTTAATTTAAAATAAAAGTCACCATCACCTTCCTTTCAGCCCACACTGAGCCTGCCTTCCTCCTCTTGGGAAGGAAAATTAAGCCTACAGCACTTTTTGAGGACAGGAATTTACCTTTGGAAACATACTTGGAGTTTGCAGACAAATGTGGTTGTAGTAACTTGGATTCTAAAGGTTAAAAATAAGCATTAAGTTAATCTCTTAAAGATCATCATTATTTTGCAGTCCAGCCAACTGAGAGTATGAACAGCTATAGCAATCAAAACTCCAGGAAAAAGAAATGTATTCCCTCCTCCTCCTTTGTCCAATTCTGCCATCTCCCAAAAGGCAATTCCACCCTTTTTTCCCCAGTTTTTTTCTCTCCTACACCTCTGATTACAACACCCACCTACGTGGTGGTGTCAAACATACACCAAGAATTTGGCTTTTCTGGGATCAGCATTGAATAAATTAACCAAAAAAAAAAATAAAGGGGGGGGATTGTTGAGGTTATTTCCACTTTTAAAAAAGCACTTTGGGCTGGGGGGAGAAACTCCAAGACAACTTTAAACCACGGATTTCGACACTGCCGCTTGGAGTTTCTCACGGCTGCGTGTTTTCCTGGAAAACAGGTGATTGAGCAGGAATTCCACCCCCTTCCCGTGTTTTACCTGGGTGGTCTGTGCATATCCTTGGGCTGGCTGAGGTGCATAGGCGCTGTAGCTGTGGAATGAATGTGAAGACATTTATAATCTTGCCCCAAATCTGCATCACGAGACAAAATTTCCCCCGCAGCCCGACGGTTTCTGCTGAAGTTCTACGGGAATGCAAAGCTCCAGGAAAACCCTCAGGATTTCCAAGTGTACCTGAGTTAAGCCCAAACCATAATTATGATATCCTTTTATTACACCTTTTTAAAACAAGGAGGTTAAGCTACTTACCCCTGCTGAGCTGCAGCTTGGCTATAGGTACTGTAATCTAAAAGAAAAGGAGAAGAAAAGGAATAAAAACCTTGATAAAGGCTTAACAAAATGAAAAAAAAAAAAATCCAAGAGCACAGCAGCTGGAATTTCCTCCTGCAGCTCGCTATAAACCACTGGAATTCCAGTTTCCCAAGGGTGGAAGGTAAATGCACATTTTCAGCCCCTTTTTTTTGAGGGGAACAAAACCTCTCTTCCCCTCATTGTTCCTGCCGCTTGCAGCCGCGACTTTGATCTCAAATGACCCCGCTTCAATTTAAGCGCCACCTTGGATGGATCCCAGGGGGCTGGCAGGGGGGGATTTGGGTTGGAACAAAGGAAAACCAGGGATTTGAGCCTTACAACCCCCCCCACGCTGCTTTGAAAGGTTTCACCACCTGCACTCTTTCCCTTTCAAGGACACAAATCAATGGCTGGAAAGCCACTTGTCCCCTGTAAGGGTTGGAGCTGGGAAGCTGGGAGCGATTCCCTCCCCAAATCCTCAATCCATGTCAGCACACTGATTGGGAGGAGAACCAAAACCCTGAAAATCCAAGCAGCAAAGCCTGTGCTGAAGTGATTTGCTGGCGGGGATGGAAAATGAATCCACATGGCAATTAGGAGGCTGAATTTGAAACGACTGCAGCTCCCAGTTCCCTCAGAGGCACCAACAGCTCCAGCTCCCATCCAGTGTCTGGATGAATTCATCATTCCCACCAGACGTGGCCAGAAATCTCCCAGGACCACAGAAGTCCTGAGATCAGGAATGAGCCCAGAACTTCCTGGTCGAGGCTCAGCACCTGAGCCAGAGGCAGGAGCTGGATCAGTGGAGCTGTTCCCAGACAGTGTGGGAAGCGGGAAGAGCTTCCAGTGCTCCCATCACCATCACACCTTGGTCAGAAATCCAAGTTTATCCCAGAATCATGGAATATCCTGAGGTGGGAGAGGCCCACACGGATCAAGTTTAACTCCTGTGCTGGAGAATTTGAGGAAGCAACTAACCAGCTTTAATGCCATTATCCCACTATTCCCAAGGCGACGGAGCCCCAGGAATCACTTGGAAAACACAGCTTCCATCCACCACAACCCCCTGCTCCTCAGCCTGTGGATCCATCCTGACTAAACCCTTCCTCCCTGCCCTCCAGGTGTGCTCCCAGCTTTTCCTCCTGCTCCCTGTGCTGCTGCTGGAGCGGAGCCCCCAGATCCGCGATCCCAACAGCAATTCCTGGGAGTTCTCAACCCCTTTGACCTTGCCCAGAACACCTCACACAGAGAAAGAAGACACTTGGAGCTCTCCAAAGGCTTCCCTGCTGCTGGGACACAGGGCACAAGTTGTTAAAACTCCTCTGGCATCATTCCCACTTCCCTCACAGGTTGGCACGTGGAATATTGGAACATTTTCCTTGTTCAGTTCAGGGTTCTGGGTTTTTGTTTTTTTTTTAATTCGCTTTACACGTGGTTCTGCTAAATCCTGAGTGTTAATTAATGCCCGCCCCCCCTCATCCCACTCCACTCGTTTCCCTGCTCTCCCTCCAGCCACCAAAACCTCATTTAATTCTCCATTTTCAGCCCCTTTTTGGCCTCGAGCTCCACACAGGGGCATCAATTAACCCCTCTCCTCACGGCCCTCCCCCAGTCCCACCTAAACCCAACATTTCCCCCTCTGTAGGATTTAATTCCAGGTGTGGAATTTGCCGTTTGCCTGTGGTGATGCCTCCCTTTTAATTTGCTCGGATTTAGACGAACGTAGAACATTAATAAAAAATAATATTATGGTTCATTTAGTTAAACCCATCTCCCGGCTTTTATTTCCAGGGGGAAATTAATCTTCATCCTTTTATTTCATGAGGCTCAGGAGCACACCACAGGCTGAAAATAGCACCTCCCAGGAGGAACAATTCCATGAATTAAGGGAAAACACAGCTGTGGTTTTAACCCCCATTTTGACAATTCCGTTGGCAGATGTTCCTTCACTGACTTTTCTTTTTCAAGCTCTCCAAGGTGCTACTGGTGATATTCCCTCACACTCCATGGCCTGGGACATTTTCCTTCCTGGAAAGAAGGAAAATCCCCCTTCTTTAAGGAAAATCAGATATTGGGCAGCTGGCCTTGAAAAGTGATGTTGCTACAGTTGCGGAGTCTCTGTTTCCAACTATTTGTATCCAGCTGGAGACCTCGTGGAAAAACATTTAATTCCAAGAAATTTGGAGCCACGGAGAGGATGGAACACCTTACTTCCCTGCGGGGAAAAGCTGGGAGAGAAGGACCCAAGGAGACCTCAGAGCCCCTTCCAGTGCCTTAAAGGGCTCCAGGAGAGCTGGAGAGGGACTTGGGACAAGGCATGGAGGGACAGGACACAGGGAATGGCTTCCCAGTGCCAGAGGGCAGGGCTGGATGGGATTTTGGGAAGGAATTCCTGGCCGTGAGGCGCTGGAATGAATCTCCCAGAGGATGCTCCATCCCTGGCAGTATCCAAGGCCAGGCTGGACGGGGCTTGGAGCAATCTGGGATACTGGAAGGTGTCCCTGCCTATACGAAAAGCCTTAAGGTCCCCTTCCCCCCGAACATTCCATAATCCCATATTTGCACCAAAAGCCGCCCTGCGGAGCCCCGGCAGGCCCGAAGGCGCGGAGGAAGCCCTGGCTCGGTGCTTCGCTCCTGGGAGCGCAGAGCTCCGGGCATCCCGCGGGGCCGCAGCACCGAGGGGCCGCAACTGAACCAACAGACACTGAGGGGAAACACCCGCGGCCCCGGCGAGGCCCCGGCGGGCGGCGCGGGG
>NW_024580662.1:301516-303345 GCF_017639235.1 Corvus kubaryi | reverse complement strand
CCCATCCCATCCCATCCCATCCCCATCCCCATCCCATCCCATCCCCACCCCATCCCCATCCCATCCCATCCCATCCCATCCCCATCCCACTGTGACCCCCTCCCGCCCCTGTGTTAGCGCCCACCCCCATAGGTGCCCACGTCACCTGGGAGGTCCCTGGCGCACCCAGTGACACCACAGGACACAGATTTGGGGACATTTAATGACCTTGCGGGTCCCAAAGCAGCGAAGCGCACAGCGCAGCGGGGTCCCCACCCGGGGGGGTCCCCACCGCCAGCCCCCCCACTCCCCTCCCGCAGCCTGCGGTGCCCGGGGTGGGGCTTGGGATGGGACAGAATCCATCTCCCCGGAGCTGCACCTCGGAGGGAGGGGACAGAAACGGGGTTGGGGACACCCCTTGCCCTCCCTGGGGGGCTCAAGCAGCAGCGATGGGGGCGAAGCGTCGTGGAGGGGGGGGGCAGGTTGGTGCCGTGCCACCATTAGCACCAAGAGGGGGGACGGGGGGTGACCCCATCCTGCTCCCCAGGGTGGCACGGGGGTGGCCTGGGTGACACCCCTGGCTCTGTCACGGCTCTGGGGGGGCCCGGCGGGGGGGGGTGACGATGCGGTAGGGGGGCTGGCCACTGCCACGCTTGCCACGGGGCAGCCCGGGGGTCGCCGTGTCGCGGGCACCGCTGCCCGAGCCGGACTCTGGCTCTGCGGGAAGAACGGAAAGGGGTGTCAGGGAATGGGATGTCACCCCTCCCTCCAAAAAATCCCCAGATCAGCGCTGGGGGCTGTGGGTGGGGGTGTCCGGCCCCACAGAAATGGGGGTCGTGCCCCCCCCCACCCCCCACCCCCGTGGCTCTGGGTGTCCCCGGGGATTGGGGACACCCACCCGAGGACCCCCCCCGGCTGGCACCCCTGCCTGGCACCCCCGGTTGGACCCCTGTGGAAAAGCGCAGCTGGAATGGGGAGGGGGGGATGAGGGTGGGGGGCACCCGCCGTCCCCAGCTTGGCACCCTGGCACGGGGCGGGTGGGCACCGGGGCATCCCTTGGGACAACGGGAGCTCCGGGAGCTGCTCCAGTCCGAGAGGGTCTCCATGGGCTCCCCTGAGCCTGGGGGGCTCCGTGAGTCTCCCTTGGCTTGAGAGGGTCTCCATGGGCTCCCTTCTCCAGGGATTTCCTTGAGCCCTGGGGAGCTCCAGGGTTTCCCTTGGCCCAAGAGGGTCTCCGTGGTTGCCCCTCTCAATCCAAGAGGAGCTCCATGATCTCCCTTGGTTCCAGAGGGGCTCCAGAGTTTCCCTTGGCCCTGGGGGGCCTCCATGGGTCCCCTTGATCCAAGAGGGGTTTCCATGGTTTCCTTTGGAGTGATAGGGGCTCCGTGGTCTCCCTTGAACCTTAAAGAGCTCCAGGGTTCCCCTTGGTCCGAGAGGATCTCCATGGGCTCCCTTGCACTGAGAGGGTCTCTCCATGGGCTCCCTTAAACCTTGGGAAGCTCCAGGGAGGCTCCCTCAGTCCCAGAGGGTCTCTCCATGGTCTCCCGTGGTTTTGGGAAAGGCTCCGTGGTGCTTCTTGAGCCTTCAGGGAGTTCAGGGTTTCCCTTGCTTCAGGAGGACCTCCATGGGTGTTTCTCAATCCAAGAGGGGATCCGTGGTCTCCCTCGGGCCTGGAAGGCTCCCTTGGATTGAGAGAAGCTCCATGGTCTCCCTTGAACCTTGGGGAGCTCCAGAGTTTCCTTTGGCCCACAGGGATCTCCATGGTTGCCTCTGTCAATCCAAGATTCTCCCTTGGTCACCTCTCTCAATCCAAGAGGTTCTCCATGGTTCCCTGTCTCAATCCAAGAGGA
>NW_024580662.1:299155-301506 GCF_017639235.1 Corvus kubaryi | reverse complement strand
AGGTTCTCCATGGTTCCCTGTCTCAATCCAAGAGGATCTCCATGGTTGCCCCTCTCAATCCAAGAGGTTCTCCATGGTTCCCTGTCTAATCCAAGAGGTTCTCCATGGTTGCCCCTCTCAATCCAAGCAGGTCTCCAAGCTCTCCCGTGGGCCCGGAGCTCTCCAGTGTCCCATTCCTGGCAGCTCCAGCCCCCCGTGCTCCACGCCCGCTCCCGGGGGTGCCGTGGCGCTCCGGGCTCATGCGGGGTGGGGTGGGCTGGGGCGGGGGTGGTTACCTGGCCAGATGATGGCTTCCAGCAAGGTGACCCTTCTAGCCAGGACCTCCAGCCGGGCCTGCTGCCGCAGGAGGGTTTGGAAGCTACTGGCCTGGGGGAGAGGGAGAGAGCAGAGCAGAGCAGAGCGGGTTGGCCCCGCGGCAGGCACGGGATGGGGACACGGGATGGGGACAGGGGATGGGGACACGGGATGGGGACACAGCACGGCAGGGGTGGCACAGCATGGCGGGGGGGCACGGCAGGGGTGCGGCCCCAGCGGGATGGGGGTGCTGGGGCACGAGGAGGGGGTGCCAGGTCTCCCAGGAGGGGTCATCCCGGTCTCAGAGCGGTGCCGGGGGCTCCCCCACCCCTGCGGGTCCATGGGGACAGGAGGGTCCCTTGTGCTGGCCCTGTGGCAGGCGCTGCTGGCTTGATGTCCCTGACAGTGCCCTGATGGGGACATTGATGTCCCCAACCTGGGGGTGCTCCCTCTGCCACCCCCCAGCACGCTGAGCCCCCCGACACGTCCTGTGTCCACAACCTGTCCAGGGGGACACTGATGTCCCCAGCTGGGGGTGCTCCCTCTGCCACCCCTGGCACACTGAGCTCTCCAGAACATGGGGGGACATGTCCCCAACCTGCCCAGAGGGCCACCGAGACTGTCACAGGTGTCCCTGCCCGAGGTGGGCAGTGCCTGGGGGGGCTCTGGGGTGCCCAGTTGGGGGTGAGGGTGGGGGGGTCCTGGTGGCCTTTCCTTTTAGTGGTCCCCAGTGCTGGCCATGATGTCACCATGTGGGTGATGTCGTCATGCATGGCTGATGTCATGATGGCCAAGGGCCACCGTGATGTCATGGGGGCCTGGTGTCCTCCCGGCAGGGATGGGGGTCCCTGTCCCCCTGTGGCAAAGAGGAGGGGCTGCCAAGGGTCTCCTCCCTGCAACTCCATGACATCAGCAAGCTGAGGGCCACCATGACGTCACAGGGACCTGGTGACCTGCTGGCAGGGGTGGGGGTCACCCCCAGGGTCCCCGTCCCCCTACTCACCGTAGAGCCCAATCATTGTTTCCAAGATTAAAACCCTCTCCGCTAAAATCTTCAGCGCCTCGCGGAGCTGGTGCAAACCCTCCCCCTGGGGAAGAGAGGGACGGGGTGAGGGGGGCTGCACCCCAAATGGCCCCAGGCCACCCCCATGGGGGGAGCAGGGAGGGGACACGGGGACCCCCCAACTCCTGGCACCCCCTGACTCACCATGACACCAGGGGAAGGAGTGGGGGCACCCCCGGGAGGGTCCGAGCCCACCCTGTGCCCCCTGTGCTGGGTGGGGGGCTGGCACTGTGCCCCCATCACCCTGCTCAGGTGACATTGGCACAGCCTGGGACCCCCAGTGCCACCGTTGGGCTGCTGGGGATGAGATGTGGCACTGGGCAGAGCTGGGGACCCCCATGCCACCACTGGGGACCCAGGGACAAGCTGTGGGGCACTGGGAACAAGTGGGGACCCTGAAGACATCATTGGGGTCCCAGAGACGAGATGCAGAGGACAGCAGGGAGGGGGCCGGGGTCCCCCCACACCCATCACGTCCCCAACCCAACCCCTGTCAGTACCGTGTCCCCCTCCCGTCCCCGGTGTCGCCGGTGCCACTCACCCAAGTGCCCCTGTCGCCCGGCTCGCCCCGGGGGCCCGGCTCGCCCTGAAACACAGAGAGGAGAGGGCCTGGCAGCGGGGGGCACGGGGGGCTGCGGCCGGGGGGGACCCCACCCCACCCACGTACCTGCGCCCCGTCCTGCCCGCGGCTGCCCGGGTGGCCCTGGGGACCCTGCGGGGGGACAGAGCCCGTCAGCACCGGGGGGCACGGCCAGACCCCCACCACGGGAGATGCTGGCAGACCCCCCTGAGACCCCACACCAGACCCCCCAAAGCCTCCGTGACCGCACATCAGATCCCCCCCATCTCACCCCCAAACCCAGCCCCAGCCATCCCAAATCCTGCCCGCAGCCCTGAACCCCACCCCCCAAACACCCCCATGGCCCCCAGCCCCATGCTGGGGGTGACTTTGGAGCGGGGGGCACAATCCTGGGGACGCTGCCCACATCCACGC
>NW_024580662.1:296830-299145 GCF_017639235.1 Corvus kubaryi | reverse complement strand
CCCCCCCCCCCCCCCCCCAGGATCTGCCCACCAGGAAAGGGGGGGCTCGGCTGCGCCAGGCACCGGGCTGGGGTCCCCCACACTGTCTCCCCCTTACCTGGTGGCCCCACTGGACCCTTCACTCCAGGAATTCCCGATGGTCCCCGTCCCCCTGCGTCACCCTTGGAGCCGGGGGGTCCCCTCCAGCCGGGCGTCCCTGCGGCAGAGCAGCGCCCTGAGGGGGGGACCCCGGGGACAGCCCCTGGGGGTGCCCCCCACCCACACCCGGTCCCCACCATCAGCCACGCCCTCCCCAGAGCTGGCCTGTCCCCGCGGGTGGCTCAGTGTCACCACTACGGACAGCTGCGCTGGGACAGCATCGCATTTCCCATAAAGTGAGGGGTCCTGCACCCTCCCAAATATTGACAACACCCGGCTGCGTTCCCAGCCCTGTGGGTGCTGCCGGGTGTCGCTGTCACCCTGCCTTACCGTCATCCCCGGGGCTCCCGCGGGCGGCCGGGGACCCCCAGAGCTGCCCGGCCTCGGGCCCCCTTCCCGGGGTGCTGCCTTTGGGTGCTGCTGGGGTGGGGGGCTCGGCCACCGCCAGCCGGGCCACCTGGCAAAGACACAGGAGGGATGGGTGACAGCAGGGGGCACAGGGTGACCCTCCCCAAGGGGGTGCAGGGGGAGGTGGCCGGACCCCAAATTGGGACTTGCCTGTGCCTCGAGGGTGGCGAGCCGGGCTGTCAGCTCCCCGATACGGCTGCAGTTCAGGCACCCTGTGGGGGAAATTGGGGGGCACAGGCTGTGGGGTGGGGGGCACCCAGCCCTCTGTGCCCACCCCAGCGGGTTTGGGGAGGGACCCACCTGAGAAGGCCGTGGGGTGCAGGAGGGGCCGGCGCGGGGCTGAGCTGGGGCGCCCGGTGTCCCGCAGGGTGAGGAAGGTGGGAGCCTCTGCCGAGGAAAGGGGGGTCAGCCTGGGGGTACCTTCCTGCTGTACCTCCCTCCAAAACACTGCGGGGTGCAGGGCCCCATCCTCAGAGCCTCAGACCCCCAGTCCCACCCATAACCCTGAGGCAGGATCCCCCAAACCCACCCACGGTCTTGAACCAGACCCCCGAAACCCTCCATGACCACACACCAGACTCCCCCAACCCACAACCCTCCAAACCCACCCACGGTCCTAAACCAGACCCCACAAATCTCCCCATGATCACCCCCCAATCTCACCCCCAAACCCAGCCGCGGTCACCCCAATCCAGCCCTGAACCCCACCCCCCAAACACCCCCATGGCTCCCAGCCCCATGCTGGGGGTGGCTTTGGAGCGGGGGGCACAATCCTGGGGACGCTGCCCACATCCACGCCCCACGGCGGGGTCCCAGCTGCCTGTCCCCACCGAGGGACCCTGGGGCCAGCGGCTTGGGGCCACCCAGCACGGCAGGAAAGGGGTGTCTGGAGCAGAGGTGGCCCCCCCGAGCCCCCCCACGCTGTCACCCCAGCCCGGCACGGCCACCGCCGTGCTGCAGGGGACAGCCCTAAGTGGGGCCAGATGTGCGGCAGGCGGCCAAGCATGAAGGGAGGAGGAGGAGGAGGAGGAGGAGGAGGAGAAAGAGAAGGAGGAGGAGGAGGAGGAGAACGCCCCGCCCCCCCCAGAGCTGCTCCCACCCACTGCCTCCGCACGCCCCGTGTCACCCGCTGTCCTGCAGGCCCTCAGTGCCACCCCAGGGTGTCCCCACCCCTGGGTGCCACCCGCTGCCTCACAGCCCCGGATCTCACGGAGCTGGGACCCACAGCAGGGTCCTGGGGAAGAGGGAGGAGGAGGACGAGGAGGAGGAGGAGGAGGAGGAGGAGGGGGATGTGGTGACAATGGGGACAAAGGACCCCCCTGTCAGGAGCTGGCAGCGCCCATCCCCCTCCGCACAGCACAGCCTTGCACCCATTCAGCCACTGCCCACCCGGACCCGGCCACTCGTGGGTGGGGGCCACACCCCCCTTGTGGGCACTGCCACGCCGAGAAATGTCCATCTGTCCGTCCACCCACGCCCCATCCATCGGCTTTTTCAGCTCCCCACCCTGGGCACATCTCGATGGCCACCCACCCCTGTCCATCCACTGCCCCGCCCACTGGGATGTCCCTGTCCAGCCACACACAGGGACACTCCTGCACCCACCCAGGAAGATCTATCCAGCCACCTGTCCACTCATCCATCCGTCCATGGGCAGAGCCAGCCATGGGAGCATCCACCCACTCGCCCACCCATGGGAGCATCCATCCATCCATCATCCATCCATCCATCCCACATCCATCCATCATCCATCCATCCCTCCATCCATC
>NW_024580662.1:290107-296730 GCF_017639235.1 Corvus kubaryi | reverse complement strand
TCCATCCATCCCTCCATCCATCCATCCATCCTCCATCCATCCATCCATCCCTCCATCCATCCTCCATCCATCCATCCATCCATCCATCCCTCATCCACCCATCCATCATCCATCCCTCATCCATCCATCCATCATCCATCCATCCATCCATCCATCTATCCCTCCATCCATCCGTCCATCCATCATCCATCCATCCTCCATCCATCCATCCATCCATCCATCCATCCATCCATCCATCCCTCATCCACCCATCCATCATCCATCCATCCATCCATCCATCCCTCCATCCATCCATCCATCCATCCATCCATCCATCCATCCATCCATCCATCATCCATCCATCCTCCATCCATCCTCCATCCATCCATCCATCCATCCTCCATCCATCCATCCGTCCATCCATCCCTCATCCACCCATCCATCATCCATCCCTCATCCACCCATCCATCATCCATCCCTCATCCACCCATCCATCCATCCCTCCATCCATCCATCCGTCCATCCATCCCTCATCCATCCATCCATCCATCCATCCATCCCGCCCACAGGTCCCTCTCCTCACCCACGCCCACCAGCGGCAGCAAAGGCCACGTCCCACAGCCCCTGAGTGCCACCTCCCCACCGAGGCCGTGCAGAGGACCTCCATCCCCGCCGGCTCCCACCTTCCTCGCAGTTGGCTCCGGTGTGTCCAGGGCAGCACCGCCATTCCAGCGCCGTCAGTGTCCTGTAGGCCACCCTGTAGAGGGGCCGGACCACGGCGCGGTAGCTGCGGCACAGAGGGGCAGCGCTCAGGCCCATCCTGGGGGCATCCCGGCTGTCCCTGCTCCCAGGGGACTCCGGTGGCCCTGCTCACCTGCCCCCGCTGCAGGCCAGGGGCCAGCGGCAGCCCTGGAAGACCCTCTGGAGGAAGGTCCCGTTCTGGACGTGGCACGACACCGTCCGTGTCACCGTGTAGGAGCACCAGTTACTGGAAGGGAAACCACTGATGTCACCAGCCCTTCCTCGGGGACACCATGGAGGTGCTGCTGCCACCCAAATTGCCACCCTGGGAGATGCCCATCCCCAGTTTTTGGGGTGCCCTGCTCTAACACACGGAGGGAGCTGGGGCCCCACATTCCTGCTGCATTCCCGGCATGGTGCTGGCGCCAGCCAGCTTGGAGCGGGGCCCGGAGCCCCCCCCGCACCCCCAGCCCACCCCACACAAAGGCTCCTTTCTTCTGCCCCACATGCCAGGCTCTGCCCACCCCCGCCCTGGGCACCCCAGCCTCAGTTTCCCCCTGCAGAGGGGGACACAGCAGTGCCATGACGCCGAGTGTGCCCATCCCCGCGGCAGGAAGGACTCGCCGTACCCTCGGCAGCTCCAAACTCAAAGGCTGCACAATTTGGGTCAAAAATGAGCTTTTCGGGACCGCTGCAGTGCTGCAAGGAGGGAGGCGGTGGCAGCAGGGACGAGCGGGCGCCGCGGGGGGACAATTGTCTGGGAGGTGCCGGAGGGATGGGGGAGAGCGGGGTGGCACAGGGCTTTCCGGCTGGGCAGCGTCCCAGGCGGGCACCGTGCCAGGCCTATGGAAGCGCCGAGCCCGCCGGAGCTGTCGCCACGCTCCCGCTGTCACCCCGCCATGCCAAGGGGGTCCCGGGTGCCATCGTCCCCCTTGGAGGGGCACCCGGCTCCTGGGCGGTGCCAGCTCCAGCTGTGGTAATGCCTGTTGGGATGGGATGGAGACGGGTCCCGGCTCGTTTCCCAAGGGGAATGCCCTCCCAGGAGCAGCACAGGAGCTGGCGGGCTTTGGCATGTGAGCGCCCGTGTGGCCTGGCGTGACCCCGGCCCACCCGGCACCGCACTGGCACCGAGGGGGTCCGGGCTCGGGGGCCAGGGCTTGTGCCCACCCGGGGTAAATCCCACACCACGCTTGGCACCGAATCCCACCCCCATTCCCAAAAGCAGCCGCTTGGCTTTGTGCCCCCGACTTGGGCACGTGGGATCGCAGCGATGCACCAGGGAGGGATGGGTGGGATGCGGTGGGGGCTCCTGGGTGCTGGGTGCTGGCCTGGGGGGTCCCGGGGGGACACGACAGGGTGGTGCCAAGGCGCCGGGAGCTTCCTGGGCTTGGCCGGGAGGGGAAGGGGAAATGAGGCGGCTTCTGCCCGTCGCCTCACCGAGCCGAGCGGAACCGGGAGGTCCCGGCAATCCGGTGCCGGAGACACGGCCAGAGCCAAGGGCTTCCTGTAAACAACCCCCCCTCCCGCCGCCATCCCCCCGCCGCTGCGGCGGGACAGGGACTGCAGACCCCCACAGCACCCACAGAGCCCCGGGCTGGGCCACCTCCAAGGGACGGGCAGGACCCTGGGGCTGGGGGCCCTGGGGCTGGGGACTTTCACTCTTCACCGACTCCAGCGTTCCCAGTATGCCCAGCATTCCCAGTAGTCCCAGCATGCCAAGGCAGCCCCAGTATCCCAATACGCCCAGGCAGTCCCAGGCATGTTCCAGTAGTGCCAGTAGCCCCAGTAAGCCCAGGCAGCCTCAGCGTGTCCCAGTATGCCCGGGCAGCAGCTCCAGTAGCCCCAGCACCCTGCTAATCCTGGCAGCTCTGATAGCCCCAGTGAGTCCTGCTAGACCCAGTAACCCCCCAGTAACCCCCCAGTAAGTCCTGCTGGCCCCAGCAGCTCCCAGCCCCAGTAAGTCCAGCTAGCTCCAGTATCTCCCAGTACCCCCAGCAGCCCCGGCAGCATGGCCCACGCAGCCCCTCCCTGCAGAGTCCAGCGGCCAGTGCCCCCACTCCATGGTGGCCCCACGCCTGGTACAGAGCCCCCCAGTACCCACAGACCCCCGTGCCTGATGCCCCCTATACCCGATGCGCCCATGCCGGGCACCCTGGACCCCTGGTACCCACAGACGCCCGGAGCCCCCCAGGTGCCCACATCCCTACGTCCCTGGTGTCCCCCCGTGCCCGGAGCTCCCCTGATGCCCTCGGTGCCAAGTACTCGGAGTCCGCAGTACCCGCAGCTGCCGGTGCCTGGTGCCCCTCGGCAGCCGGTCCCCCCCAGCAGGCGCTGCCCCCGTGCCCGGTGCCCGCATCCCCGTGTCCCCGGTGCCGGTACCTGCGGGCGGCGGGCGGCAGCAGGGCCGGGCTCCAGGCGGCGGCGGGCAGCGGCAGCAGCAGGCAGAGGGACAGGCAGAGCCCCAGGGCTGCGGGCAGGGCTGCGGGCAGGGCCGGGCGGCGGCAGCACCCCCGGCCCCCGGCCATGCCGCTCCGCGGGGCTCGGCGCTGCCCGGCCACCGGCACCGGCACCGAGCGGGCGGCGGGGGAGGGGAGGAGGAAGGAGGAGGGATGGAGGAGGAGGAGGAGGGATGGAGGAGGGATGGAGGAGGGATGGAGGAGGGACCCCCCGCCTGCCCCCCCGCCTGCTCCCCCTCCTTCCGCCCCGCCGGCACGGGGGTCCCGCTGGCGGGGCGGACTCGGGGGGCGAGGGGGAATTTGGGACGTTGGGGGGACAAACCGGCCCGGGGTGGGCAGGAACGGGGGACCCGGGGATGGCTCAGCGTGGGGAGGGGGCGCGATGTGGGGCTGGGCTCGGCCTGTGGGAGCGACTGGGGACCGGTGTGAGAGTGGGGACACACGCGTGTGCGGGACCGTGGGTGTGCACCCCTGTGCGTGTGGACTTACACACGCGTGTGCACACAAAATTCACGTCCGTCCGTTGTTCTACACGCTTTTACACAGGCAGAATCCACGTTTGTGTCCATGGATTCACACACATGTGGCACACAAAATTCCCATTTGCCCATTGTTTTACACGCTTTGACACACGCGGAATCCACACGTGTGTGTGTGTGTGTGTGTGTGTTTGTGTCCCTGGATTCGCACCCGCGCGTGCACACAGGATCCACGTTTGTGCCCATGGATTCGCTCGCGCGTGTGCACACCCAGGTGTGTTTGTGCCTGCGTGCGCCTGCGTGTGTGTGCACGGCCTGGGCGTGTGTTCACCCAGCCACCCACTCACCCTCCTGTTTGTCTGTCCGTCCGTCTGTCTGTCTGTCTGTCTCCCGCTGCTCTTCCAGCTGCCTCTGCCATGTGTGTGTGCGTGTGTGTGGTCCCCGTGTCGGGGTGTGCAAGCACGCTCTGTGTGTGTGTGTGTGTGTGTGCATGGGTGTGTGCGGGTGGTCCCCGCCGGGAGGCCCCACAGACTGTCAGTCTGTCTGTCTGTCTGTCTGTAGCACCCCGGGACCCCCCACCTTGTCCTCTGTGGGGTGTGGCTGTCCCCAGCACACAACCCCCCCCCCCGGTGGGGACACAGGAGGAGCTGGCGCTGGAGCGCTCCCCCCAGGGACCCGCACCCATGGGGGTGTTTGGGGTCACCCCCACCCCTCCCAGGCCCCCGCGGTGTCCTTGGGGTGGGGCCCACGGGCTGATCACCCTCGTGGGTGCCGCAGGAGCCGAAGGTCACCCGCGCTCCTGCTCAGACTAAACACGGCTGCGGCGGCGCCCGGGGTCCGGGGGGGCCCGGGGGTGGGGACAGCGGGGTCCTTGCCCCGGGTGATGCACATGTGTGTCCCCCCTAGAGGGAGGGCCAGCCTTGGCTGCACAGGATCTTGTCCCCAAGGCCCTAAATGACGCCCACCCGGCCCTGGGGTCCCCCACCATGTCCACCCCGTCTGATGGCTTGAGCCCCTTCAGGTCCCTGTGCCGTGGCCCTGTGCCACCTCTGTGGTCCCATCACAGCTCCATGTCCCTTTATCAAGTCCCAGCTCCATGTCCCTGCTCTGGCTCCAGGTGCCCATGCCGTGTCCCTGCCCTTGGTTTATGTCCCCATGGCATGACCCAGCTCTGTCCCCGTGCTGTGTCCCCCCGCCAGCACCAGGTGCTTATGCCATGTCCCATTTCCAGATCTCTGTCCTGTCTCCATGTCCCCATCCCATCTCCGTGTCCCCACGCCGCATCCCTGCCCCGTGCCCGGCCGTGGGGTGCCAGCCCCGCATAAGACCCGAGCACAGCTCATTGCACCGATGGCAGCGGGTGGCCCCTGCCCGTGCGGGCTGGCAGGGAGCCAGTCCCCCATCGTGGGGACAGGAATGGGGCCGGGTGGGTGTCCCCATGCCCGACCCCGCTCCGCCGGGACCCCCCGGGCTGCCACGCCACGTGCCCGAAGCCGCCAGGTGGCACTGCGAGGCCACCGCGGCCATCGCTGCCCGGCCCCCAGCACAACCCTAACCCAACCCTAACCCTGTCCCCAAATCTGTGCCTCCGTGGGCACAGCCCCAGTATCAACTCCCCTGTCCCAAATCTGTCCCTTCCTAGGCACAGCCATAGTGACAACTTCCCCAGCCCCACATCTGTCCCCAAATCTGTCCCTCCATGGCACAGCCAGAGTCACAACTCTCCTGTCCCCGGATCTGTCCCCAAATGTCTCTCCATGGGTACAACCGCGGTGTCAACTCCCCTGTCCCCAAATCTGCCCTGCCATGGGCACAGCCATGACAACTGCCCTGCCTCCAGATCTGTCCCTTCATGGTCTCAGCTGGAATGACATCTCCCATCCCCAGATCTGTCCCCAAACCTGTCCCTTGGCAGGCAGAGCCACAAACCCGTGGCTGAAGGGGACAGACACTGGGGTGTCCTTGTGGCTCAGGGCCTCCTGCCACCTCCTGTGCCTCAGTTTCCCCACAGGGCTGTGGGAAACACCTGTCCTAAGGGGGGACAAAGTGTCCCCCCATCAGGGTGGTACACCTGGGGAACAACCTCCCGTGGGTTGTGTCCCCAGTGTGGGCACCCAGCCCCAGTTTAGATGCCCAGTCCCCAGTGTGTGTCCCTGGTCCGCCACGTGTGTCCCCGCTGTGGGTGCCCAGTCACGGTGGGTGTCCCTGGTCCTGGTGTGTCCCTGGTGCCCTGTGCATGGCCTTGTGCGTGTGCCCTGTGTGGGTGCCTGGCCCTGGTGTGAGTGCCCAGTCCCAGTCCCGGTCCCTGGTGCAGATGCCAGGTCCTCTCTGTGTCCCCAGTGTGTGACCCTGGATCTCTGTGTGTCCCCAGAGTAGATGCCTGGTCCCCAGTGCATGCCCCCACTGTGGGCACCCGGCCATGGTGTGTGTCCCCAGTAGGAGTGCCTGGCCCTGGTGTGGGTGCCCAGACCCTGTACAAGTCCCTGGAATCCGTGCCCAGTCCCTGGGTGTGTCCCCAGTGCGGGTGCCCGCTCCTGGTGTGTGTCCCTGGTACCCCACATGTGGCCCTGTTGCAGGAGCCCGGTCCCTGGTGTGTGAGCCCAGTGGATGCCCAGACCCAGCAGAGGTCCCCGGTGCAGATACCTGGTCCCCTACGTGTCCCAGGTGTGTCCCCGCAGTGCCCAGAGCATGTCCCCGCTGTGAGTGCCCGGCCCCGGTGTGGGTGCCCGATCCCAGGACGGGTTCCCGGTGCAGACACCCGGTCCCAGTGGTGTCCCCGGTGCGTGTCCCAGCTTCCCCGACCATGACTCCGGTCCCGATGCACGCCTTCGGCGCGGATGCCCGGTAATACCCCGTGCGTATTCCCGATCCCGGTGCAGATGCCCGCTCCCTCGTGCGTGCCCCCGCTCCCCGGCGCGCGTTCCCGGCGCGGGTGCCCGCGGCCGTGCGCGCCGCCGGTGCCGGTGTC
>NW_024580662.1:287497-289707 GCF_017639235.1 Corvus kubaryi | reverse complement strand
GGGACGGGGGACACCGTGCACGGGGGCCAGGCCTGGTCTTTCAACCCCCCCATCCACGAAGAGCAGCCGGGCCCCGGTTTGGGGGGGCTGCTGGCGCCGGGGCTCGTCCCCACCGCGCGGTCCGGGGGGGCTCAGGGCTGGGGTGAGGGTCCCCCCCTCCGCGGTGCTCGGGGTCACGGCAGGCGCTGGGCTGGGTGCACACGCGTGTGGGGTGCGCGGTGCGTGTGAGCACGGCCGAGCCGGAGCTGTGGCCGTGTGTGTGTCCGCGGGGGGGTTGTTGTGCTGCCGGGGCTCCCCGTGTCTGTCCGCGCCTGTGTCGGTCCCGCTGTCTGTCCGTGTCACCGGCTGTGCGTGTGCCAGCGCGTGTGCCCGTGTCTCTCGGTGTCAGTGTGCCTGTGCGTGCCCGGCCGTGGCCGTCCCTCTGTCTGCCTCCTGTTTGTGCAGCCAATCCCCCCTTGCCCGGGCCCCCCACCCGCCGCCGTGGGTCTGGGGGTTGCCGTGGGTGGGATCGGGGCCGGCCAGGAGCGGGGGGCCGGGATCACCCCCAACCCGATGCCTGCAGTGCAGATCATAAATCAGCGGCGGCTGGAGCGGGATCCAGGGCCCGCGGGCTCTCCGGCACCCAAAGCACCGGCGCGGGCAGCGATGAGGCTTTCCCGGGCTCGTGGGACCCCCAGCAGCCCCCCCAGGGCCGAAAGCAGGGTGGCCGGTCCCCCCCGTCCCCGTTGTCCCCGCTGTCACGCTGGAGGCCAGCAGCCGGCCGGGGCTGGCAAGCAGCCCACGCTGCCAGGGCTGCGGGCACCGCGGCCTCGCTGCCCGCCGGCTCCGCGGGGCGATGGGGACGGTCCCCCAGCTGCCACCCGCCTGGCGGTACCCGGGGTGACCCGCGCTGTGGCCCTGTTTTGCAGGTGACACCCCCCTCAGTTGCCACCAGTGACGTGCTGGGCGGCGGGGACAGCCGTGGAGCCACCGAGGACGTGGGCTGAGCAGCAGGACACGAGGAGGAAGAGGAGGAGTGGGTGTCTCGGGGACAGCTCCGTGGCTGCGTGTCCCCATCACCGCTCACAAACACCACCATCCCTGAGCCGACGCAGTCTGCGAGGTCCTGGTGGCTTTTTGGAGCCTGAGCCCTGCCAGCGCCGCGGGGAGGAGGAAGGGCCGGGGAAGACGTGCCGGGTGATGGATGGCCCCAGCCCCGCGCGGCGGCCTCGGGGGAGCGGGACCGGGCGGCTCGGGGACCTCGGGGAGCTGGCTGGCAGCACCCGCCTCTGCAGAGCCCCGCAGCGCCCGCTGCACTGAGCTCCGGAGCCCGCAGCCGGCGGGAGCCCCGAGGAGGATTTGGAGGGGCCCCGGGTGACCCCCGCGTAGCCGTGCCGGGGGATGGTGCGGGGCTGAGCTGCCGTCCCCCGGGCATGGCACGGCAGGGCTCGGGGGCCATGCTGGCCTCGGGGGGCCTGGGGTTCCCCCCCCAAAACCTGGCCCGCGTGGTGGTGTGGGAGTGGCTGAACGAGCACGGGCGCTGGCGGCCCTACTCGGCCGCCGTGTGCCACCACATCGAGAACGTGCTGAAGGAGGACGCCCGTGGCAGCGTGGTGCTGGGACAGGTCGATGTCCAGCTGGCGCCCTACGTCATCGACCTCCAGTCCATGCATCAGTTCCGGCAGGACACGGGTAAGGGGTTGGCGTCCAGCCAGGAACATCCAGCCACCCGTCCGTCCTTCCATCTGTCCGTCCGTCCATGCAGCCATCCATCCACACGGCCATCACTCCCTCTCTCTCTCCTTCCACGTCTCCATCCTTCCACCCACTGGTACATCCCTCCCTCCCTCCCCCCCCCCCCCCCGTGTGTATCTGTCTGTCTGTTGTTCCATTCATCCGTGAATCTGTCACTTCATATCTCTTCGTCTGTCATTCCTTCCATCCATCCATCCATCCATCCATCCATCCATCCATCTTTCCCTCACTCCTTCCCTGCCAGCGTATCTCTACTTACTCATCCATCATTTCCTTCCTTCCTTCCTTCCTTCCTTCCTTCCTTCCTTCCTTCCTTCCTTCCTTCCTTCCTTCCTTCCGAATTCCTTCCGAATTCCTTCCGAATTCCTTCCTTCCTTCCTTCCTTCCTTCCGAATTCCTTCCTTCCTTCCTTCCGAATTCCTTCCTTCTGAATTCCTTCCTTCCTTCCGAATTCCTTCCTTCCTTCCGAATTCCTT
>NW_024580662.1:269312-287487 GCF_017639235.1 Corvus kubaryi | reverse complement strand
CCTTCCGAATTCCTTCCGAATTCCTTCCTTCCTTCCGAATTCCTTCCGAATTCCTTCTCTCTACTTATTTGTCCATCACTTCATTCCTGTATCCCTCCATCCCTCCCTCCATCCCTCCCTCCATCCCTCCATCTGCCCATCCATCTGTTCCCTCTCTCCTCCCCTCATTCTCCGGGGCTCTGGTTTCCCCATAGGCCCTTCCAGGCTCCTCAGCCCTTTCCTTTCCCACCCACCACAGACCCCCATCCTGGAGGGACATGTCCCCACATCCCTCCATGCCCTCTGCTCTCTGTGGGGTGCTGTGGTGTGTCCCACTATCCCACTGTCCCCTCATCCTCCCCTCCAAGCTGCTCCATCCCCAGGGAAGTGGGAAGGCCCCAGTTTGGACACTGGGAGCAGTGGTGGGCACTGGGATGGTTGCAGCTGTGCTGGTTGGTGCTGCAGCAGCGCATCCAGGCCACGTATCCTGTGGGAAATCAGAGCTGGTCCCACACTGGGACCAAGCCCAGACCCCATTAAATGTGTCCCTGTCACGGTGTGACCCATTAAACTGGCACGTGCCGGCGGTGCCGTGGGAGATGTGCCATTCCAGGTGCATTCCTGCCCATCCCTGCGTCCCTACCCAGGGCAGGATCCGGTCCAGGCCAGGCAGAGCAGGCAGAGGACCTGCCACACATCAGGTGACACCCCTAAACTTGCCTGGGGACACCCCACAGCAGGACCCTCATGGTTGTGCCACCTCAGCCCAGCCACCGATGCCATCATTCCCAGTCCCCAGGGATGCCAAATGACCCCGAGTGTGGAAGTGGCTCGTGCCATGGGCTGGGGACCAAAGCAGGGACCTGCCACCTGCCTCTGCCATCCAGCCTGGCTCTGAATCCGTCTCCAGCTGGTCACGGACTTGGCAAAGGGCAGCTTGGCACCTGCAGCCCTGAGTCAGCGAGGACGCCAGCACGACCCGGAGGGTCCGCGCTGACTCAGAGCTGCGGGAGCCACCGGGACACCCTGGCTGTCCCCATGCCACCTCCTGCCAGCTTTGGCCAGGACCCATTCTCTGACAGCACCTGGCATCGCGTCCCACGGCCACAATGCTGGGTATTCCTTGGGGGCATGTGCCCCCGGTGGGGCCATGAATGGATTTGGGGTGGCAAAACAACTCTTCCCAGGGTGTCCCTGGGTACCACGGTCCCTGTGCCAGCAGGGCTTGGGGACAGGGATGCTGAGAGAGCGACCTCGGTGTCCCCAGGGGTGTCATGGCAGGGGATGTGGCCATTGTCCTCAGCATCGTGTGCCCCATCCCTGTATCCATCTCTCCCCATCCTCCCTTCCCACGGGTGAGGCCCAGGCTTTGGAGGCTGTCACATGGCTCGTGGAGCTCAGGGACAAGAGGGTCCCCTGAGCTGAGGGTGCTCCTGGTGCCTGCTGTGACATGGGGACCCAGGGAAGGTCGGCAGGAGGTTGGGGGCTCAGGGGCCTTGGCCGACGCAGTGCTGGGGACAGAGAAACCCAGTGACGGAGGGAAACGAGGTGACCCCGTTCCGAGAGTGGGGACGTGCGTCCCCTCCCGGTGGCCCTGGGGACACTGGCTCGGCCCTGTGACTCTGGCATGGCTGGGAGAGGGGGCAGGGGCGGGGGGCGGGGGACAACTAGTGGCCCCTGGGGACCAGGAGCTGCAGCTGCATGTGCCAAGGGGAATGGGCTGGTCCTCACGTGTCCTCTGGGGGATGTGGCATTTGGGATGGGGATGTGAGGGGCAGGGGGATTCGGGATTTGGGATGGGGATGTGAGGTGCGAGGGGATACAGGAAGGGGGTGTGAGGGGCAGGGGGATGCAGGATGGGCATGTGAGGAGCAGGGGGATTTGGGATTTGGGATGGGGATGTGAGGGGTAGGGACCTGTGGGGTGCAGTTGCAAGGACCAGTGGGTCCGGGATGTGTATATGGGCGGGATGTGGGACACAGATGCAAGGAGGCAGGCAGGGCTGGGAACTGAGGTGGGATACAGGACACGGATGTGAGCGGAATAGGGATGGCAGTGGGCAGTGGGGCGTGGGTGTGAGTGGGCAGTGGGGTGTGAGCGGGCAGTGGGGTGTGAGCGGGCAGTGGGGTGTGGGCAGGAGCCAGCAGTGGGATTTGGGGTGTGGGCAGGAGCGGGCAGCAGGGCCCCCCCTCTCCCCTCCTGCGGCCCCGGCGGAGCTGCCTCAGCACAAGGCAGCAGCTGGGGCCTGGCTCTGCTGCCTGATGCGGCCGATGATTAATGACCGTTAATTAGTGCCGTTAATCGAGCTGGGCAAACCGTGCCGGCGAGGGGATAGACAGGCCCCGTGCCGGGGGGGCACTTGAGGAGAGCGCTGCGATGCCTCCCCCCATGGCAGAGCTGCAGGATCCAGCTCCAGCCCAAACGAGTGGCGAGGGGCTGGGATGGGGCCGTGTGGGACAATCCCTGGCTGTGTCACTGCCAGCGCCAGCAGCTGTCAGGAAACCTCTCCTGACCGGGAAATGCTTCCCCTGCCCCGGGACGGCCACGGGGAGGGGAGGGTGGGCTTGGACCAGAGAGATGGAAAAAAGCTGGGAAAAGCACAAGAGCTGAGCAGCATCGCCCTTCCCAGGGCATCCGGGACGATGATCCCGAGGGTTGGCAGCCACTCTGTCACCAGTGGCGGGTTGAGGGTGGGATGCATCCATAGGGAAGCACTTGGGTGCAACGGGGATGCATCCATAGGGAAGTTGGTGTTGTGAAGGGGCAGAGTGGCTGTTGTCCTCCAAAGCTCCTCTGTATCCCAATCCCCGCGGGATGCCGGGCTGGCAGTCGGACACAGAGGTGTCTGTGTCGGCGGGGGTCCCTCCGCCGGTGTCACCCCCGCTGTCTCCCCAGGGACCATGCGCCCCGTCCGGAGGAACTTCTACGACCCCTCCTCAGCGCCGGGCAAGGGAATCGTGTGGGAATGGGAGAACGACAACAACTCCTGGACTCCCTACGACATGGACATCTGCATCACCATCCAGAACGCCTACGAGAAGCAGCACCCCTGGCTGGACCTCTCCTCCCTGGGCTTCTGCTACCTCATCTACTTCAGCAGCATGTCCCAAATGAACCGGCAAACGCAGCGCAAGCGGCGGCTGCGGCGCCGCATGGACCTGGCCTATCCCCTCACCATGGGCTCCATCCCCAAGTCGCAGTCGTGGCCGGTGGGCGCCAGCACGGGCACCCCCTGCTCGTGCCCCCAGTGCCTGCTGGTCAACAGCACCCGCGCCGCCTCCAACGCCATCCTGGCCTCCCAGCGCCGCAAACTCTACCCCGGCGCCGTCCGCCAGAGCAGCACCTTCGCCGGGGGAACCCTGTGGCCGGCGGGGACGGGGACGCCGGCGGTGGTGGCGGGGGGCACGGCCAAGGGTGAAGGGCTGCGGGTGGCCGGCGCGGGGTTTGCCCCCGGGCAGGGCGTGCCCAGCGCGGCTCTGCCCGGGCTCAACAACCTCAACCGGCCCGGGACGCAGCGCGGGGCCGGACTGGGCGCCAGGGCCACTGTCCCCCCCGGGTAAGATGGGTGGATGGGGAGGGGACGGCCGGGGTGTCACCGAGGCGGGGGGGGATGCAGGGATGGGCACACAGAGGGGGGAAAGGGGTGGTGGAGGTGGCTCCTCCCCGGCTGTCACCTCGCAAGCAGCTCTTGTGGCACCGTGGCACCTCCAGCCCCGGGGTCCCCACCCTGGGGATGTGGTGGGGGGACGGACACTTGGCTCATCCCAGTGGTTCTTGGATCCCTGCAGAGGGGATGTGGTGATCCGTGCTGTGCCGTGTCACACTGTGCCATGCTATGCTGTGCCAGGCCGTGCCATGCTATCCATGGCAGACGGAGAGCATGGAGTGCCAGGCCGTGCCATGCTATCCATGGCAGACGGAGAGCATGGAGTGCCTGGCCCCAGGGGAACCGTGTCCCCAATGCCAGCATGGGCTGTGTCACCCAGCTCCTGATGCCACCAGGCAGATCCCTGGGGAGGGCACAGCTGTGGGGAGGGAGCACAGCCCCGGTGTCCCTTCCCTGGTGGGAATGATTCACCAGGGGGGTCCAGGTGGGCAAGCAGACCCCCGGAATTGTGTCCTGGTGGGTGTCCCTATCCTGGCACCCACATTCTCACGGCTGTACCCCGTGGTGGGTTGGCCTGGTGTTCCCCTCAGGACCAGGCTGGGGGAACAGGTGGCTTCTCTGAGCCCCCGGCAGCTCGTGGCACATTTCCTTCCCCTGCTCTGTCCTGCTTTCGCTTCCGTGTGCCGGGCGCTGGGCTGAGCAGTCCTTGTCCCTGTCCCCATCACTGTCCCCCTGTCCTGGCACATACCTATGGACAGGTGGGAGGGGGTTTGGAAGACCCTGGGATGGGGCTGGGCCCCCATCACTGCCCCGGCCTTGGTGTGAGTACAGGAGCTTTGGGAATGAGGAAAAGCACCCTCAGCCCCAGCTGGGGTGGGAGGGGATTTTGGGATCAGGGAGGGCGATGGGGGCTGTTCCCATGCTGCTGAGCTGGGCAGCAGGAGCACTCGGGACTGGGCTCTGCTGGGCTTCCCTCCCTCCCTCCCTGTCCCTGTCCCACCCGTCCCCAGCTCCCCCTGCCCCACATGCACTGTCCTGGGCACGGTGACACCGGTGCTACCTGCTGCTGGCAGCCCCCGGAGGGTGAGGGGTCCCTGGGGAGCACACGAGGGGCGGCACTTCCCTGCAGGGACCGTCGGGATACCCTGACAAGGCCCCTACCCTGGGTGGAGGAGGACGTGATGCCACCGGTGCCATTGGGTGCCCAGAGATGGACAGGTGGCACGGGGTGACAGCCCCGTGGGATGGGACAGCAGCCCCCCAAGCTGGTGAGGGGACACCCTGCCTGTGTCCCATGGGGAGGACCCTGCCTGGGGACAGTGCCAGCAGCCCCCAGGGGACACCCTGCCCTGTGTCCCACGGGGATGCTGCTGCTCTGGGGCCGTGCCATGCGAGGAAGGGACGGTGCCAGCCCTGCCAGCCCGGCTGAGCCCCCTCCCCTCCCATCTCCTCAGGGTCCCAGCGCTCCCGGTCAAGAACCTGAACGGCTCCGGCCCCGTCCATCCCGCCCTCGCAGGTACGGGGGGTCCGGCCAGCGGCGCGGTGTCACCGCGAGGTGCCAGCGTGGGCGGGGAGCGGGGGACACTGCCGGGGGGTGGGAAGGACGGACAGACGGACGGACAGGCGCTCTCCCGGCGCAGGGATGACGGGGATCCTCATGTGCGCCGCCGGGTTGCCCGTGTGCCTGACCCGCGCCCCCAAACCCATCCTGCACCCGCCGCCGGTCAGCAAGAGCGACATCAAACCTGTCCCCGGCGTCAACGGCATCTGCAGGAAAACCAAGAAGAAGCAGCTCAAGAAGAGTAAGGAGCCACCAATGTCGCAGCGGGATCAGGGCCGGGGGGCACGCGGAGGGGGACGGAGGGACCCCCGAGCGGTTTGCCTGCGGTGGTGCCCATCGCTGCTTTGTGCCACGCGGCGGCGGAAGGCGGCAGGGCTGTCCCCGTCCTGGTGGCAGGGCGGTTGTGGCACCGCGGGCAGGCTCTGATGTCACTCCCCTCAGGTAAGACCCCCGAGGACGTGGTGCGCCGCTACATCCAGAAGGTGAAGAACCCCCCAGATGAGGTGAGCGTGTGTGGGGGGGGGGGGGTTGGCTCTGGGGGGCTTGGGGGCCTCCGGGAGGCTCAGGCAGGGGACGGGCAGAGAGCCGGGGGTGACCCCTCATCCCCCCGGATGCTGATCCCGTTCCCGGCAGGATTGCACCATCTGCATGGAGCGGCTGGTCACCTCCTCCGGCTACGAGGGCGTGCTGAGCCCCAGGGGCATCAAGCCGGAGCTGGTGGGCAAGCTGGGCAAGTGCGGGCACATGTACCACCTGCTGTGCCTGCTCGCCATGTACAACAACGGCAACAAGGTCAGCCGCGCCCCGGGGCTGGGTGGGTGTCGGGCGGGGCGCTTGGGGGTGCGGGAGGGTGCTGGGTGGGTGTTGGAGTGGGTGTGAGAGGTGTTGGGTAGGTGCAGGGGTGGGTGCTGGGGGGTGCTGGATGGGTTCTGGGTGTTGGGTGGGTGCTGGAGAGTGCTGGGGCGTTCCGGGTGGGTGCTGGGTGTTGGGTGGGTGCTGGGGCGTTCCGGGTGGGTGCTGAGGGGGTTCTGGGTGTTGGGTGGGTGCTGGATGGGTGCTAGGTGGGTGCTGGGGAGTGCTGGGGCGTTCCGGGTGGGTGCTGAGGCGGTGCTGGGTGTTGGGTGGGTGCTGAGGGGGTCCAGGTGGGTGCCGGGTGGGTGCCACCCCTGACGCCCCCGCGGTGCCCCCAGGACGGGAGCCTGCAGTGCCCCACCTGCAAGGCCATTTACGGGGAGAAGACGGGCACGCAGCCCCCCGGGAAGATGGAATTCCACCTCATCCCCCACTCCCTCCCGGGATACACCGACTCCAAAACCATCCGGATCGTCTACGACATCCCCACCGGCATCCAGGTGAGGGGGGGATCCCCGGCTGGGATGGGCACCCCCATCCTGTGCCTCCCCCGGTCACCCCCTGTCCCCTCACCCACCCAGGGCCCGGAGCATCCCAATCCCGGGAAGAAATTCACGGCACGAGGCTTCCCACGGCACTGCTACCTGCCCGACAACGAGAAGGGCAGGAAGGTGAGACCCCGATGGGATGGGATGGGATGGGATGGGATGGGAAGAGAAAGAAGAGTGGGATGGAATGAGATAGGAAGGCACAGAATGGGAAGGGATGGGGTGGAAGGAGGAAGGATGGGATGGGAGGGAGTGGGGAAGGGAAGGGAGGGGATGGGGTGGGATAGGATAGAATGGGGAGGGATGGGATGGAATGGTTAGGGCTGGGGTGGGATGGGATGAGAAGAGAAAGGATGGGATGAGATAGGAAGAGAAGGGATGGAGTGGGATGGAAGGAGAATGGATGGGATGGGAAGGAATGGGATGGGCTGAGGAAGAGAAGGGATGGGATGGGAGGGATAGGATAGAATGGGAAGGGATAGGATAGGACAGAGAGGCTGCAGCTGCACTGGGTGGGATGGGGCTGGCGAGTGCCACAGCGAAGGGTGGCATCCTGTGGGCACCGTGCCGGGGCTGAATCCCACCCCGGGGGCTGAGGCTGGGGCTGTGCCAGCGGGAGGAGGTGCCGGGGGTGCCGGGTGGCCGTGCCCGTCCATCCAGCTGGGCGAACCATGGCCGTGCCGGCCGCAGGTGCTGAAGCTGCTGATCGTGGCCTGGGACCGGCGGCTCATCTTCACCATCGGCACCTCCAACACCACGGGCGAGTCGGACACGGTGGTGTGGAACGAGATCCACCACAAGACCGAGTTCGGCTCCAACCTGACGGGCCACGGCTACCCCGACCCCAACTACCTGGACAACGTCCTGGCCGAGCTGCTGGCCCAGGGCGTGTCCGAGGCCACCCTCAAGGACTGAGGCCGGGCTCGGGGGCTCCCCTCGCCCCCGTGTCCCCGCCCGTGCCACCGCCGCCTGCGCCGCTTCACCGCAGCCCCGCCCGGCGGGCTCCTCCCCCGTCCCGGGCCACCCGGTGCCACCCACCACGTGTCCCCGTGTGCGTCTGTCTGTCGCCCCGTCCCGTCCCGGCTCGCCCCGCTCTCGTGGCGATAGCGTCGTGGTCTTTTTCTACCCGTGGCCTCTTTGCGCGTCTGTGCCACCCGTGTCACCCGTGTCACCCGCCGCTGCCCCGCGGAGCCGCGCACAGCCGGTGCCATGTACATCTCTGTGTTACAGAATACACCCCGTGCCGGGCTGCTGTCCCCGCGTCCCCTCTGTGGCCCCACCGGCGTCCCTGCCCCTCCCGGGGCGGGCTGAGGGGGGAAGGCTGGGGGGTGCCGGGGGTCTCGGGGCAGGGAGGGGACTTGCGGGTGGCTCCGAGGTCTCGTCGCGGTGGGCGAAGGCGGCGTGGGCGATGTCCAGGTCTCGCAACACCTCCTGCAGCCTGTCCCCAACGGGTCCCCCTGCACCCCAGGGTGGGGTCAGGGCCCGGCACCCACCTGTGGCATCCCCCAGCAGCCACCTGTGGCACCCACCCGCGGCCCCCACCCCCCTGACAGTCCCCCTGGCACCCACCCCGCCCCGCATCCATCCCCGACACCCACCCGTGGTGTCCCCCCCGCCCCCCAGACCACCCCACCCCACCCGGTCCCCCCGTGCCATCACATTCCCACCCCGTGTCCCCACCACCCGCCAACCCCCCGGACCGCGTGTGTGCCCGTGTGCCCGTGTGCCCTCTCCGTGTGTATCTGCTGTCCCCTCGTGGAGGGAGCCAGTGCGGTGCTCTGTGGTGCCCGTGGGGCTCTGCAGGCGTGTGCCAGCCGCCACCCCTGGCTGCAGGGTCCCCATAGCACCCCCAGTGCCCCTCAGGGCTTCCCGTACCTGCCTGGCCCGGGCAGGGGGGCCCGGCCACCGCGCTGCCCACGGCACCCCCGGCCAGCGCTGCCCTGCAGGACAGGGACCCTCAGGACATTCCCACCCTGCCCACCAGCACCCAAAGGATCCCGGGACCTCCAACTCCCACCGTCCTGGGGGACAGGGACTCTCAGGTCACTCCCACCCTGCCCACCAGCACCCAAAGGTCCCCCTGGGTACCCCTGTGCCACCTTCTTGACCCCTGGTCCCCACCACCCTGCAGGACAGGGACCTTCAGGACACTCCCACCCTGCCCTCCAGCACCCAAAGGTCCCCCCGGACCCCCAGCTCCCACTGTCCTTGGGGAGAGGGACCCTCAGGACACTCCCACCCTGTCCACTACTCCCTAAAGGACCCTCAGGACCCCCATATTTGCCCTCAGGATCCCAAATCCCCGCCACCCTGTGGGACAGGGACCCTCAGCAGGCTCCTCCCGTGTCCACCAGCACCCAAGGGACCCCCGGGCCCCCCCTGTCCCCCGGGCTCACCGCAGGTGCCCGTAGAGGCTCTGTGCTGCCACCGCGGGGTCCCCAAGGTCGCTCCACTCCGCCAGCAGCACTGTGCCGTGGGTGCGGCTGCACCCGGGCGCTGCCAACGACAGCAGTGGGGACTCAGGGACACCGACACCCCCATCCCGGGCACCCCAAGCCCAGGGGACCCCCAGTCCTACCAGCACAGGTGCGCTGCAGGCAGCAGGTCCAGCGGCCGGCGCGGAAGGTGCCGGGGTGGCACGTGGGCAGCGTGTCCCGGTTGGCGCTGGTGGCCTGGCGCAGGGCCCACAGCCACTGCCACAGCTCCGGGGCGCTCTGAGGGGACAGCAGGGACGGGGGCAGCCCCGAGGCTGGGCACTGCCAGGGCGGGGGAGGGAGGAGGGAGGGGTGGGCACCGGGGCTGGGGGACAGGAGTGATAGTTTGATGACAAAGCCGCGCAGTGGGAAGTGAAGGGGAGGTGGTGCTGCAGGAGCCAGGGTACCCCAGTGACCCCAGTACAGGACCCCAGTAATCCCAGTACAGCCAGAAACCACTACTGATCCCAGCACAGCCAGGGCTGGCACCCCAGTGACCCCAGTGCAGCCAGGGTAGGACACCCCAACTTCCCCAGTATACCCAGTTACCCCCTTGGCCTCAGTACTCCCAGTGCTCCCAGTACAGCGGGTGCCTGGGTACAGCTGGATTTGGGACCATTCCCATTGTCCCATGGGGGTGGCTGTGCCTGGGTGCTGGGGAGGGAGCCTGGGGTTCTGGGGGGTTCTTGGGAGGCTCCTGGGGGGTTCCTGGGGTTTTTGGGGTGCTGGGGCAGAGTGGGGTGACCCACCTTGCACTGGAGGTAGGTGGTGTGGAGCTGCCCGGTGTCACCCTGTGCCACCACCTGCAGGACGTACGGGTGCTGGAAGGTGCCCTCGTCCACCTGCTCCACGGCCCGGATCTGCTCCACCGGGATGGAGCTGAGCACCTGGGGACCCCCAAACACCCCAAAACATGAGCCCACGTCCATATTCCCCACTCACTCCGCTGAGATGGAGCCAAGCACATGGGAATGAACCCCCCAAACACCCTGACACACGAGCCCACCTCCACGTCCCCCACCTGCTCCATCGGGACAGAGCTGAGGACCTGGGGATCCCAAAACACCCCAAAATATGTGCACCCATATCCGTGTCCCCCATTCAATCCACCAGGATGGGCCGGTGCACCTGGGGACCCCTAAACACCCCAAAACGTGACCCATGTCCATATTCCTCACTCACACCACTGGGATGGAGCAGCACACCTGGATACCCCAAAACACCCCAAAACATGGGCCTGTGTCCATATCCATTACCAGTATCCATGGAACACCTGGGGAGCCCCAAACACCCCAAGACATCTGCACCCACATCCATATCCCCTGCCTTTTCCACTGGGATGGAACAGCACACCTGGATACCCCAAAACACCCCGAAAGATGTGCCCATGTCCATATCCATTACCCACACCCATGGAACACCTGGGGAGCCCCAGACACCCCAAAAGATGTGCCCATGTCCATATCCATTACCCACATCCATGGAACACCTGGGGAACTCCAAAACACCCCAAAAGATGTGCCCATGTCCATATCCATTACCCACATCCATGGAACACCTGGGGAACCCCAAACACCCCCAAAAATGTGCCCATGTCCATATCCTTTACCCACATCCATGGAACACCTGGGGAACTCCAAAACACCCCAAAAGATGTGCCCATGTCCATATCCATTACCCACATCCATGGAACACCTGGGGAACTCCACCCCAAAAGATGTGCCCATGTCCATATCCATTACCCACATCCATGGAACACCTGGGGAACCCCAAACACCACCAAAAATGTGCCCATGTCCATATCCATTACCCACATCCATGGAACACCTGGGGAACTCCAAAACGCCCTGAAAGATGTGCCCATGTCCATATCCCCCCACTCCCCTCACTGGGATGGAGCAACTCATCTGGATACCCCAAAACACCCCAAAACTTCTGCCCACATCTTTCCCCCCCACCCCTTGGCACAGGGTTGGGGGTCCCGGGCAGCACCCACCTGCCCCTGGGGGGCCCTGGCACAGGCCAGGGCCTGGGTGCTGAGCCTGAAGTGCCTCTTCTTGAAGGCGAAGCGGGGCAGCAGTGCCACCCCCCGCTCCGGGCAGGTGTGCAGGGGACCCTCCTTGATGGTGGCCGGGGGCTGGCAGTGTCCCTGTGGCATCGGCACCTCGCCCACTGCGGCCGTGGCAGGGAGGCAGCGGTGTCACCCCAAGTGCCACCACCTCCCACAGCCCGAGGATGCTCCTGGCAGCACCGGGGTGACGCCACTGACCCGGCAGCACCAATGTCCCCTCCCTGCCCGCTGTGCCCGCTCACCCTCGGGGCTCTCCACGGTGACCAGGGCATCCAGGAAGGCCCGGACACGGGTGACACTGGGCAGGAGGATGGCATTCAGCGGGGCCATCCACGGCTCCTTGCCCTGCCCCAGCTGCAGCCCCAGGTTCCCGATGCTCTGCAGCGCCTGTCCCATGCAGGGAAGGGGTCACGCTGCTGTGTCCCCTCTGGTGTGACCCCCTGGACCCCCCCCAGCTGCTCCTCTGGACCCCGAGGGCTCAGGGATGGGGGTGACAAAAGGAAAACGGAGCAGCTGGAAGGGTGCCCTGGTGCTGTGCCCAGCTTGTGGTGGCACGGCCTGGGGACGGGCAGGGCTGGCTACAAGCGGCACAGGAAGGAGCCAGCCTGTGGTGTGTGGCATGGGGGTAGGAATGGCTCTGATGTCCTTGGGGTCACCATCATTCTCTGGGGTCCTCAGCCCTCCTGCCTTGGATCCCATCCCTCCCCAGGGCATCCTCGCCTTTCTGGGGTCCCCATCCCTTTCCGGCCTCCCCATTCCTTGTGGGTTCCCATCTCTCCACAGGGTCTGTACCCCTCCCCAAAGTCTCTGGCCTTTCTGGGGTTTCTCTCTGAAGTCCCAAATCCTCTCTGGGCTCCCTATCCCTCTCCACACCCCTTGTCTCTCCCAGTGGTCCCCATCCCTCCCTGGTGTCCCCATTCCTCTCCAGGTCCCCCACTCTCCCCAAGGGTCCCCATCCCTCCCTGGGCTCCTCAACCACCTCTAAGGGTTTCTATTCCTCCCTGGGTTTCCCACCCCTCCTCTGTGTCCCCATCCGTCCCTAAGGTCCCCATCCCTCCCCGGTGTCCCCATCCCTCCCCAAGGTCCCCACCACTCCCTGCTGTCCCCATCCCTCCCTGCTGTCCTCATCCCTCCCCAGGGTCCCCACCACTCCCTGCTGTCCCCATCCCTCCCTGCTGTCCCCATCCCTCCCCAGGGTCCCCACCACTCCCTGCTGTCCCCAGGGTCCCCACCACTCCCCAGTGTCCCCATCCTGTCCCACACCTTGGCGAGCAGCAGGAGCGTGCGGCCGACGCGGGGCTCCGCGTGCTGCTCCCGGAGCCTGAAGAGCTTCGGGGTGAGGACAGCGGGGGCGAAGAAGCGAAGGAAGAGAAACCCACTGATGGAGAAGTACCAGACCTCCTGCATGGGGACAGGGACAGAGATGGGGACAGGGACAGCTCAGAGTTTAGGGCAGTGGTCTTGGGGTTGTGCAGATCCCCAGCCTCACCGTGGGCCCCACCTCGTGCTGCGCCAAGGGGAACCGCTCCTCCACCCGCCTGCGGAGCTGCTTGAAGGCCACCCTCATGGGGAGGGGACACTTGTCCACCGAGCCCACGATGGCATCGACGATGTCCCCCAGGTAGCCCTTCAGCAGCTCCAGGCTGCTGTCCCGCACCTGTGCCTCTGACAGGGACCCCTTGAAGGAGATCCTCCTGCAGGGACACTGCCGGGTCAGGACGAAGGGGGCCCTGAGTTGGCCAAAAGTGACCCATGCAGCAATGAGGGACCCTTCCTGCAGGAGACAGGGGGACATGCCAGCTACCATGTGCCCCTCCCAGACATCCGCCGGTGCCCACCTGCCCTGGCTCAGCTCCATCTTGCCAGGGTCCAGCTCCACATACTTCTTCTCCTCAAAGATGCGGTTCACCACCAGCTTCAGGACCTTGTGCAGGTAGGGCAGCCCCACCACCTGCAAGGGGTGGGAAGGCACTGCCCTGGTCCCCAGATCATGGAGGGGACATGGGACATCATGGAGGTGTCCCTTCCTGTGCTCACCTTCATGAACTGCTCCATGGATTTGGAGGCCAGCGAGTTGGAGCGGAAGAGGGTGTTGGGATCGGCTGAAAGAGCACAGAGGCTGTGGCAAGGCAGGCACAGGGTGACGTGCCAGCTGTCCTTGGTGTGCTCAACCCCAGGGACAGCTGGCACCTTTCCTGCCTCCCCCTTGGTGGCCTCATTCTTTCTCTATGGGGGTCTGGAGGGACCCTGCCGTGGCGTTTCTTGGGGTGGCCCTGGCACTTACTGGTCCTGGCCAGCTCGTGGGTGGTGAGATAGTCCAGGAGTGGCACAGCCAGCCCCTGCCCCAAGAAGATCTTCACCAGCTTGGTAGCCACATCCTGCCGGCTCTCCCCTGAGGTCACCTCCCCCAGAACAGCCAGGGCCGTGCCCTCCGGGAGCTGTGGGGAGGGCAGGGTGGGCACAGCGAGGCCTCCACACTGGGGTGGTTCCTCCCAGCCCCAGCACCCACCTGGCCTGGGCAGAGGATGGGCTCGGTGAGGAGCTGGATGAGGGGCTGGTAGTGGTGGGGGGGCAGGACCGTGTCCTCCACCAGCCTCACTGCCAGCCTCAGGGCACCCAGCTGTCCCCTGCAATGACACCGGGGGCTCACATGGGTCCTGTGCCCTCCGTGGGGCCACCTTGTTCTGCCCTGGTCACAACCACCCGTCCCCACTGCCTGCACTCACCCGTGGTCCTTGGTGGTGCTGGGGAAGGGCAGGAGCCGGAACCAGCCCCTGGTGGGGCCTGGGCAGAGGATGTCCAAGGGGAACTCGACCTGGGGACAGAGGCAGGCTCTGGGTGGGGTTGCCAGACCGTTGGGGGACAGCCCAGGACACGCAGGGTCTGCATGTGGCACTGCCCCCATCCCAGTGGGTCCTGACCTGGGGTCACCCAGACCCCACACACGGAGGTGCAGAGGTGCCCCCGGGACCCTGCCCCATTCCAGTGTGCCCTGAGGTCCTCACCCTTCCCAGGAAGTCGTTCTTGCCCACAATGTCCCAGTCCCAAACCTCCACGCTCAGCACAGCCTCTCCCAGCTCCTGCTCCGGCAGCTCCAACTCCAGCACCTCATCCCAGTGCGGGAAGCGGGTTTTCTTAATCACCTGCTGGGCACAGGGACTGGTGGCCCAGGGGACGAGGCACCTGAGGGTGCCTGAGCCTCCACGGGGTGCCCCAGCCCCGGGTCCCACACCCAGCACCCAGCACTGACTCACGGCTGTCTCCAACGTGTGCCCGCAGCACGACACCCGGGCAAAGGGGTCCGAGGTGCCCGAGGGGTCCCGGGGGGCCAGGTCCCTGTGGGGACATGGGGGTCAGTGAGGGCACGGTGGGTTTGTCCGCACCATCAGGGTCCCGGCAGCCCCATGTCCCCCCTTTGTCCCAGCTCTCCTGGGCATGGGGGGCAGCCAGCAGGTGCCAGGGGATGCTGGGGGGATCGTGCCCCCATTTCCAGAGGAGGCCTTCCTCCTCCAGCCCCTCGTGGGGGGTGCTGCTGTCCCTCCTGGCTGTCCCCATGGCCACCCTGTCCCCATGGCCATCCTGTTGCCTTGGTAGCCGCTTTGGTTGCCATGGCAGCGGGATGCTGCCTCTGCTGCCTGCTCCATCTGTCAGCTGCGTGTGTGTCACTGTGTGTGTCACCGTGCGTGTCACCGTGCGTGTGTCCCTGTGCACGCTCACACGCGTGCACACACACGTGTACACACACGTACACCCCCCAAACCCAGATGGGCAGCCTGGACCGTGCCTCACTTTCCCCAAATTTTGAAACCAAAAGGCAAAAACCTGGTGTGAGAGCCGACTACTGGGCTGGGGAGCAACTCCAGGCACTCTACAGCGCTTTTGTCCCCCTGTCCCCAAGCAGGGATGGCAGCGCATTTCCCACTGAGCCCCCATGGCATCGTCACACGTGGGTTGGCATCACTGATGTCCCCAGCCTGGTGCAGCGAGGACCCTTCCCAGTGTGGAAAGGGGAGGACAAGTCCCGTGCCACCTCTGTCCCCATCCCCTCCTCTCCTCCCTCCTGCCAAAAATAGGGCCCCGTGGTGGTCGCAGCCCCCCGGAGCTGCCAGCCCCACAACCTGTGCCAGCCCCACAACCTGGCCTGGATGAGGTGGCAGCGCAGCACCCGTGGGTGGCCCCGCTCGGGGACTTGCAGCTCCAGGTGGATCTCACCCTGCACCTCCTGGTCGGGGTTCACAGGTGCCAGGCTGAGCCAGCCGTCCATGCCTGCCGAGGGGGACAGCGTGGGCACCCCATAGTGCCAGGGTGGGTCCCGCTGTCCCCCACCCCGCCATGGCCCCCACTCACCCCGTGGCTCGGCCGAGATCTGCTGGTGGCTGAGCGAGACCTTGCCGATGACATCGTCCTGCCTGTGAGGGAACAGACACAGCAGGACACTGGTGGGGACATGCCACCCCCCCCAGTGCCCACCCGTGCCCCTGTTATCCCCCTACCCGATGGTGTCTTCATCCAGCACATAGACGGCGAGGCTGTGGAATCCACGGGGCAAGAGCAGGGTGTATTCTTCCCCCCAAAAAGGGTTCAGGCTCTTCCACACCGTGGCCGTCCTGCCGGGATGGCAGAGGTGGCCGCGCCCCCAGGGAAGATCCCCCATCCCTGCGTGTCCCCTCCCAGCGTGTGGCAGTGTCCCCGTACCTGGCCACCACCTCGTTGTCCACCTTGACCACGCAGTAGGGATCGCTGGAGCCGGACCTGGGCAGGGCATGGGGGTGCCCACGGTCAGCCCCCACTCGTGGGTCCCACCCATCTTGGCACGGCCTCAAACCCCAGCAGTGAAACACCAGCCCGGGGGTGAGATGAGTTGCCCGGTCTCAGCCTGGCCCTGCAGCTGACACTGGGATGGGGACACCCTCTTTTCCCGGCCCTCCTTGAGCTGAGGGACCTGCTGTGGGTCACCCCAAGACCCCGCCCTGTGTCCCTGCGCCCCCCACCCGCGGGTACCGGTGCCTGTCCCGCAGCACAGCCCAGCCCGAGTCTCTGTGACAACCCTCGGTGCCAGGGTGACACCGGCCTGTCCCCTTCCTCAGGGAGCACAGGATGGAGGGATGAGGGATGGATCCAGGGATCATCCACACGGTCCCTGCAAAGCCCCTTCCTGCTGGTTTCTGGCAGCTGGACCAGCACCTAAGGGTGCCGGCCCTGGGGTGCTGCTGGCGCCCCAAATCCCCAGGCGGTGCTTCCACAAGGATTGGGACCCCGAGACAGATGAGGGAGGTGACCTCAGTCTCTGTCCCTGCCACGGGACGGGAAGCGGGAGCCGCTCACCCCCTCCACAGCCCCATTATAGCCCCAAGCTGGGTTTGGGGTGCTGGGAATGGCACTGGGCACCCCATCGTTGTGCAGATAACCAGACCCCCGCAGTGGGACACCCAGCACGGCGCCGTGACCCCCCCCGGTGGGGAAACTGAGGCACGGACACGGCACCGTTCCCAGCTGCCCGGTCCTGGGAGCGGCCGGCGGTGCCAAGCTGGCACATCCGGAGGTGCCCGGGACTGCCAGCTCTGCCGAGCCGTATCCCCGGGGCAGGAGCAGGCGGGGGTCTCCCCGCACCCCCCCGCTCACCACCCCACCCCCCAAAGGGTGCAGATGCCCAGCAGGGGTGGGGGTGCAGGGGCTATGCCCCCTTCCCCCCCCTCCCCCCCCAGTGTCACCCCCAGGCTTGGGGGCATCCTCTGTGCCCACCCTGCTGGGGGGCATGAAAGAGATACTAAAGGGGGTGGGGGGCTCATACGCCTCGGGGGGGGGGGGGGGCTGGCAGTGTCCGCACCCCCCAGACCCCCACTGTGGGGCAATGGGTGCAAGCAGGGACCCCCAAAACTGTGCGGAGAGCAGAGCACCCAGAGAGAGAAGAGCACGCAGCACCCCCTCCCCGCCACATCTCCCGGGGTGGGTTTGGGGGAAATAGGGGGGCCCTGAGCCCCCCAAGTCACTCACACGTCCTTGGCCGGCAGGTCCTTCCCCTCCAGCACCCGGCAGCGCAGCGAGGTGGTTTTGGCCATGCCGGCGAACTTCAAACTTGGGGGTGGGCACCTGGGGGGCTGCGATGGGTGCCCGGGGGTGCCCTGACCCCCCCAAAGCGCCGGCGGGGCTGCCAGCGCCGGCCTCCGCCTCCGCCGCTTCTCGCCGTCGCTTCTTCCTCTTCCCTATTCAGGTTGGTTTTGTCGCCGCTTCGCTCCCACCTGCGCCCGAAAGCCCCGGCGGGCACAGGGCGAGCGCGGGTGAGGTGGCACTGTGCCCACCGTGGGGGTCCCATCGCGGGCCGGTGACCAGCAAGCAAAGCCACCCCCCGTGCTAGAGGTGGGGAAACTGAGGCACGGGGTCATGGCAGAGCGGTGGCACCTGCGGTGGTGGGGGGCTTCTGCCATGTCAGAGCTGAGGGGCACAAGGGGTGGGGGGCTCGGTCTGGACCCCAAAGTGCCAAAATAAGGGGAGAATGGGTGAACACTGGACTTGGGGATAGGGGGAGGAAGGAGGTGCATGGGACCCCCAGGACCCCCAAGGGATCTCTCCCCCTCCGGGTGACCCCAGCCCTCAGAGGGGACACGCTGAGCCCAACTGGGGGGACTCCGGCAGGTCTTGGGGTGTCTGTGGGTGCAGCACCCCAATCCTACTGCTCCCTGCACCCCGGCCTCGCTGCACCAGGGAGCCCGAGGCATGGGGACGGAGGGCACCGGGGGGCGAGGGGGGGCATCTCTGCCCTGGTGAGGCACACTGGGGACATGGGGGGCTGGAGGGTGCGGAATTTGGGGTGCGGGAGGGGGGTGCCCAGATGTCTCCTGCCGTGACTCACGGGGGGCATTGCCAGGGTGGGCATCACCCAGTGGGTGCTGAAGGGGCTCAGAGGGGGGGGGTGCTGGTTCTTGGGGGGCTGATGTTGGGGTGCTGATTCTTAGCGGGGAAGATGTGGGGGCACGGGGTCATTGGGGTGCTACTAATGGGGGGCTCAATGAGATCCTTGAGGGCTGCTGGGGGCGCTGAATGTGGGGGTGCTGGTCCTGTGGGGACTGCTGAACGGGGGGGGGG
>NW_024580662.1:255059-264312 GCF_017639235.1 Corvus kubaryi | reverse complement strand
CGCCGCCGCCGCCGCCCTGGGCCGGGCGGGCCCGGCGGGGCCGAGCGGGCGGCGGGGCCGCCATGAAGCCGAGCGAAGGTGAGCGGGAGCCGGGCGGGGACACAGGGGGGGCTCGGCATATGAGGGGTGACGGGGGTTTTGGGGGCTCTGGGGGTAACGTGGCCGTCCCGCCGCAGAGGAGCCGGTGCTGCTGGCGGAGCTGAAGCCGGGCCGGCCCCAACGCTACGATTGGAAATCCAGCTGCGAGACCTGGAGCGTCGCCTTCTCCCCCGACGGGGCCTGGTTCGCCTGGTCCCAGGGACACTGCGTGGTCAAGCTGATCCCGTGGCCCCTGGGGGAGGCCGAACTGTGAGTGCGGAGTCATGGAATGGGTTGGATTGAGAAGGGACCCTAAAGCTCAGCCAGTTCCACCCCCTGCCATCGGCAGGGACGCCTTCTACTATCCCAGGCTGCTCCAAGCCCCGTCCAACCTGGCCTTGGATACTTCCACGGGCAGCTTCTCTGGGCACCCTGTGCCAGGGCCTCCCCACCCTCCCAGGGAACAATTCCTTCCCAATATCCCATCCATCCCTGCCCTCTGGCAGTGGGAAGCCATTCCCTGTGTCCTGTCCCTCCATGCCTTGTCCCCAGTCCCTCTCCAGCTCTCCTGGAGCCCCTGCCAGGGGCTCTGAGCTCTCCCTGGAGCCTTCTCCAGGTGAGCACCCCCAGCTCTCCCAGCCTGGCTCCAGAGCAGAGGGGCTCCAGCCCTGGAGCATCTCCTCCTCTGGTCTCACTCCAGCAGCTCCAGGTCCTTCTGATGTTGGGGACCTCAGGGCTGGGGCAGCTCTGCAGGTGGGGTCTCACCTGAGTGGGGCAGAGGGGCAGAATTCCCCCTCCGCTGCTGCCCACACTGAAGGATCAGCCCAGGACATGGTGGTTTCAGGCATGGCCAGCCCTCACTCACCAGCACCAAAGTCCTTTTCCCCAAGGCTGCTCTCCATCCATCCATTTCCCAGCCTGGACTGATCCTGGGGCTTGCTCAGTGTGGGGTGAAGATGGGTGCACAAAGCTGAGGCGGGGGATCCCGGCGTGAACGTTCCACCCATCCCTGCCTCCCTCCAGCAGCTGCAAAACCTCGGAGCGCAAGAGCCGGGGTGGCAAAGCGGAGACCAGGAGCCGTGGGGCAGCCAAGGAGAAGACTCTGGAGTGTGGGCAGATCGTGTGGGGCCTGGCCTTCAGCGCCTGGCCAGCAGCTGAGGATGGGGACACGGATCCTGCCTGTACTGTGGGGCTTCCCTGCCTGGTCCTGGCCACCGGGCTCAACAACGGGCAGATCAAGGTGTGGGAGGTGCAGACAGGTGAGCAGCCCTCGCTGTCCTGGCTTCAGGCTGGCTGTCCCTTGTTCCCCTATGGAAGGAGATCCCATCTCCCTCCTTCCCCAATACCTGCCCTGTCCCAAGCAGGGCTGCATGAGGGGCACTGCCTCAATCCCAATGGAGGGATGGCACTGAGCATGGCTCCTCTCCTCAGGGCACCTCCTCTTCAGCCTCTTGGGACATCAGGATGTTGTCAGGGATCTGAGCTTTGCTCCCAATGGAAGCCCCATCCTCGTGTCGGCCTCGCGGGACAAGACTTTGCGTGTGTGGGACCTGAGCAGGGACGGTAGGAACGTGCAGGGATATCCCTGTGCTGGGTCAGGGAAGGAGGAGAAACCCACCTTGTTGGGAGAGGACCTTTGGGGACAGTATTTGAGGCAGAAGGGGCCAGCAGAGTGTAACCTGGGAGGTGCAGGAGGGCATTGCCTTGGGATTTACCCAGGGAATCCCCAGCACAGTGTGAATTCCCACTGGGGAAAGGGAGGGAAAGCAAAGCCAAGGAGTCCTGCTCCCCTCTGGTGACACATTTCTGCTGTCCCCAGGGCGGCAGGTCCAGGTGCTGTCAGGCCACGTGCAGTGGGTCTATTGCTGCTCCATCTCCCCAGACGGCAGCATGCTCTGCTCCGCCGCCGGCGAGAAATCGGTGAGTCCTGCAGGATGGGAGCCATCCCTGTGCCTGCCAAATCCAGCCCTCTGTGCCCCCAGAAACCCCCCTGGGAGAAGGGGCCAGGCCACCCTGCCCTGGCTCCTCAGGAGCTGGCAGCTGGGAGCAGGGCCCGTGTGGTTTAAACCTTGGGATGCTCCCAGCCTGATCCCATATCCTGCAGGCACTGCTGTGGAGCATGAGATCCTACACCCTCATCCGGAGGCTGGAGGGCCACCAGAGCAGTGTGGTGTCCTGTGACTTCTCCCCGGACTCTGCGCTCCTTGTCACCGCTTCCTACGACGCCTGCGTCATCATGTGGGACCCCTACACCGGCGAGCAGCTCAGGACGCTGCGGTACGGACCTGGGAGGGGACACAGCAATGCCACGGAGCCTTTTAGGGCTGGATGTGGCTTTCCCTTCTCGCTGGGCACAGCCACCACCTCTCCCCTGCTGCCAGGGGTGGCATGGGGGTCTGGCTTGCCAAGTCTGGCTGCTCTGTCAGCCCCGGCTGGGGAGGGGGCTGGTGGCAGCCCAGAGCTGACGCTGGGATGTTGTCCCCACCCACAGCCATGTCCCATTGCACTCCACGCTGGATTCCAGCAGTGAAATCCACACCAGCTCCCTGCGCTCCGTCTGCTTCTCCCCCGAGGGGCTCTACCTGGCCACGGTGGCAGACGACAGGTGAGTGAACTCCTGTGGGGACCCAGAGAGGGGCCCAGCAGGAGACCAAAATGAACCAGGAGCTCAGGAAGTGGGGAATAAATGCACCAGGTCCCCAGCAATTCCTGGAATAAGTGGAAAGGTCAGGCCCGCTGGGACACCATGGCTTGGCTGTGACAAGGGGTAGCAAGGTCAGGGCCCTGCCACCCTGAGCTGAGGTTCCTGTCCTCCTGGGTGCTGTGCCACCCTCAGCATGTCACTCTCTGCAGGGGACAGTCCTGCCTGGGACACTCCCATGGGAAGCAAATCCTTCCCCAGTTTGTGTGTCTTCAGGTGATCCCAGAGGCTTCATTTTGGCAGCAGGCACCGCATCGTGTCCTCTCCCTTTCTCCACAGGCTCCTGAGGATCTGGGCCTTGGAGCTTCGGTCTCCAGTGGCCTTTGCCCCCATGACCAACGGTCTGTGCTGCATGTACTTCCCACATGGAGGATTCATTGCCACAGGGTGAGTAAACAGCAGAAGAGGGCGGAGAAACACGGGGCTGCTCCCTCCTCCTGCAGCTCAGCAAATTCTGGGCTTCCCTGGGGGCACCTGATGGTTTTCCTGGGCTGCATGCTTGCAGCAAGCTTGGGAATATTTGGGGGGCAATTGGAACTCCTTGTGTCCTTCTGCCCTGTGCTCAGGGTTGTTTGGATCCCATTGCAGGACCAGGGACGGCCACGTCCAGTTCTGGACAGCGCCGAGGGTCCTCTCATCGCTCAAGCACTTGTGTCGCAAAGCCCTGCGCACCTTCCTCACGACCTACCAGGTGCTGGCGCTGCCCATTCCCAGGAAGCTGAAGGAATTCCTCACTTACCGGACTTTTTAAGGCAGCAGGGGGAGCAGAGGCATGGAGGTGAGCCCCAGGGCTCAGCCCGGGCTGCTGGTGCTGCAGGAACGTCGAGCCATGAGCCAGGAGCGCTGCTGCTCCCGTGGTTTTGGGGCTGTGGAGGGCTTTTTTTGGTGTCATGATACAAAAACCCAGCAAAATCCCACGCAGAGGGCGAGGGGCAGAGCTGCAGTGGCCCCGCAGGGGACACGGGTGGGACACAGGTCCCCCTGTCCCCTGCTGCCTGCTGGGGTTGGGTCAGGTGCTTCTGCTTCCGAGTGCAATGGTGTGGGATGACGGTGGGGCAGCTGCTGTGGGAGCAGAGCTGTTGTCACCTGCACAAATATGGGGCTAAACCCCCCTCAAAACACCCACCTGGGAATGCCCCTCCATCCCGGTGGAGCGCAGGCTCTGCTGCTCTCCTGGCGTGGGCAGGAGCGGGACAAGCCCGAGCAGGTGTCAATAAACAAAAATTGATTCCTCATGATTTCCCTCCCGGCTCGCTCAGGTGACCTGGGAGTGCCTGGCACTGCCCTGGCTGCCAGGGAGGGGTGGCAGAGGTGTCCATCTGTGCAAAAAGGTGGCTTCAGTCCACGCCCTGCTCCCATTCCTGTTGTTTTCTCTCCGTGCTGGAGCGTGGCACTTGATCAGCCCAATTCCCAGACATGCTGAGCATGCAGCAGTGTTTTGTTTGTCCCCTTTCTCCAGCTTAGCTGGTGGCTGGAGCAACAGCACATTCCTTGTGTGCTGGCAGGCTCTGTGGAGGGAATTCTCCTCCAAACATCCCCAGGATGTTGTTTTTCCCTTGGGAACGGCTGAACACAGAAAGCTGGTGCTTCCCTAACCCCCCACCTCCCTCCAGGAGGGAAAAGCAAAGACCAGTGTGACCTGCTGGGCTTTGGAGGCACCTGTATTTCCCCAAGGAGCTTGGGAATAACGTTACCCAACTCTTGTGCCCTGGCTGTGGGCTCAAGGCTTCCATAAAGGGACTGGGAGGCTGCAGGGAGCAGCTCCAGGCACGGGGCCGATGGTCCTTCCCAAATCCAGCAGCAGATCCACCTGGCAAGACTCAGGCTTCGGCCACCACCAGGTCCCTGGTGACCTGGAAGGCGGCGATGAGGGAGCTCAGCTGGATCTTCTCGCTGGTGCCAGCAGCCAAGCGGTACCTGGAGAGGGGGCCAAGGGAAGCTGTGGGCCTTTCCACCACTGTGGGTGCCCCCCAAAGCCGTGGGCTGTGTGCCAGCGGTGCCCAGCGGCCACCAGGAGCCACCCCAGTGTCGCCACTCTGGGGGAGCGTCACTTACTCGATGTCTGCCAGCTTGATCAGCAGCTGGATGCGGATGGAGGGTGGGAAGTCGACTGTGGAGAGAAGGAAACGCTCGGTGAGGGCCAGGGGGAAGTTTGGCCTCTCCAGGATCATCGGGAGCCGGACCCTGTGCCCACCTCTGTGCACGAAGAGATGGATCTCGGTGAGGATGTCCTGCAGGGCCAGGCCCTTCAGCGTCTTCAGCTCCATGATTTCTGGGATGAGAGCGAGTCAAGGCCTTGCTTCCAGGTTTTTCCCTGCCAGATCCCTGCTCCTCATCTCCGCAGCAACCCCGAGGGGCCTCCCCAGCGAGCAGCACCCGCCCCAGACAGATCACAGAGATCCCGGGGAAAGAGCAGGATTTATCCCAGCTGGGAATAACCCCCAGGGCAAAGGATACGGCGGTAGGCAGTGGAAAAATCCTGGTTCAGCATCCAGTCGAGGATGTTGGCGATGTCAGACTTGAGGGGATGCCCCGTGCAGGTGTAAACGTTCTCCTCTGTCACCTTCCCAAAGGCCATGGAGGTGCTCTGAGGAAGAGGAGGGAACAGGGAGGATGAAGAGGCCCCTCCAGCTCAGCTGGCCAGGGGCTGATGGCCACATTCCCACCTGCAAGATATTGAGGGCCCTGCGCATGTCCCCGCTCGAGAGGGTCACCAGAGCCTTCATCCCGTCCTCGGTCACATCCACCCTGGAAAACAATGCCGAGGGAAGTGGAACCGTGGGAATCCAACCTGCTGCTCCTCCCGGGCAGGGAATGGGGACAGAGGGGTGTGCAGGGATCCCCCGCTCACCCCTCCTCCTGGATGACGTGCTGGAGCCGCGGCACCATCAGCTCCGGGGTCAGGGGGCCGAAGCGGAAGCGGGTGCAGCGGGATTGCAGGGCGGGAATGATCTTGGAGAGGTAGTTGCAGATGAGGCAAAACCGGGTGTTTTCTGTGAACTTCTCGATCACTGCAAAAAGGAGGGAGGGGAGGAGGATCCTTGGCTGCTGCCTCATCCTGATTCCCACCCTGTGCCGGGCTGGATGAGGCTGATGGCTGCCCACAGTGTGGGATTCCCGCGGTGTGGAATTCCCAGTGCCCCTCACCTCTCCTCAGGGCGTTCTGAGCATCCTGGGTCATGGCGTCGGCTTCATCCAGGATGACGAGCTTGAAGCCTTTCCTAGGAAAAAGGGTGGGTTTGATGCTGGAGAAAGGGGGAGCTGGGATGTTTGTTCCCAGCCTGACTCCTGGGAAGCCCTTCTTACATCCTCACCCTCCCTGCTTGCTGGGCACTTTCCCACCTGCTCCAGCACACTGCCCACCCCGGGACCTCCCAAATCCCCTTCCCAATCCAAGTGCCAGGGCAGGAGCGTGCCAAAGGGACGGGGAGCTTTGGGAAGCACAGCCCCACCACGTACTTAAAGATGGTCCTGGTGCTGGCGAAGCTCAGGATGGGCCCTCGGACGATGTCGATGCCACGGTCATCGGAGGCGTTGAGCTGGAAGGAGACAGTGTGGATCCGCATCCCTGCATCCCAATCCACCCCATCCCATCGCATCTTGTCCCATCCCACCCCATCTCTTCCCGCTCCATCCCATCCCCTCCCCGCTCACCTCCAGCACCATGGAGCCGAATTCCCGCTCCCGGTACAGCTGCCTGGCACAGGCCAGGATGGTGGATGTCTTCCCGGTGCCGGGCGGCCCATAGAGGAGCAAATGCGGGAGCCGATCCTCGCTGATGAAGCGCTGCACTGCGGGTTAACGGGATAACAGCGGGATAACATCGGGATAACAACGGGATAACGGGGCCGGGGGACACTCGGGACCGGCGGGGGGAGTCACCGCGGGGGGCGAGGGGGGATGTTAATTACCGGTGCTGAGGATGTCCCGGTGAGACACCAGCTCGGATAGCGCCTGCGGACGGTATTTCTCCACCCTGCACCGGGGAAGGAAAGGAGCGGAGGGTGAGCCCCGGGGCAGCTCCCGCCGCTTTATCCCGGTATCCCGGTATCCCCCCGCTCCCGGCCGTACCACGGCAGGTTCGCGCTGCCCGCCGGCGCCATGTTGGGAAGTCTCGCGAGAGCGCCGCGAAGCGCGCGAGAGCGCCGGGGCGGGGCGGGTCTGAGGGGTCCGGGCGGGTCCCGCTGGATCGGGAAAATCCCGGCCCCTTCCAACCCGGAATGGGGCAATTCCCGGGATGGGACAGCCACAGCTGCTCTGGGCACCCTGTGCCAGGGCCTGCCCACCCTCCCAGGGAACAATTCCTTCCCAATATCCCATCCAGCCCTGCCCTCTGGCAGTGGGAAGCCATTCCCTGTGTCCTGTCCCTCTATCCCTTGTCCCCAGTCCCTCTCCAGCTCTCCTGGAGCCCCTTTAGGCCCTGGAAGGGGCTCTGAGCTCTCCCTGGAGCCTTCTCCTCTCCAGGTGAGCACCCCCAGCTCTCCCAGCCTGGCTCCAGAGCAGAGGGGCTCCAGCCCTTGGAGCTGCTCCGACGCCTCCTCTGGACTCCTCCAGCAGCTCCAGGTCCCTCCTGTGCTGGGACCCCAGAGCTGGACACAATATTCCCACTGGGATCCCACCTGAGTGGAGAGGGAGAAACCCGCCCCATCCTCCTGTCCCTGTGCGTGGCAGGGGGTGGAACGAGGTGACCTTTAAGGTCCCTTCCAACCCAACCCATTCCATGATTCTGTGACTGTGGGAAGAGCACGGTGCTGGTGTTCACCATGGTGCCTGTGATCCTGGGGAAATCAGGGCAGCAGGAATTGCTGGATCAAGGTTGTGAGCAATGTTTTGGGCAAGCACAGTGCCCCTGCCCTCGGAAAGCCTTGGGATGAGAGGGGCACCTTTGGGTGCAGGGACACTTGAGGAGAGGAGACCTGCTGGGATCCTCCCAGTGTGATGGGAGCAGCAAACTCCGGGGGTGGCTGCGAGAACAGAACACCTTTATCCCTGTCCCTGCTGCTTCCCAGCACCTCTGGAAAACCCCCGGAGCCTCCTTTAGAGAAGGGGCTTAGAGAGGAGAATCAGCCCAGGCTGCTGGAGCGATGCTCCGGTGCTGCTCTGATCCCATGCCATGGATGGAGAACGGAAAGCAGGCGGGAGTGAGAGGTGCTGGCTTGGAAAATGCAGGTGGAGCGAGGATGGGAAGCCATCCATTGGGAAGTAGAGGTGCAGGGCAAGCAAAAAAATCCCTGCAAAAATCTCGTTGCTGCCAAGGGAAGTGAAAACATCAAGAGCTCCAGGCTGGGTCCTATGAAACCCCAAAAATCTCCTGGAGGGCAGCTGCTTTCCTGTTGGTTTTTTTTCCCTTTTTTCCCCATTTTTTTTCCCTGCAGCCCCATAAAGGAGAGCAGGAGCTGGAAGCTGAGGTCAGCAGCCCCAGCCGTCCCTGTGGGCACGTGACAGCTGTGACAGATGGCCCTTCCCTTCGGAGCCTCCAGGTCCTTCCCAGGCACCTGGGAACAGCCGGGAGCTGGGATTTTCCTGTACGTCCTGGATCCAGAGCTGCTGCTCTCCCCCTGGATCTGCCTTCGCCTGGGGCAGGCTCTTGTCCTCCTAAATGGATTTTTCCAGGCATTTCCCCCATCATTAATAAATCCCGAGCTCCAGAGCAGGGGAAAGTCTTTGGGGGTGTTGTTTAATAGGGTTAAACTGATGAGAGCATCCCCCTGGGATGGCTCTGATTTCCTTCTTGGATGGAGATGGTGGGACAGGGATGATGGGGACAGAGGTGATGGTGACAGAGATGTGCTTCCAGAGAGGATGAAAACAGGTGTTCCTAAAGATCTGAAACCCAAGGGATCCTCCCACCCCATGTGGAGCTGAAGAAGTTCTTTGCCATATTAAAACCCAAGGAATCCCAGTGCTGATATCCAAAGGCTCCTGTGGAGCAGCTCACCCCGAGCCAGAGCAATGAACCCTCATGGGGTGGTTTTGGGGGGATTTGGTGGGAAACTCCTGCTGTGGTGCCATGGTGTTGGTTTCCCAGGGTGGAGTGCCCAGAACTCCCATGGAGTTCCCCCCATGCCAGGGGATTCTCTCTCCCTTCCTGGCAGGATGTTGTGCCTGGGAGAGCCCCTTTGGCACTGAGGGAACATCAACCCAGTTTAGAGACTCTGAGTAGCTCCAAACCCTTTTCTCATGGAGAAAACCAGCAGAAGTCAATTAAAACATTACCAGGTAATTTTATATGGACTCATTGTGCCATTCCCGCTGTCTGGAATGTTCATCCACCTCTCGGACCATGGCCAGCTCCAAGCGTGGGAGCTGTCCCACAGGCTGCTGAAGGGTTTTTTGGGAAGCATGAGGTTTGGTGAGCACGCAAAATCCCTGCAGCTCTGGTGCTTTTATCCCAGTGGGGTCTCCCTGCTTGCAATTTATTTTATATTTTCCTTTCCTTTCCTTTCCTTTCCTTTCCTTTCCTTTCCTTTCCTT
>NW_024580662.1:253547-255049 GCF_017639235.1 Corvus kubaryi | reverse complement strand
TCCTTTCCTTTCCTTTCCTTTCCTTTCCTTTCCTTTCCTTTCCTTTCTCTTCCCCTTCCCCTTCCCCTTCCCCTTCCCCTTCCCCCTCCCCTTCCCCTTCCCCTTCCCTCATTTCCCACCCCTCTGAGCCCCCCTCACAGCCAGCCTTGGGAACAAGGTGGAAAAGGGACATCCCAGCACGGGGATGAGCCTGGAAATTAAAAGTCCTGATTAATAAAAAAGGCAAAATTCAGCTTTTTTAGCCATATCCCCACTCGGGGGGAATCGACCACTGTGAGCACAGATAAAGCCATTGGGAGTTTGGTTTGTGCTCTCCCAGCACTGAGAGGGACTGGGATGGGGATTCCAGCTGGGAATAAAGTCACATATCCAGAGGCAGGGAGGTCACGGCTGTGCCTGGAGCAGGTGGAGGGTCTGGGAGCATCATCCTGGCTCCGACTCTCCGGAATAATTCCTGAGTATTGGCTGGGCTTGGCCCCCATTGCTCCAGACCAGGAATCCCCATTGCCCCAGATCCCCCCATTTCCAACCCCCCCATTGCCCCAGAACCCCCCTGCCCCCGCCATGCATCATCCCCCCCTTCACCTCTGGCTGCTCCCCCCATCCCATTCCCGGGAATCAGAGGGATTGGGATGATCGTGGGAAGGGCTGGGGGGATGGGGATGGGGGAGACGGGGATGGGGAGGTGTGGGGATGGAGACAGGGGTGGAGGTGATGAGGATAGAGAGGCATTGGGGTTTGGGGCATGGGGTGGATGGGGATAGGGATGGGGATAGGGATGGAGATAGGGATGGGGATAGGGATGGGAATGGGGGAGTGTTGATGAGAATGAGGTGTGGGGATGGGGGGTGGGTGGGGATAGCGGGAAGGAAAGTGCTGGGGCTGGGGGTGGTGGGGCTGGGGAGGGTTGATGGGGATGGGGGTGCTGGGGTTGGGGGTGTTGATAAGGTTGGGGGGATGTTGATGAGGATGGGGAGGTGTGTGGGGGATGGGGGTGATGGAGCTGGGGGTGATAAGGATGGGGGGATGTTGATAAGGTTGGGGGGTGATGATGAGGATGAGGGTGATGGGGCTGCGGGGATGATGATGTGGGGGTGATGATGAGGATAGGGGTGATGGAGCTGGGGGTGATAAGGTTTGGGGAGTTGTTGATGAGGTTGGGGGGGTGTGTTGATGAGGATGTGGGGGTGATGATGAGGACGAGGGTGATGGGGCTGGGGGGATGAGGATGTGGGGGTGATGATGAGGATGTGGGGGTGATGGAGGTGTGATAAGGATGGGGGATGTTGATAAGGTTGGGGGATGTTGATAAGGTTGGGGGATGTTGATGAGGATGAAGGTGATGGGGCTGGGGGGGATGATGTGGGGGTGATGATGAGGATGGGGGTGATGGGGCTGGGGGTGATAAGGTTTGGGGAGTTGTTGATAAGGTTGAGGCGGTGTGTTGATGAGGATGGGGGGGTGATGATGTGGAGGTGTTGATGAGGATGGGGGTGTTGATA
>NW_024580662.1:228730-248547 GCF_017639235.1 Corvus kubaryi | reverse complement strand
CCCCCCCGGGCCGCGGCGGGTTCCCCCGCGGCGCTGCGGTGCGCCCGAGTGAGGCTGCGCGCTCTGCAGGTGGCCCCGAGGTGGGTCCGGGACCACCGAACGCTCCTGCCGGGACCCACGGGGGCGGCCCGGCCCCGGCCGCAGCCCCCCGGTATTCCCTCGGTATCCCCCCGGTATCCCCCGGCATCCCCCGGCCCGGCCGCGTCCCTCCCCCGGCTCTCACCGCCCCGGCAGGCGGCATCCCCCGGCCCACCTGCATCCCTTCCCCCTTCCTGCATCCCCCGGCCCGGCCGCATCCCTTCCTCCAGGCTCCTGCTCCAGCCGGGCTGCATCCCCTCGGCCCACCTGCATCCCTGCTGCCCGGCTCCATCCCCCCAGCCCGGCTGCATCCCTTTCCCTGGAGTGCATCCCCTCGGCCCACCTGCGTTCCTGCTGGCAGGCTGCATCCCACGGGCCTGGCTGCATCCCTTCCACCAGGCAGCATCCCCTCGGCCCACCTGCATCCCTTCCACGGGGCTGCAGCCCCCGGGGCCTGGCTGAATCCCTTTCCCTGAGCTGCATCCTCCTGGCCCACCTGTATCCCTCCTCCCCACCTCATCCCCCTGGCCCACCTGCATCCCCTCCAATCCACCTGCATCCCTCCCACCGGGCGGCATCCCCCCGGCCCCACTCCTGCCTCCAAGGGGATAAGGCTCCCCTTGGAGCGTGCAGAGCCCCAGCTGGGGTGAATCCACGGTTCAGTAGGAGGTCGGTGGGCTGGGGTGGGCAGGGAACGGCCAGGGATTCCCAGGGCTGAGCAGGATCCCTGCAGCTGGCGCACAGCGGGGAGAAGCGAGGCCGTGACCCTGGGGAGACGCCGGCGGGGCCGTGCTGGTGCTGTGGGGGCGGCTGACGCGGAGCCGGGGCTGTGGGTGGGGGGATTTCGGAGCCTGATCCCACTCAGGCCTTTTGGCTGGTCCTGCAACTCCTCTGTGGGGCAGCTGTTGGCTCTGGACCGTGACTGGAACACCCTGTCCTGCTTCCAAAATTCCCGAGTGCTGTGGGAGCAAGGGGGACATCACCACGTCACTGCTGTGCCAGTCGTGGGGAGACCCTGGGTTTGGGGTGCAGCTCCCTGCTCTGCATCCCAACTTGTGTTCATTCCCGCTCCCACCCTGCTGTCATCTCCCCTTGATCCAAGCCCTGTCCCATCCCATCCCAGCTGTTGGTCCTGGAGCAACCTCGGGAGGGGGATAACAGTGCTTTTGGGGTGTGCCGGAGACTTTTTGGGATGCAGGCAGGCTCCAAATCCCCAGGAGAACCTGCCAGGAGGGGCAGGACTCCAGGAGCTCATCCCACACGGATTGATGGCCTTGTTGAGGATTCCCTGTCTCTGTCCCACGGACACGGAGGGGAGCATGGTGGAGCCATCCTGGTGGGATGCTCCTTCCCGGCATCCCAGTGTCACTGGGGCAGCCCAAAGGGGCTGGATGAAGGGTTTGGGGGGTTTTTGGGGGGATGCCATCCGAGTGGGATGCTCCTTCCCGGCATCCCGGTGTCACTGGGGCAGCCCAAAGGGGCTGGATGAAGAGTTTGGGGGTAATCAGAGGGATGTTACCCTACAAATGCTCACAGGGAAGCACCTCTCCAGCCCCTATGGATCACTCAGTGCCAGCCACAGGGAGCCCTCGCATTGCCATCCCTAAAACACCCCCAAACCGGGAGTTTGGGATGTGCCAGCCAAGGACAGCCCTGCTGACACTCTCCTGTTGTTTTTCACTTCTAAACCAGAGTGATTCCCATGAGGGGAGTGAATCCAGGGCCAGATTCACGATGCCAGCCCTGGACTGGCTCCTGGTGTTGTCCTGGGTTGCCACCAGCGTCAGCAGGAGCGGAGCTTGGCCCTGAGTCCCCGAGTCCCCGAGTCTCTGTGTCCCTGAGGCCCTGCTGCCACCACCACGTCCCAAGGACGTGACACAGACTCCGAGGCCACGCTCGGTGCCTCTTCCCTTCCCCTGGGCACTGTTCCCGGCCCGGGCACTGCCATGGCAAAGGGAGCGGTGAGCTGGGATGTGGCACTGGGAGGGCACTGGGAGGGCGCTGGGGACAGTGCCCAGCCCTTGTGTCAGCACGAGGCTGGAATAGAACGGGTGAATCCATGGGTTTTTTTGGTTAATCTTCATAGGCTGAACCCTGGTTTTGCTGGATTAATAGAAGTTTTTCCTTTCTTTTTTCGGTTTTAAGCCACTTTAGGGTAGATGTGAGCTCCCATCCTCCTGTGTCCCGCCGTGCAGTGTTTTTTGGGACGGGTGCCACAGCTGCAGCCTGGTTCCAGTGGCAATCCTTGGGGCTGGGAGGTGTTTTGGGTCTTGCTTGTGCCTTGGGACAGGCTCCAGCAGGAGCCAAGGCAGCGGCTGGGATCAAACAGTGGGAATCGGGGCTGGTTTGCTTCCTGTGGGGTGGCATCCAGAGGGATCTGAGTGTTCATCCCTCAGCCCTGCCCAGGCTGTGGGGTTTTGCCCCTGTCTGAGTGTGGCAGTTGGGCTTTATGGGTCTAAATTTGGGGGTTGGGGTGTGACTATGGACGGGGGGTGCTGCATTCGGTGGAGTTTGGGAACAGCAGAAGGAAAACTTGCTCAGAGCTGGGCGATATTCCCGGCTGTCCCACAGCGCCGTTCTGTCTGGGGGGTTAAACCCATCCCAATGTCAAAATGTGGGGCAGGGCTCCCAGAACCTGGTGGATGGCTCCAAGGATAACCCCGGGATCAACAATCCCCTGTCCCTGGGCTGCCGTGCTCCTGCCGAGAACGGGGAACCCGCCCAGGACGTTGTGTGAACACGTGGGTGAGGATGGGAAGAGGCTCCGAGGAAAGAGCTGTGGCCATTCCCAAAGCTCCACGGGCTGTGGAGATGCTGTCCCAGCACTGGGATTTGTCCAGAGAAGCTGTGGCTGCCCCTGGATCCCTGGAAGTGCCCAAGGCCAGGCTGGACATTGGGGCTTGGAGCAGCCTGGGACAGTGGAAGGTGTCCCTGCCCAGGGGGTGGAACTGGATGAGTTTTAAGGTCCTTCCAATTCCATGATTTTATGATTCTCACTGCCCGAATGTGTGGATTCTCTGGTGTCTCACACCACGGGTGAGCACAGCACACTTCTCCCACAGCTGGATCCTCCCAGGATGCTGGATGGAGACATTTCGGCTCCTGTATTCCCGACAAAATCCCCAGGGACCATTTAGCATCTCCCGAAATAAAGGGTGCGCAGAGCCAGAGACATCCCAGGAGCCCAGCAGGGTCTTGGGAGAGCCCTGAGAGGGAAAACAGAACCGTGGCAAGGAATTCCCCAGCCCCAGGCTGCTCCAGGTGCCTCTGGAATAATGAGCCCCTCGGTGGGAGCCGGGGAAGAGTCGCTCCGGGCGCATCTCTGCTTCGTGGAGAAGGAAGTTTAGGGCTCCAGAGGAACCCCTCACTCCATGGCATGTGCTGGGATCCTGCTGAGATGGGATGGGATGGGATGGGATGGGATGGGATGGGCATTCCCGGCGGCTCACGGGCTGCCAGGTGAATGAACTTGCCCCTCCTGGATTTTCCACCGCCTGTCCCGGTCTCCAGGCAGGGCCGGTGCTGTCGCCAGCCCGGCTGACGTCAGGGATCCCATTCCAGGGGGGAACAGCCGCCCTCCCGCTCCTTGGAGACCGGCTCGGAGTGGGGGTGGGGTGGGGAGCAGCCGCTCGCGGCCGTGCTGGGTTTGGGATGACCCGAGGGAAAATTCCTGCTCGGGGTGATGGGAAGGGTTGGGATGGGAAATCCAGCTCCAGCCCTGGGTGATCCCGGCCCCTCGCCTTGCTGGGGTCACCCAAGGTGCCGTGGAGAGGGGACATCGCTCCCGTCCCAGCACCCACCCCCGGGGCAGCAGGGACGTTGTTTTCCGAGGAGCTTGGGGGGGGGGGCGGTTCCAGGAGCTGCTGGAGCCTCCAAAGGGAAGGGAATCCTGGCGGTTTCACTTCTTTGTATCAGAGCATCGCTCCTGCCGTTCCCCCGGGCAGTGCTGGAGCAGGGAGAGGCGCTGGAAAGGTTTGGGAAACAACCCCCAGCTCCACAGGAAAAGGGTTTTGGATCATCCCCGGCAGCATCCCCAGCTGGACCAGCAGCAAATTCCAGCAGCGGGAAGGGGGAGATCCGCGGGATTCCCACCCCTCTCCTTGCGCCCCCTGCCCTCTTCCAGGTGGGGAAACTGAGGCACGGAGGAGAAGGGGGAGGCTGTGCCACAGCAGGCACGCGGCATTTCCCACCTCTGCTCCATCCCGGGATGAGCAGGAGCCAGAGCAGCTCCTCCGGATGGGATTTTCCCTGCGGGATGGGGATTTTTCCCTGCGGGATGGGGCCGTCTCCGTCCCTCCCCATTCCAGCCCCAGCAAAACACCGAGGGCTTTGGGATTTTCCAGAAGGGTTTTTGGGCTTTTTTTTTCCCCTGGCTGGAGCAAACCCATGGACTGGAGCATCTGGGGGTCCCAGCGGGGTCCTATTTTGGGGTAAAAATGACCCCTCCTGTCACTCAAGGGTTCTGTGGGTGTGAATTTCCTCCACCTGGAAATTAAAATTCCTTCCTTTTCCCCATTCCCAGCTCACCTCTGCACGGCGGTGGCGGGGGCTGCCCTGTCCCCAGCTCCCTGATTTTGGCACTGGTGACGCCGTGGTGCCTCAGGCATCACCTTTATTCCCTCTGGGATCCCACCTGGAGCGGCGGAATGGAGGACAGGACGAGGGATTTTTTTGAATTTCTTTTCTCGGTGTTTTGCTGCAGCTGTGTCCGTGCAAGGGCATTTTTTGGGAGGCAGGAGCTGCCTCTGGGCACGTTCGAGGTGCCCGGGGCTGCTTCAGCTCCAAGAGCCTGGAGCGTGTTCGGGATGCGAGATCCAGGCTGATCCTTAAACCTTTGATTGTCCGTTTTGGGAGTGTTTTCCCTTAAAAATCAGCTCTGGGAGCGAGGCAGGGCTCTGCAGAGCTGAGGGCTCCCTGCAGCCCCCCCGGTCAGGCTCTCTGCTGTTCCTGCCTCGCTTTTGGGGGTTAATTTTCGGGAATTCATCTCTGGCAGCCAGGCTGGGGCTCGGGAGAAGCTGCCGGGGGGGAGTGACACCCCTGTCCGCAGCTCCTGGCACGGCCGTCACCCCCCTGGAGGGGGCGATTTGGGGGTGATGTCAACCCCTGTGGGCATCACCAGTGGGTCACCACGGGGGAAAGGACCGGGAGAGATGGGAAAGCTTCCAAATCCCACAGTTCTTGGTTCTCCCCTCGTCTCTCCATCCCAAACTCCATCCCGAATTTTATGCGTCTGTTTTTGGGGTGTGCGGGAGCAGGGGCACAGCTCCATCCCGTGCTGCCGGCGCCGGGGAATTACCCAGCTGCAAAACCGGGAGCAGGAAATCCCAGCAGCTTCCCAGCCCTGCTCTACATTCCCGGGAAAGGAGGGCAGGCGCTCAGCAGCTTTATTTTGGGAGCTGCCGGGCTGCGGCTGGGAACGGCTTCGGCCTCGGGGTGCGAGGATTTGGGGGGGTTTTGGGGATGATCAGAGCAGGGATGGGGGTACAGAGGAGCAGAGAGAGGGGGGATGGATCTGGTGAGGGAGATTTGGGGTGGTGAGGGGGGAATGAGGAGAAAACGCCGCGTTGCAGCCTTGGGATGGGATGCCGTGGCTGGTTCCCTTGTAGGGTTTTTGTGGGGGTGTAAGAGGGGGGAGCGTGGCCTTTGGGGGGTTTTTGGGGGGTCCTTGGCACTAAACTCCGGTGTAAGAGGGGGAACTGTGTCCTTTGGGGGTCCCTTGGCCCTGAGGCTGGGAATAAAAGCGGGAAAAGCTTCCTGGGGGTGGCTGGACAGCACTGGGACGGGGCAGCGTTTGTGGCAACAGTGGTGCTCGTCCCCCCCGTCCCCCTCACATCCCACTTGGGGGGGGGTGCCGAGGGCTGCCCACCCCCTGAACGAGACCCCAGCGCCGAGTTTGGGGATGAAGGAGCCAAGAAAAGGCTTTTTTTGGGGAGGGAAGTTCCCTCCTGGCCACCAAACCTCGATGCTCTGGGCTGCAGGAGCTCGGCAGGGCTGTGTTTTGGGGCAGATTTGGGAACCTTGGCATGGGGCAGGGCGAGAGCTGACCCCCAGCTGCCCGTGGGGGATCCCAGGAGGGTTTTCCCTTCTTTTCCAGAGCAAACTGGTGAAGTATTTCAGCCGGCAGCTGTCCTGCAAGAGGAAGGTGGCCCTGCAGGAGCGCAACGCCAAACTGGAGGGCTTCCCCCAGCTCCTGCACTGGTTCCGCATCGTCGACATCCGCAAGGAGGTGATGGAGGTACGGGCTGGGCATTCCCACCCGGAAAAGGAAGGATTTTTCAGGATTTTGTGGATTCTCCACCCCGCCCACCGGCGAGGACACCCCACTGCTGCTCCCAGTGGGTGCCACGCGGACCCCGCTGCAGTGGGGACGTCCCCCATGTCGCCATCAGTGTCCTGCTGCCGCGCCCCGGGCTCCTGCAGGTGGGTGGGTGGCACCCAAAGGCGATCCCGCCTCCAGGGAAAAGGGAATTCCGGAACGGAGGTCACAGTCCTGCACGTTCCCAATCAGGGATGGGTTTTCCTGGTGCTCCCAGATGTTCAGCTGGGTCCGGATATCCCTAAAAGCGTGGGAAAACTGGAGGTAAAGCTTGTTTCTCCAGGTTTTTCTTGGAGATTCAGGTGGAAAATGGATGGGTTTGGGGCCGTGACCTGAGGAAAAGGGATTCTCACTGGTGTTCCCCGAGGTTTAGAGGATGCTCCAGGGTAGTTCGTTCTTCCTTCCTCATTCCTGACCCATTCCTGCCCCATTCCTCCCTCAGGAAATCGCCCCCGGGCAGCTGAGCCTGGAGGATCTGCTGGACATGACCGATGACCAGGTCTGTGCCACCGTGGAGAAGTTTGGGGCCAACAGCGAGGAGTGTGCGCGGCTGAACGCCTCCCTGTCCTGCCTCCGCAGCGTCCACAAGTCCGGTGAGTGCCCTCTGTGCCCTGGGGCTGCCCGGGCTGGGTGGCACCGTCCCGTTGTGGTGGCACCGGCAGTGTGGCTTTGATGCGGACATTGGCAGAGCTCCTGCATCGCCGGGGCTGGCTGGGAACGCGTTTCCCGCAGGGAACATCTTGGAGCTGCACGGGGAGCAGCCCTGGGAGACGGATTTGGGGGTGCTGGTGGGTGAGAGCTGGGACCCCAAAGCGCCCTGCCCTGGGGTGAGCTCCCCAGTGTGGGCAGCAAGGACAGCGAGGGGGATTCTGCCCCTCTGCCCTGCCCAGGTGAGACCCCACCTGCAGAGCTGCCCCAGCCCTGGGGCCCAGCACAGGAAGCACCTGGAGCTGCTGGAGGAGTCCAGAGGAGGCCACGGAGCTGCTCCAAGGGCTGGAGCCCCTCTGCTCTGGAGCCAGGCTGGGAGAGCTGGGGGTGCTCACCTGGAGAGGAGAAGGCTCCAGGGAGAGCTCAGAGCCCCTTGCAGGGCCTAAAGGGGCTCCAGGAGAGCTGGAGAGGGACTGGGGACAAGGCATGGAGGGACAAGACCCAGGGAATGGCTTCCCAGTGCCAGAGGGCAGGGCTGGATGGGAGATTGGGAAGGAATTGTTCCCTGGGAGGGTGGGCAGGCCCTGGCACAGGGTGCCCAGAGCAGCTGTGGCTGCCCCTGGATCCCTGGAAGTGTCCAAGGCCAGGCTGGACATTGGGGCTGGGAGCAGCCTGGGACAGTGGGAGGTGTCCGTGCCCACGGAATGAGATGATCCTTAAGGTCCCTTCCCACCCAAACCATTCCAGGATTCCATAACACAGAGAAGTTTCTCGCTGGGATGCAGAGCCAGGATAGAATCAATCACGGAATGGTTTGGGTGGGAAGGGACCTTTAGGCTCATCTCATTCCGCGGGCAGCGACCCCTTCCCCTCAACCAGGTTACGCCAAGCCCCGTCCAACCCTTGAACACTTCCAGGGATGTGATCCCAGCATCTCCAGGGCTGAGCAGGGCATTCCCAGCTTCTGCCCCACCTCATGGCCGTGTCTCTGTGCCCTATCCAGGCGGGAGCCTCTCCAAGCAGGATTGGACCATCCAGTGGCCCAGCACGGAGCCGGGCAAGGAGAACAGCCCCGGATGCCCCCCCGAGACGGGACCCTGGGGCAGGACGCACCCCAGCCCCAAGATCCAGCCCAAGTGCGGGCAGCACCACTGCCACGCCAGCTCGTCCCACGGCCCCATGTACACACACGTGGACCGCCTGACCGTGGAGGGTCACCCGGGGCTCTGCCCACCCCTGGAGTCCGGCCACCGCTCCCTGCCACCGTCCCCGCGGCAGCGCCACGCCGCGCACACCCCCCCGCGCACCCCCAACATCGTCACCACCATGACGCCGCCGGGGACGCCGCCCGTGCGCCGCAGGAACAAACTGAAGCCCCCCGGGACGCCCCCGCCCTCGTCGCGGAAGCTGATCCACCTCATCCCGGGATTCACGGCGCTGCACCGCAGCAAATCCCACGAGTTCCAGCTGGGGCACCGCGTGGATGAGGCGCACACCCCCAAGTAAGTGGTGCCCGCCGGGTGCTGGTGCGTGCTGGGGGGGATGGAGCTCATCCCAGCGCCTTGGGAAAAGGGCTTTTATCCCTAAATGGCGGGGTTTTGTTCGGGGGTTTCATGTGGAAAACTCTTTTCGCAGGGATGTTGTGGGATGGTGTCGGTCTGCTGCTCCGGGATCTCATTTTTGGGGGGGGGGGGGGGTGAGGAGCACCCAGGGGCTCCAGGACTGTTGGCTGGCAAAGCCCTGGCATTTTGGAATGTGGGATGGGAGGGCTGGATTTTCCAGCTGCTGCACGGGAACGGCCGTGAGAGCTGCGTGGGGAGGGTGAGTGCCCGCTGGAGAGAGATTGGAATCATCACCCTCCAGCTGAAAAGTGGATTTAGGGATTTAGAAATCCTTATGGAGAGGACGGTTTATATTCTGGAGACCCCGCCGGGATCTGTTCCATCCCTGGCGGCGTTCGGGGCGCGCTCTCCGCGCTCTGCCGCATTCCCGCTGCTCCTGCTCTGCGGCTCCGGGGCCGGCAGAGGCTGCTGCTGTGCAGGGAAAGGATTCCCTGGCGTCGCTACATTCCCTACTCTCCATCCCTTCCCACCCCTTCTGGTGGCCGCGCTCAGACAACGCCTCGGCGTGGCGTGGCGGAGGGCACCGGTGCCACTTTGGGACACCCCCTCCGCCCCCTGAGGATGTATTGGGATGGAGCTGCTCCACGCTGGCTCCCAAAACAGGATCCCAGGACGAACTGCTCTTCCTGTCCCAAAATTTGGCGTTCTTGAGGATAGAAAGGCCGTGCCGGAATCCCGGGAAGAGTCCCCTGAGGGATGTGGAGGGAGCCTGGATACCCTGGCAGGGCTCCGACCCTCCGGGCTATCCGTGATGTTTGGGCAGCTCCAGCTGGGACACGGGAAGAGTTCAGTCCACTGAGATGCTCCCAGTGCCAGACCCGGAGCTCCCCTTGTTGGGGCAGAGGGGACCAGAGCGGGTTTGGGGCTGGCAGCTGTGTCTGGTGGCCTCAGCATCGCGGTGTCACTTGTTCCCCGGGCTGTGGCTGCGGTCTCTGCACGAAATGCGGGTGATCATCCGTCCCCCTTTTTCCCTGAGCTGGGAATTTTTGGTCTCCAAAGGCTTTTAGCTGTTGGAAACGAAGCCATTTCAGCTGGGAAATGCCTCCTGGAAGGCCACCCTCGCCCTCGTGCTTCGGCACCGGAAAGAAAGTGTTTGTTTTGGTCGGTCCCCAGGAGCACCCCCGTGTCCCCAGGGGGCATCCCGCCATTCCCAGAGAGAATTCCCGCATTCCCAGGGAGCAGCCTCTCCCTCCTCCTGCTTTTATCGCCGTTCCAGCTCCCGATCCATGCTCTGCCCTCACTAGAGAAGGTCTGGCTGAGGGCACAGCTCCCCCTGTTTGATCCCCAGGGTGGGCATCGGATATTCCCTGATGATCCTGAGTTAAAGTTGCCCGGCACCACCGGGAAGGGAGCACTGGAGACACTGGGAAAACTGGATGCAGTCAGGCGAGGATCAAAGGAATCAAGGTTTAGGGTTGGAAGGGACTTTAAAGCTGATCTCATTCCAAGGGCAGGGACTTCCAGCCCTCGTGGTCACCCTGACGTGGAGCTGGGGCGAGGTTTAGATCATCACCATCAAATCTTTTGGCTGCTGATTCCATGTGGGAATGGGATGCCTGGAATTTCCTGCAAAGGGAAGGAGCAGGGACGGGCGTGGAGGTGGAAATGTCCCACGAGGTGACACAAACACAGTGGTGTCCCCTCTGTCCTCATCACTCTCCACCTTCCTGGTGCAGGAATTTCCCAAAGGAGCTGTGGCTGTCCCTGGATCCCTGGAATGTCCAGGCCAGGTTGGACGGGGCTTGGAGCAGCCTGGGACAGTGAGAGGTGTCCCTGGCCATGGCAGGGGTGGAACTTGATGGGTTCGAAGGTCCCTCCCAAACCATTCCATGATTCCTTTGCTCCTCTCCTGACTGCACCCAGTTTTCCCAGCATCTCCAGCACTCCCTTCCCAATGGTGCTGGGCAATCCCAACTCCCCCTTAGGGAATTAATCAAGGGAACAGCCAATATTGGCAGGGCCCTGTTGTGCTCCAGGGGCCACTGCGCCGGGTCGGATCCGGATTCCCAAAAACCTCTTGGAGAAGCAGGGAAGTTAATTTTCTCTAATGGCACTTAATGATTTTGCAGGAGACAACCACTAAATCCTGCCTGCTAATCCCATTAGCGCTTCGGGATTGTAATTAGTGCGGTAAAGAGGCAGCTTCTTCTTTCTTCCTTCTTTTTTTCCAGCGCATCCCTGCTGGAGTGGGAGTTGTTTATTAGCCTGGATGAGGTGGAAAATGCCTGGCACAGATAAAAAGTGGATTAAAATGGAAAAAATTCTGGGCTCTTCTCAGCTAATTGTTATTTTATGGCCACGGAATTTGAGGATGGAGGGTTTGTTTTAATGTCACAATTCCGTGGTGTCCGAGTCCAGTGCCGGAGGGAGCTCATCCCTGGAAGGGGATTTGGAGCCTTCCCTGATCAACCCCTGCTGGTTTCAGTTGTGCCCCGTGGCTCTTGGGTTGCTTTGGATCGGGGCTTTCTGTTCCCTGTGTCCTGTTCCAGCATGGACGGAAGGGCTGGGCTCGGAGAGCCGAGAGTTTGGGGACACTCCTGGGGAACCCAAGTGCTGCGTTGGATTTCCTGGAGTGATTTGGGGTCGAGATTCACCCCCATCCTGCCTGTTCCCTGCAAGGACCCTTCTGAAACCCTCCCAGGAGAGACCTTGGTGTCCCTCAGGCTGATTTATGGGATGGTTTGGGTGGGATGGGACATCAGGGACCGTCTTGTCCCACCTTTGCCCTGGGCAGAGACACCTCCCAGTGCTGCTCCAAGCCCCAGTGTCCAGCCTGGCCTTGGGCACCGCCAGGGATCCAGGGGCAGCCACAGCTGCTCTGGGAATTCCAGCCCAGCCCCTCCCCACCCTCCCAGGGAACAATTCCTTCCCAAGATCCCATCCAGCCCTGCCCTCTGGCAGTGGGAAGCCATTCCCTGTGTCCTGGCACTTGTCCCCAGTCCCTTCATCTCCTCCAGAGCTCAGGATGGGGTGAAATGGGCTCTGGGGAGCCAGGGGTGACTTTGGCGGAAGGAAAAACTCTCTCCCCGTGAGCTGTGGGTCGGGATTGATGGAGTGGAGCCCTCAGGGTGCTCCAGGGCTGCTCCTGCTGGATTTTTCCACCTCGGCACAGACAGAAAATAAACCAGCACCATTTCTTTGTGACAGCAGCAGCAGCGACCGGGTCCCCTCCGGAGCAAGGCCACCGTGTAGCGCTTGATTCCCGCTGACAGCTCATAAACTCCTTTGAATGTTGTGTTTCGGATCTCATTCCCAGCGTTTAATCCATCACGTCTGCGTGCCAAGACCTTCTGAGGCAGGGGTTAAATTTTTTGGTTTTTTTGTTTGGTTTTTTTTTTTTTTTTTTTGGTATTTTTTTGGAGCTCCCAGCTTCCAATTTCCCTGCACGGAGTCTCCAGCTGTTGACCGTAACTCCGAGGTACGGAACATTACTCCTGAAAAGATCCCCTGACTTCCATAAATCCGCCATCCACAAACATCTCGGGAACGGTCCCGAAACGGAAGCAAAACATTGAGAGTGGCTGATGATATAATGCCCATTTAACACCTCCTGAGCTCCACGGGCGTTGGAATCTTGCAGGGGTAGTCAGGGATTATCCGAACTCGGAATGGGAAGTCTGGAGTAGTCAGGGATTATCCGAACTCAGAATGGGAGGTCTTAAAAATCCATTGCCTGCGGAGCCAAAAAGTCCAGCTCGTTAAGGGCGGGTGTTAACCCTTGGAAGGGGTGTCTGATGCATCTCTGGAGGCGGGATCTGCTCCGGGGTGTCCTGCCCAAAGGCTTGAGGGGTGGTCGTTACCCTCAGACCCATCCTTTGGCCTGTCCTTGGTCCTTTGACCTCTACTTAGACCTGCCCGTCAGCCTTGGACCCATCCTTGGACCCGCCCTTCATCTTTAGACCTGCCCTTGGACCCATCCTTCACACTTGGACCCATCCTTGGACCCACCCGTCATCCTTGGACCCATCCTTGGACCCACCCGTCATCCTTGGACCCATCCTTGGACCCACCCTTCATCTTTAGACCTGCCCTTGGACCCATCCTTCATACTTGGACCCATCCTTGGACCCACCCGTCATCCTTGGACCCATCCTTCATACTTGGACCCCTCCTTAGACCTGTCCCCTGACCCACCCTTCATCCCCTGACCCATGCTAAGGGGAGCTGAGCCCAAACCCTCATCTGCTTCCCAGCTGTGGCTCCTTTTGCCACGCTGCTGTCTGGCCGCATCCATGAACTCCGTGGCCCTCAAGGAACGTCCTCTGGGAAGCAGCTGGAGAGGGCAGATCGGAGCACGACCCGCCCGGGCTGAGCCCCGGGGACGTGCTGATCTCCAGCTGCTGGCCAGGACGGGACATTTTTGTGCTGCACCTAGGTCAGGTCTGGGCTGGGAGGAGGCTCCTCCAGCTCAAGGCAGCTGGATTTTGGCTAAATTCCCCATGAATTCCCCTTATCCTGTGCTGTTGCAGCCACGTTCCAGGCGTGGATGTTTTCCTGCTGGAGAAACCTGTTGGTTCAAAGCCTGCTGGGGGTTGATTTCCTTCCCTTTAGCCCCGTTGGCACCAAGGTGGTTTTCTGGTGGGTTTTTTCCAAGCTGGGGTGAGGATTTCCTGGCTGGGTGAAGTCAGACATGAAGTTCAGATGTGAACTTCTGATAGAGCACATCCCCATTTTCTCCTTTTCCTTTTCCCTTGTATTATTTCCAGCTTTAACTTTGGACACTTTCCATCCTGTGGGTGTTCTTCTCCATCCCACGTAACAAATTCCCGAGGACGGGATGTTTCCTGTGGCACTTGGCCAAGTCCAGCACCCAACTGGGGCCATCAAGGCAGAGAGGTGAAAAACTGAATCCCAGACCCCCAAAAACCTGGGAGCAGAGGCCAGAGAGGTGAAAAACTGAATCCCAGACCTCCAAAAACCTGGGAGCAGAGATCTTCTCCACCACCCCCACACCACTGAGCAGCCCATGCTTAGGCTGGGCCTCAGATCTAATCATTTAAGCTGGTCCTAAATAGGCCCTGGTGGGTCATTAATTCTGCAGTAATGGTGGGTCATATTATCTGCAACCTTGATAATAATGACGTTTCCCCTTGTAACGATTCCCACCCAGCCGGTGGATCGATTGTTTGATGTTCCGCGTGGGCAGGATTCGGGAGAGCGGCGTCCAGGCAGCTCCTCTGACATTCCCCAGGTTTGGAAAGGCAGGTGGGCTCCTGGCATTGGGGATGAGCAGGAGATTGATGTTTGCAGAGCAGGTGGATGCAGCAGGACGGTGCCAACGTGTGGGAATAACCCATACGGAGCATCTTCCCAAGCGGGCACCTCGCTCATCCCAGTCCCCTGTGTCCCACCTCAAATCTTGGGGTTAGGTTTGGGTCCCTTGTGATAAGAAGGATGTTGAGGGGCTGGAGCGTGTCCAGGGAAGGGAAGGGAGCTGGGAAGGGGCTGGAGCCCCAGGAGCAGCTGAGGGAGCTGGGAAAGGGGCTCAGCCTGGAGCAAAGGAGGCTCAGGGGGGACCTTGTGGCTCTGCACAAGTCCCTGACAGGAGGGGGCAGCCGGGGGGGTCGGGCTCTGCTCTCAGGGAACAGGGACAGGAGGAGAGGGAACGGCCTCAGGCTGGGCTGGGGAGGGGCAGGGTGGACATTGGGAACATTTCTCCATGGAAAGGGTGGTCAGGGTGGCACAGCTGTGCAGGGCATGGTGGAGTCATTTAACAGCCCTGTGGATGTGGCACTGGGGACAGGGGTGCACTCCATGATCTCAAAGGTCTTTTCCAACCTAAAGAACCCTGTGGTTCCATGATCTTTGTGCTGCGTTATTTATCCTGAAAACAGAGCCCCAGCCTGGAACTTCTGCAAGGGGGAGAGTGCAGAAGTGCCGGAATTTGGAGAGCAAAACGAGCAGCATCTCTCCCTGTGCTTCCAAATCATCCCCCTGATTAATCTCGCTGCCTTTGCCGGCGAGCCAGGGCTGTGGAGCTGTGCACAGCTCCTGGAACGTGTCCAGCTCCCTCAAAGGATGGTCTGCACAGCACCAGGTGACAGTGATGAGTGGTCCCCCCACCAACCTGGCTCCGTGCTGGAATGATCCCGCTGCTCCGGGCTGTGGCGCTCCTTAGGAGTGTCATTAATGTTAATTACGGCCCTGCTATTCCATCCAGAGGCGCTGGAGCTTTACTGTGCTCCGAGGAGAAACTTGTCACCGTGTCCTTTAATGAGGAGTCGAGGCTCCTTTCAAAGCCAGGCGGGCGTGAGGATGAATTTAGATCAGGATGAGCATCCTGGGAGAGGTGGCACAGCATTCCTGCTGCCTGGTGTGCTGCCTCCGGGCTGTCCAGGGGGGACAGAGGGCACGGAGAGGGCAGGGGCTGCGGGCAGTGTCCAGGGTGGTGGCCAGGAGAGGGACTGACCATTGTTAGCACAGCCTGGGCTCTTCCCAGCTCCACTCTTCCAGCTGGAGCTGGGCAGCAGAGTCAGGGAGCAGCACCCCCGTTCACGTCTTTGTGGTTTGAGAGGCCGGTGGGAGCATCTCCTCACCCTCCTGCCAGCCCACCCCTGACCCGCTGCGGTGGCCCAAGCAGCTCCAGGGATTCCTTGGCAGTAGTGGGATGAGAACCAAATCAGGGAGGGCAGGCGTCAGAGTCCAGAGGAGGCCACGGGGATGCTCCAGGGCTGGAGCCCCTCTGCTCTGGAGCCAGGCTGGGAGAGCTGGGGGTGCTCACCTGGAGAGGAGAAGGCTCCAGGGAGAGCTCAGAGCCCCTTGCAGGGCCCAAAGGGGCTCCAGGAGAGCTGGAGAGGGACTGGGGACAAGGCATGGAGGGACAGGACCCAGGGAATGGCTTCCCACTGCCAGAGGGCAGGGCTGGATGGGATATTGGGAAGGAATTGTTCCCTGGGAGGGTGGGCAGGCCCTGGCACAGGGTGCCCAGAGCAGCTGTGGCTGCCCCTGGATCCCTGGCAGTGTCCAAGGCCAGGCTGGACATTGGGGCTTGGAGCAGCCTGGGACAGTGGGAGGTGTCCCTGCCACGGCAGGGGGGGCACTGGATGAGCTTTAAGGTCCCTTCCCACCCAAACCATTCCATGACTGTCCAGTCTGGCGGCGGATCTGGCCCACCTGGCTGAGGCTGTGTCATCTGTGGATGGGACTGGGCTGAATCCCTGTAGAAGCTCCTCTATCCAAAGGAGACCCAAGCCCACAGCCCTGGCTGGCCCCAGCTCACCCTCGCTGCCCTTGCATGGCCCTCAAAGAAACGTCACAGTGGCAACCAAGAAAACAGACGGGGCTTAATGAGAAACAGCTCCAGCTCCAGGATCCTGGCAATTACCTCTTCCAGCTCCTTCCCGCCCGTGTCTGCTCCCAGTGCTGCTCCTGCAGCCCCGTCTTGAATTCCAGGAGGAGGAGGAGGAGGGGTGGGGGGAAAAAGCCTGTTTGGCTCAAACTCCCTTCAAAGAATTTCCCAGCTTTATAATTTGCAGCTGTAATAAAAAAGTTCTACTTTGTGCTTGGAAAAGAGAATAATAGATCAGTCAGAGCCAAGCCTGGAAATTCAGGCATCCAGGGAAGTGGGGACAGGCACTTGGATAAATATTTCACTGCCGAGGCTTTGATATGAAGGAGCTGCTTTTCCTCTGGCCAGGGGAGGGAGGGTTTGCTGCCTCTTTATGGGAATGAGGAGGATAAACGGAACATCTGGAGGATATTCCGTGTTCAGGTTTTTTATATCAACTCCAGCATTGTGTGGAGCTCGTTTGGGTCTGGGTGGAGAATGAAGGAATTTCAGCTCTTCAGGCAGGTTCAAAAAATCCACTGGCCTTGCCTTGAATCCTGAAAATCCTAAAGAAGCTGGTGCCATCCTCGCTGCACGGGGATTTGGGATGTGGGAATGCACCAGGCACAGGAGCTGTGTGTTTATCCCGGTGCCAAAGGTGACCTGGTGCCTCCTTTGCTGGCCGAGATGGCTCCAGCCATGCTGGACTTGATCCCAGCTCCCCAGGCCTGTTTGGGAATGCTCAGACTCCTTATCCAGGGGTGTTTTTTATGGTTTATTTGGGGAATCCTTGAAGGAAAAGGTCAGATTTTGCCATCTATGTGCCAATATGGGAACGGGAAGGGAAAAGAAGTGGCAGTTCTTCTGGAGAGGGGCTTTGGAAAAGGCAGGGAGTGACAGGACACAGGGAATGGCTTCCCACTGCCAGAGGGCAGGGATAGGTGGGATATTGGGAAGGAATCGTTCCCTGGGAGGGTGGGGAGGGGCTGGGATGGAATTCCCAGAGCAGCTGTGGCTGCCCCTGGATCCCTGGGAGGATCCAGGTTGGATGGGGCTTGGAGCAGCCTGGGACAGTGGGAGGTGTCCGTGCCATGGCAGAGTTGGGGATAAAATACTCTTCAAGCTCCCTTTCAACCAAATCATTCCGTATTTCTTGCATGAAAAAATGCCAGAGCGAATTTGAGGCTTTTCCTCCTTTTTTCTGCCCTTCCAGCAGCTGCTGCTGGAGCCGCCTGCCCTGCTGCGGGGGCAGCCCTTCCCCTGCTCCCTGCTTGGATTGAATCGGGAAGATCGTGCACTTAAACCACTCCAAAAAGCCATAAATCTTTGGGGCTGAATCCCGGCCGGGGCTGTGCACTCCCGGCCAGGCAGCGGCGATCTTTAATCCTTCGCAGCTGAAATACTGATGAGGGGATTTTTTATTTTGTCTCCCCCTCTATTTCCCTTCCTTTAAGAGCAACGCCTGCATGGAAATTGGTGTGTGCTGGCGAGGAGCAAAGTGGTGAATAAAACATCACCTGCAGGGGCAGCTCCTGTCTTGGGGCTAAATTTTAAAGTAAACCCATTTTAATGAATTTATTTTATTTTTTAATGGCAGTAAGAATGGAAGTGACAACAAATGCCTGCAGAGCACGTTGGTACTGACTCCGTTTCCAGGGTTTTTTAAGAGTTGGGAATGGAGGATGAGCACTGCTGGGGAACGGTTGGGATGCTTTTTGGGATGAGCCACATTCCAGCAGCACCACAGCCCTGTGAGCACTGCGTTCTTGCTCCCTGCATGGATCCCACTGTGCCCATGCTCATATTCCAGCTTCTCCCAGCACATCCTCCTCTTCCAGCCGCTGAACCACGCCGGGACATCCGAACAGGGCAAAGCCGTGTCCTCCCCGGGCACCTTTCTGTGGAAATCCTCTAAGATCCTCCCCGCACCCCACGCCGCTGTCAGTCCCTGCTCTCCCCGCCGGCTCCCGAAAGGAGTGACGGGCCCTTTGTCCCGGTGTCTGCTCCTGTTTTTCAGCGCCTGTTGAAACCCTCTATTTTTTTTCCCCCAAAGCCGGTGATAAGCGTTTGACTGATCCCACAGAGCAGGCGGGGATGAGCCATTCAGGCGGGATTGACACCTAAAGGGATTTGCATTAAACGCTTCAAACTCGCTGGGCGCTTTTTTTTGTTGTTGTTTTTTTTTTTAAAAATATATATTTAGCAAATTCCTGCATGAAATTACGGCCCTAATCGTCGGCATTCGCCTCTCTGAGCATGGAATCGCTCCCGGCGATTCTCCCGAGCATCCCGAGGCAGGAATTAGCCCCGATGCTCCACGAACTCTGCCTCGAGGGGTTGGTTTGGGCTCTCCCAACCAAGGGATGCACAGGATAAAGGAGGAAAATGAGGAATTCTGGGTCAGGAGATGGTGAGAGGTGAAGGAGAGGAGCTGCGCGGGGATGCTGAGCGGGGCCGCGATGTGGGAAGGGCTGAGATCCCGGATTTTGGGAAAGGTTTGGGAAGCCAAGGGCTGCTTGGGGCAGGGGTTGATCCCGTTGTGCTGATGGGGAGCCTGGGACCTGCAGCGAGGGGTAGAATCCCAGGAATAGCTGGCTTCCAAGCCTCCTGGAGCAGGAATGAGGGTGGGACAACACGGAGAGTGAACCCGAGTGGCAAAAAAAATTAGGGGGGATGTCCAGATTTAGGAATTTGTCGTGGATGTTTCCCAGGTTTTGGAGGGCTCCCAGCCTCGAGATGGACCAGGCGTGGTTCTCTCTGCTCCCTCAAAGCCCTTTGGAGCCTAAATAAGGAATATCTGCTCCATAACCATCTCCCCACTCCTGCCTCGCCTGGAGACTCCTTTTGGACTGGAGGGAAATGGTCCTTCCCGGGGGCCGGCAGGGATCAGCACCATCCAGACCCACCTAAACGGCCCCTCCGGCTCTCCCTGCGCTTCCCGGGCTTCGCGTTCATCCCAGCGATGGTTTAGAGGGAGTGGCCGCCTTTTCCAGCTCCTGGGAAGGGCTGGAATGCTGCTCGATGAGGGGATTAGCACGGCCAACCCCGCCCTGAGCAGGGAAGTGAGACCCGGTTCCACCTCCCGCTGCACTTTGCCAGTTCCTCCTGATCCAGCTGGGATTAATCCGGCCAAAATTCCCAGCAGCGAGGGAATCCTGCCTCCCTTTCCAGAAGCAGGGTTGTGTTGGGTTTTATCCCTATGGAAAATTGAACTGGGATGACGTTTTTCCTTGGTTGTTTTTATTTATTTTTATTTTTATTTTTATTTTTATTTTTAAATCCCCCTTTTTGCCTCTGCCGTCCTTGCGGGATTGGGAGCCTGGCACAGGGAATGGGGCTCCTCCTGCCCAGCTGGGATGGGGAATTTAGTCTGGGAGGACCAGGATGTGTTTCCAGCACATTTTTCCCCACTTTGGGTAAACAAGGGGAGGATGGAAATGTTTGCCTTGGGCAATGCCAGGGATCCAGGGGCAGCCCCAGCTGCTCTGGGCACCCTGTGCCAGGGCCTGCCCACCCTCCCAGGGAACAATTCCTTCCCAATATCCCATCGAAATCTCCCCTCTTTTAGTTTAAAACCATTTCCCCTTTTCCTCTCACTATCTATGGAATCATGGAGTGGTTTGGGATCAAAGATCATCTCAATCCAACCTGTGTAGGAGGATGGATGGATGGATGGATGGATGGATGGATGGATGGATGGAGGGATGGATGGAGGGATGGATGGATGATGGATGGATGATGGATGGAGGGATGGATGGAGGGATGGATGGATGGATGGATGGATGATGGATGGATGATGGATGGATGGATGGATGATGGATGGAGGGATGGATGGAGGGATGGATGGAGGGATGGACGGAGGGATGGATGGATGGATGGATGGATG
>NW_024580662.1:224832-228630 GCF_017639235.1 Corvus kubaryi | reverse complement strand
GGATGGAGGGATGGATGGATGATGGATGATGGGTGGATGGATGGATGGATGGATGGATGATGGATGTGGGACGGATGGATGGATGATGGATGATGGATGGATGATGGATGGATGGATGGATGGATGGATGATGGATGGATGGATGGATGGATGGATGATGGATGGATGGATGGATGGATGATGGATGTGGGACGGATGGATGGATGATGGATGATGGATGGATGATGGATGGATGGATGGATGGATGGAGGGAGGGATGAAGGGATGGATGTGGGATGGATGATGGATGGGTGGATGGATGAAGGGATGGATCCATGGATGGATGGATTGATGATGGATGGATCCATGGATGGATCCATGGATGGATGGATGACCCCTCATGGCAGCAAGTCTTTTATGGGGTGCCCCTGACTGGCCTCATCCTCCACCCCTGCCCCAAGGACGCTATTTGACCCTTTTTAGCCCAAGAAGCCCCAAACGCAGCTTGGTTTGCTCCACGTCCCTCAGGCACTCCTTGTCCCCAAACCAGGGGACAGCATCGCTGTGAGCCCCCCATGCCAGGGGGTTTTCCATGGGTGAGGAGTCTCCTCTCCAGGATTAGATCCTCACTCCCTCTCCCTCAGGAGATCAAGGCCATGGGGAGACCGGCAACCAGCCCAGTTCCCCACTTGGATCTCGGTGTTTATTATTCTTTATTATTTTTTCTTCTCCTGAAGAAACAGAGAGAGGGAAAAAAAAAATCTCTCTCTGTCCAAAATCACTCATCCTTCCTAATAATGAGAGCTGTCAGCAGCCCTGCTTGGCGAGGAAATGATGCTCGCAGTAAATATTTGGTCTGGAACTGATTTATGGGTGGAAAAAAAAATGAGATTAGTGCTTAATCACTGTCTTTCAGAAAGGGCTTCGGGCCGGGGTTGAGCTCAGGGGGAGCTGCGGCCGTGCCGGGGCCGGGGGAACGGCACTGGGATCTTTGGTGGAGACCCCAGGGTTGGGTTGGGATTGAGCGGCAGCAACGGAGGGAATGGGCAAGATTTGGGGCCACCAGGCAGGATGAGATGGGATATTGGGAAGGGATTGTTCCCTGGGAGGGTGGGCAGGCCCTGGCACAGGGTGCCCAGAGCAGCTGTGGCTGCCCCTGGATCCCTGGCAGTGTCCAAGGCCAGGCTGGACATTGGGGCTGGGAGCAGCCTGGGACAGTGGGAGGTGTCCGTGCCCAGGTCCTTTAATGCGCTTTAAGCTCCCTTCCCACCCATCCATGACTTCCTGACCATCAGCTGTGGGGCTGACCCCAGGGAGCTCCAAGCCAGGAGAGCCGTGCAGCTGGACCAGCCCGGAACCATCCGCCCCATCCCGATCCCACCGTGCCCAAAGAAGTCCCTGCAGCCACCCTAAACACGGCAGCAGCTTCCCTGTGTGAGGAAATAATTAACTTATTAGAGGATGGTTTAATTTTCCTCATTAAAGAGGTCATTTCCTATCGCCTGGCAGGGCCAGATGCCCTGGGCACTGCTGGGAGCGGCGGGAGATGCTCAGCTCTGGAGTCTCCCCACCCTCCCAGGGAACAATTCCTTCCCAATAACCCATCCAGCCCTGCCCTCTGGCACTGGGAAGCCATTCCCTGGGTCCTGTCCCTCCATCCCTTGTCCCCAGTCCCTCTCCAGCTCTCCTGGAGCCCCTTTAGGCCCTGGAAGGGGCTCTGAGCTCTCCCTGGAGCCTTCTCCTCTCCAGGTGAGCACCCCCAGCTCTCCCAGCCTGGGTCTCCAGAGCAGAGGGGCTCCAGCCCTTGGAGCAGCTCCGTGGCCTCCTCTGGACTCCTCCAGCAGCTCCAGGTCCCTCCAGTGCTGGGACACAGTCGGATGCAGTGTTCCAGCTGGGATGCATGGATTGTATGGTGCATTCCAGGGGTCCTTGACCACCCTGAGCTGTTGCCCTGCCAGGATGTTCTCAAAGGATCTCTGTCCCAAATCCTCCACATCTCCCAAGGGCTGAGCTGCCGTTCCCAGAGCTGCCCCTCTCCTCCTCTCTCCGCAGTAGCCGGGGTGGGAGCGGTGGAGCCGGAGCAGCTCCGCAGTGCCAGGCTCCTGCAGCCCGGCCCATCTGGGCTGGCACTGTCACTCTGCATCCCAAATCCTTCCAGTCTGGTGCAGCTTTGGGATCACCCGAACCAGCAGTCCTTGTCCCGGTGTGGAAAAATGGACTGAGAAGGGAGAGGTGGGCGACTCATCCCCGCCTGCTCCGCAGGATTTAATCTCTGAGGAGCTTCTCCCAGTGTTTAGGGGTGCCCACACCACAGTCCTGTGCCTTGAGGAGCTGCTTCCTGGGAATCTGCTGGGGTTCCTCGCGTGTTCTGCTGCAGCCCAGCCTTGCTTGGGCCCTAAACTTGATGTAGTGACATTAAATGTGATCATTCAGGGGATGTGACAAGGTCAGCAAGGCCAGGGCGTGACGAACTTTTGGACCAGCTGATTCTTTTTTTCCTACCCAGGTTCTCAAGAGGAAAAGCTCTGGAATGTTCCTTGATGAAAATTGCCTTCGTTTGACGGGAAGTGGGATTAATTATCACATGGGAGATGATGCAGCCACACCTGCACCCCACAGGGGCCACCAGCCCATCCCCAGCTCCTTTCCCATCACTTTCCCCTCCTTTTTCCTCTTTTCCCTCCCAGAGTCAAGAAGAAGAACAAGCCCCTGAACCTCAAGATCCACAACAGCGTGGGGAGCTGTGAGAACATCCCGGCCCAGCGCTCCCCGCTCCTCTCCGAGCGCTCCCTGCGCTCCTTCTTCGTGGGGTACCCGCCCTTCCTGCCCTCCACCCCGCCCGTCCACACCGAAGCCACCTTCTCAGCAAGTAAGTCCCCGTGGCCCCCTCGGATCCCTCTTCCGAAGGGTGGGAGATGCCAAGCAGAGGATGGGACTGCGGGGATTTTGGAGTCAGTGGTCTGGAGTGCGCTGCTTGAGCGTTGTGGAACGAGCCCAGCCCTTGTGGAGGTGCCTTGTGTTGGTGTTTGGGGGTGTGTGGGTGCTTCCGGCAATGATAACCCCCCAAAAGTTGATTATTTCTGGGTTTTGGGACAGCCACGAGGTTTCTGTGCTGTCTGAGTTGGTGGCACTGCCCGGATGTCACCTAAAAGTGACTTTTCCGAGGGTTCCTTTGTAAACCCAGCCGCGGTTTCACCTCTATGTTTAATCCTCTCCTGCTTCCTGCATTTGGAGCTGATGTGGAGTTTTGGGAAGCCAGGCCTGGTGCAAACCCCATGGAGTTGATCCCAGGAGCCAGCCCTGGTCCCTTCTCCTCTCCTGGGAGATGCTGCTGCTGGCACTCTCTGGGTTTGGCTCTCGGAGCTGACCCAGCGCAGTGCTGCTGGTCCGGGAGGAACAGCCTGTCCCTCATTTCCCAGTCCCAGACCAGTGCTGGGATTAATTCCACAGGGATTGAAGCTTTTCCAAGCCAGGCGTGGCTCTTGGCCCAAGAACTTCCCTGGAAACACATGGCAGCTGCTGGGAGTGATTCCCAGCCAAGTCGAGGTCCCCTTGCCTCTTGTTCCTCACCTAAAATCTTCCTCCAGCTCCACATCCAGGCTGTGTTTTTGTCACCTTCCCTTCCCTGGGTTTTTCCCTTGTTTCCTTTCTGGAAATGTCGCCTTTCTGGCTTGTTTTGGGGTCTTCCACTCATTCTTCCTGCTCAGCTCTTGGAGAAGGGTTTGCAGCCAACTTCCCTTCCCTTCCCTTCCCTTCCCTTCCCTTCCCTTGCCGGGGCGGGGGGGGGGGGGGGGGGGGGGGGGGGGGGGGGGGGGGGGG
>NW_024580662.1:185688-224732 GCF_017639235.1 Corvus kubaryi | reverse complement strand
TTCCCTTCCCTTCCCTTCCCTTCCCTTCCCCTGCAGTTTGGGATCACTGAGGACTCATCCAGCCGTTCCTGCTGGATTTTCCCCCTCTCCCCTTGGCTTTGGGGACAGTGGCACCTGGCAGGAGCCCTGCAGGCAGATGATGCTGATATTCCCAGAGATATCCAACACCCGACTCCGGATTTGCCCGGGGCGAGGGGGATTTTTTGCCTTGCTGTTTCCCCCATGGGAATTGCCTGAGCTCAGCTCCCAGCCTGGACCAGCAGAGCAGAAACCACAGCCCAAACCCCATTCCCAGCCACCCCCAGCCGTGTCTCCTCGGATTAGTTTTCCTCACGCCTCAGTGTTGATTACATCCCGCGGTGTGACATCCTGATGGAACGTGGCACTGCCGGAGCGGGATGCGATGGGAAGTGATGGGCTGGCAAGTGGCTAACGCTGCTGGAGAGGTGTCTCCTCTCATTTCCCTCCGTCTTCCCTGGCTGCTGGGAATGTTTTCCAAGCTGGATGGGAGCTGGGTTTCCCCAGCTGGTTGATCCCTGCCGGGAGGTTTCGGCATCAGCGGAGCTGTTTGGTCCTTGCAGGATCAACATCCGTGTGGGAGTTATGCCAAGCAGGGCAGACATTTGTAGGGAGCAAAATCGTGGAATGATTTGGGCTGGAAGGGAGCACTTCCATGGGCAGGGACACCTCCCAGTGGAGCAGGTTGCTCCAAGCCCTCCCTGCATCCCAAGGATTCCCTGTCCCCATCCTTGTGGTGGTTCAACAGCCGAGCTCTCCACTATATCCCATCCCCGTGGGATTTTGTAAAAATCCCTCTTCCCTGTTCCCCCTGTGGGAGCAGCACAGCAGCACTCAGATGCTCTGGATTGCCGTGGAATTACTTCCCTAAGCACAGAAACACAAAAAAATGTTGTCGTTGTCAGCTGGAGATGGGTGAGGGGAGCCCAGCGAGGCCCCGTCCCTCCCTGGCCGTCTCTCCAGGATTTCTTTTCCCCAAACTTGCTGCTCCTGGCAGGAGCACGTGCCCATCCGAGTCATCCCTGACCCAGGTTGGGAGCAGGTTTGGATGCTTCCCTCTGATTTTTAACATCCCTTTGTCCTGATGGGAAGGGATTTGCACAGAGCACGAGGGCTGGGAGCTGCAGAAGGAGCCTCTTTCTCCAGCAGCACAAACCAGGCTGGGGGGAACACAGGATCATGGAATATCCTGAGCTGGAAGGGACCCACAGGGATCATCCAGCCCAGCTCCCGGCCCTGCCCAGACACCCCAAATCCCACCCTGGGCATCCCTGGCAGCGCTGTCCAAACGCTCCTGGAGCTCTGGCAGCCTCCGGGCCGTGCCCATTCCCTGGGGAGCCTGGGCAGTGCCCAGCACCCTCTGGGGGAAGAACCTTTCCCTGATGTCCACCTAAACCTCCTGACACAGCTCCAGCTGTTGCCTGTCCCAGGGAGCAGAGATCGGAGCTGCTCCTCTGGAGGAAGTTGTAGAACCCCTGGTTTAATGGGGTCTCCAGGGATGTCCCCTCCCTCCCTGCCGGGGCCCTCAGCCCAGTCCTGTGTGACAGCTCCACCCCACCCACGGCACTGCTGCTCTGGCCGTGTCCCTGGGGGAATCTCCTGAATCCCGCTCCTGCCTCTCCCTCTCGGCTTGGTGAGCAAGGAGTTTGCAGTTCATGGTGGGAGCATGAGTGGGATCCCAGCCAGGGATGGCCAAGTGACAAGTGCTGAGATGCCACCAGAGCTCCTTGAGCCCCCCCAGCCCCTGAAGCGTCTGTGAAAGAGCCCCTGGAGGGCTGACCTCAGGTAGGTTTGGTGGACAGGGATCCAGGATCATGTCCAGTGGATCAGGGTGGGAATCCCAGAGCCCTAAACCCAGCTTTTCTGCTGGAAAGCCCCAAGGACACGATGCTGGTGTTGAAGGTGACGCGGGGAAGCAGCCAGTGCCACCCAGACCGTGCCCCCTCTCCGTGGTCACCCCATTCCCAGTGCCAGGGGTGGCTTTGTGGGGGAACACTTCTCCCTAACGCTGTCCCAGCCCCAACCACCTCCAGGAGGGGACTCCCCCAAGGAACCTCCTCTCTTGGGGCCCACCCAAGAAGTGGTTCTCTCCTCCCTGGGCCCGCCCTGCACAGGAGCACTCCCCAGCTGTGTTGGCAGCACAGCTGGCAGCTCCCAGCAGCCACATCTGGCCACAGCTGGCAGCCAGGCTGCCGAGGGTTTCCCACCCCGGCAGTGGAGTCGGAGGGCACAGCTTTGTCTGGATAAGCCTAATTGAGCCTGCAAGGCTGGGAATTGTAGGGGGGAGGAAATCCCGATGTGAGGCTCTAAGCCAGCTGAAGGTAACATTTGAGCTGGATAAATGGGATTGTCACCCTGCAAAGGGGAACTGCCCTGATTAGAGTCCCTTTGGACTCTTTCCTTACTGGAGAGGGGCTCTGGGAACAGCTCCTGCTTTGGATGATCCCCTCTACTCCGGCTCAGGTTCGCTTTCATCCTGCTGGATCTATCCTGGATCATCCTTCCACCCACTGGACCTGGCTGTGATCCACAGGGTTGGAAGGGACCTTAAGGACCATCCCATTCCACCTCCTGCAGGGACAGGGACACTTCCCACCACACCAAATTCCGTGTGGAGTATTTGCCACGTGCACTAACGGAGGCAGCAGTGATGCCCTTTGCAGCTTGAATCCTGCATGGATTTACATGGGAAGGGAAAGCTGCTGGAGCAGCTGCTCTGGGATCTCTCCCATCCTATTTCGGCCCTAAAAGCAGCACGAGCAAGGCCAGAGGTGTCTCATGAAGGGACTTTGCCGCAGAGCATCTCCCTGGGGTGCTCAGCTCCCAGCTGGGACCACGTGGGAAGTAAACTCAGGATGGTGGGGACACACTGGGACAGTGTCCCTGGAATTGCCACAGGTTTCCCAGGGAAGCCTGGATCCCTGGAAGTGTCCTGGAAGGCCAGGCTGGACATTGGGGCTTGGAGCAGCCGGAGACCCTGGAAGGTGTCCCTGCCCGTGGCAGGGGTGGGATGGGATGAGCTTTAAGGTCCCTTCCTACCCAAACCATTCCATGGATATTATGATTTGCCTCTAGACTGGGAATTTTGCCCAGCGGTGGAGATATTCCCGATGCTGGGTATCTTTTGTTGTTGAACTCTTCTGGAAAGAGGCTCCACCCCAGGGTCTCCCCTTTATCTCTCCATGGGGCTCCCCCATCCTGGGAGCATTTTGGTGACAGCCTGGGGTGTCTGGGATAACTGCAAAGTCTCCTGGCCATTTCTTGGCTTTGCAGTGACTCATCCCGGGATTCTTTCCCGAGCCACTTCCATCGATTTTATCCGTCCCATTCATAATGTGAACACCTCCCGACGCTGTTTGCTGTAGTAGGAGAAGGGGGGTTTGTTCATCAGGCTGTCTCCGTGATGGATAACGTGCTCACACCAATTCCCCGGCATCCAGAAAGGGGCCAGGAGACGAGGAAGGGGGAATTGGGATGAAACAGTCCCCATCCATGTGGTTTGGCACCGCCGCCACCCCTGGAAGATGCTCCAGGTGTCCTTGGTGAGGGTTTGGGGCTCGCTGAGGCCATCACCGCCCACCCCAAGGAGGGTGCGACCCCAAAATAACGAAGTAGGGAAGCTCCAGGTGCTTTTCTCCATGCAGGACATGCCCAGGAATTCACCGCGGAGCTGCCGGGGTGGCAGCGGGGGCAGCGAGGGCGTCACGGCCAAGGTGGCCCCGCCGTCGCCGTCCCCTCCGAGGCGCGCGGGTGCCACTCAGGGAGCGGCGCTGGCTGTCACAGCTGCCCGTCAGCGCCGGCGAGCGGGGTGGCAGCGCTCTGCTGCCGTGTCGCCTGTCAGGGACACGCCGGAGGTGGCTGTCACCCTCTGCCCGGTTGGTTCCCCCTTTCCCGGCTCTCCTCCTGGCACAGCTGATCCCATCAAGCGCGGCTGTTGATTTTGGGATGAGCTGTGCCGCGCGGAGCGGGAGCCCTGACCTTTGCCGGAGCGGCGAAGGCAAACACGGCGGTGTTGGATGGAGGGTGGCATTCCCTGGCAGCGCCACCGCGTCGGGGAGCGGGGTTTGGCTTTTGGGAACCCCTCGGGAGGCAGGAATGGGGTGGCTGACCGGGGGAAGTCTCCATGGGGCTGCTCAGGGGGTGCCAGCCGCGCTCTTCCCTGCGGAATTCCGCTCGTGCCCACGAAACGTCAGCTCGGAGCGGGAGAGAGGGGGGAATTACGCCAGGGGAATTATGGCTGGGAGAGTTGGGATTTTCGAGGCAGGCAGGAGGCTGCTGGTGATCAAGGTTTCAGTGACGACTGGCACGGGGGCAGCGGGAGTCGGGAGACATCAATGGGGCGGGGGCAGCTCCGGGGAGCTGCAGCGGGCGGAGGGGGGAGGGAACAGGGAGAGAGGGAGGATGAGGCAGAGGCAGCCGCTGTCACGCTCCGAAGCTTGTGAGGATCCGATCCCGCTGCCACTTCTCCATCACGGGGTCCCCACAACAAAGCCAAACCCCCCCACCCTGAAACAAGACGCGCTCACGGGTTTCTTTCCCCCTTGTAATTAACGCTAATTGTGGCAATTTGAGGGGGTTTCAGGGAGAATATTCCTGCGGTGCTGGGGGGAGGCTGCTGCACCTCCACCTTTCCCCCGGGCATCCCCCCCGAGCTTTTCCTCCGGGTGGGAATCCGGGTAAAGGGGAGAATCCCCAATTAACTCCAGAGCGCCCCAAACCCTCGGGGCTGATCCCTGGTGCCTTTCCCTGCTCTCCTGCCCCGCTCCGCTGCTTTTCCCTCCTGCCAACAGCGGCTCTATTGTTAAACGCCGCGATCCTCCGTGGCTCGCTGCCGCTAATGAAGGTAATTAGCTGCGAGTCACGTCGGGCTCATTTATGTTACGAGGTCAAAATCCCCGCTACACTTCAATACATTTTTGCAGCGAGCACATTTAGAAAGTAATTAAAAGGCTCAGCGGCCGCCGTTGCCTCCATCCCCTCTCCCCCTCGCCGGGCTGGCAGGATTTAATTGAGGCCAGCCGAAAGTTAGCGGGAATAAATTGTGGCTGATAACGCGGAGGTTGTGATTTGATTCTGGGAGAGGAGCTGCTCTCGCCCGGCTGTTCGGCTCTTCAGGGAGGGGCGATGATGACAACTGAGATCTGGTTTAGAGATTTAGTGAGGGGGGAAGGACGTTTGGGGAGGGATGAGGCCGCGCATGGAGGGGTCACTCGTTAGAGCATCACCTCTGGGATTTGTGGGCCAAATTCCCACCCCTGGGAGGTGGTGGATGCGGAGGTAGTGGAGGGATGCTGGGTTGTCGCAAAGGCTGGTGAGAAAATACCAAAAATATTGGCAATGTGGCGCTGGGGAGGTGAATTTCCCTCCTTGGCTTTGAAGGGAGCTTGTAAAAATTAGGGATAGCGACTTTTTACACGGGTGGATAAAGTCAGGACACAGGGAATGGCTTCCCATTGCCAGAGGGCAGGAATGGATGGGATATTGGGAAGGAATTGTTCCCTGGGAGGGTGGGGAGGGGCTGGGATGGAATTCCCAGAGCAGCTGTGGCTGCCCCTGGATCCCTGGCAGTGTCCAAGGCCAGGCTGGCCAGGGCTTGGAGCAGCCTGGGACAGTGGAAGGTGTCCCCTAGCCGTGGGATGGGATGATTTTAAGGTCCCTTCCATCCCAACCCATTCCACGATCCCGTGGTCCTGACATCTCAATTGCCGCCTCTGCCTGTGGAATGACCAGAGGGGGAGAAGGATCCGGAGCCGCCGCTGGCCGGAGGTGCTGGAGCCGGATCAGCTTGGGATGCTCCCAGGATTTCTATCCCGGGGAGCGGGATGTAAATGTAACCTTCAGCCGGCGAGCGCAATTAGAGCCGCGTGCCTGCCGCGATATTAAAATGGGATATTAAAGCAAACAACAGCTCTCCCCGCTCCCAGGGATAATATCCAGCGCCTGTTTAGCCAGGGATTTGCCGGCACTCTGAGCAAACAGCCGGGAGCCGCCGCTGGTGCCTGGGAAACCTCTCGAATCCCTGAGTGGAAATCCAGCCTTAGGATCCCGGCACGGATCCGCTCCCGGGGCTGAGCATCCTGCGGGGCAGGACCTTTCCCGTGGCCGGGAGGAGCAGGAAGAGGAGCAGCAGGAGGAGGAGGAGCAGCTTTTCCACCCTTGCTGAGGCTGAAGGAGGATGTGGAATCCAAGCACGGCCACGCTCCTGATCACCCTCCTGCTCCAGCGGTGCCAATGAACTTCCCGCTTTTTCCTTAGCCTTCTCCTTCCTTTTCCCTTGGAAGGAGAGCACTGGGCCTGCTTTTAGCTCTGTTCTCCCCTTGGAATGCGAGTGGAATCACCTTTGGAGTGCCCGGCACTCAGCTTTTCCCCAGCTGCCACCTCAAGCCGCGATGTCTTATTAAAAACTGATGATGAGGCCGTTCCAGCTTTATTTTCCCTTTCCTGTTTGGACATCGTGATGCCATTCCAAAGGTTTCGCAATCCTGCCCTGCCTGCACAGGGATGCATCCTCTCCCTCCTCCAAACTGGGTGATGGGATCTGGGACAGGAGACCCCTATTCCCACACACCCACAAAGCCCAGGGGTCTCCTGCTTTCCAGACAGGGAGCTCAGTGAGGCATTCCAAGGGGAAAGAGCAGGAAAATCCCATAATTTGTTTTTTGTCCGCATCCTTTGCTCCCCTTCCCAAAAAACTCGAATCCCAGCTCTCCATTTTGTTACCAGTGCTGGTTTTCCCGGTCTCTCCCTGCAGATACGCTGTCAGTGCCTCGCTGGTCCCCGCAGATCCCTCGTCGGGATTTAGGAAACTCCATAAAACACAGGTACGCCCACCCCACTGCCGCGCCAGGCTGGGGGATGAGGGATGAGCATCCCCCTTTCCATCTCTGCTCCAGGACACGGAGATTGGGGACATTCCCACTCTTTCTGGGCTGCGCTGTCCTCCAAGCCCATTTCAATTCCATTTCAGTTCAGATCTGGTTGAGATAAGGCTCGAGTCGCTATCAATAAAAGCTGTGTCTTATCCGTGACCTTCAGCAAATTCCCCATGTCTGGATTATCGCCCTTCCATATCTCCCTGAAGAGGGAAAAGCACTGGGAAGAGTCTCAGCGCTGCTGTTTGATGGGAAGCTGCTTCCCAAGGGGCTGGGAACGCCGGTGCCCAGGGCAGGGAGGGGTTTTTGGGGGGTGCCTGGGATGGGCAAGGCCGGGGAATCACAGCGAGTTGGGACCGGATTCCCTTTGGAACAACTCTCCACACCCAAAGCGGGGCTCAGGTTGGTGTTTTGGCATCCCTAGAAAAATTCCTCAACACCTGCAGCGCGGTTTGAGGGCAGCAGGGAGAGGATAAAGCCGGGCTCGGGAGATAAGCGAGGCTTCAGCTCTCCCCGCCCACTCTCCCCATGTTTCTCTCCACAGGTTTTCCACCAAGTACTGGATGTCTCAGACCTGCACCGTCTGCGGGAAGGGAATGTTGTTCGGCTTAAAGTGCAAAAACTGCAAGTACGGCGCCGTGCCGGAGCTGTTTGTGTCCCTCCTTAAAGCTGTGAGGGGATAATCGGGGTTCTGGTGGTGGAACCGAGCAGGGATTCGGGCGCGGAGAGCCCAACCAGGCTCTCGCCAGCTCATCCTCCCAGGAAGCTTTAATGAGACGTGGGATTGGGTGAATAACACCCCAAAGCACGGCCGGGGTTGGGTCTGGGCTGGGATCAGGGTCCTCGGGGAGGATGTGCCCGCCAGACCTCGGCTCTGCTCGCTCCAGAGCTCTGAGTCAGATCCTGACAGTCCCCCCTTCCCTAAGCCTGGCTTTAGCTCCCCACGTTATGGAGATTCCCTGTGGAATTGTCTGCAGGACATGGGGGGTGCATGTGCTGGACCAGGCAGGGATAGCTCTGGGCATCGAGTGGGTTTTGCCCACAGTTTTGGGCTGCAGCCTCTATTTCTGCCAAGTTTTGGGCACCTCTGTGGCACCTCTTGTCGTGGCCCTGCGGAGCCCACCCAGCCCAGCCCGGTGAATCCACGGTGCGAAGGAGAGGGGTAAAACGGGACAGGACCGGGAAAATAGCGAGGCGGAGGCTGGGGCTGCTTCAGCTGCTCCAAATCTGCCCCAGCCCAGCCTCGGACAGAACCGTGCAGCCAGCGGCACCGGGGGAAGCTGCTGCCGGAGCCGGGATTACCTTTCCTAGGGCTGGCAGCTGGGAATGTGCGATTGTCCGCGGGTAACCGAGCGCTAACGAGCGCTGCTGCCGCTGATTAAGCGCTGATGAGTTGGTAAATTGGGATTTAAACCTGCCGAGCTGCGCTCGGTTACTTGCACAGCTGGTGAGGCTTTTCTGGAAGGGATGGCATCAAACCCAGGGATTTTAAAGGGGTGATTCCCATTGTAGTCGTGCTCGAGGAGCTGGAGGCTTTTCCTGCGAGCTCTCCGTGAGGGAGATGGGAAGAGATGGGATGTTGTGCCTGGTTCCTGACCAGGAGCAGGGACGCTGCGGCTCTGGCTGTGCCAGTCCTGCTCCCTGTAATCCCACAGAAAAGACCAAGTCCATTTCCTGGCAGCCAGAATTTGGGAGTGGACGCAAGGCATTTAGGTTTGTTCCAGCCTTGCCCCGGCGCTGCTTTCCCCACAAAGCAGAGGGGAACCGGCAGGTAAAACAAACAACTGGACCCCAAACCCCCCAAGCCTCAAATTCCAAATTAATTCCTGCCTTTCCCTCTAGGAACAGCTTTGTAATAAAAGCTAACATGGGCAGCTCCTGAATTTTCATTACCCAGCTCATTGACTTGAAGCTGCCGTTCCTTTTTTTTTTTTTTTTCCCCATTATTTCCCCTTGTTTTGATAAATCCTTTCCTCCTTTTTCCCTTTTCCCCCGTGGCTTGCTGCCGGCCTGGCAGAGCACTGAGCTGGGGATGCATTTCCATCCTTAATTAAGGAGGAATGGGAAGGATTTGGGAGTCTGCCTATGCCTGTATGCATGACCCGGGGGTGAAGCCCTCCAGACTCCTGCCCTGGCTCCACAAACCGGGAAAAGCTCCGCAGAATATCCAGAGGCTGTAAATCCTCTCTTTATTTTTGGCTAAATATCCTCAATAAAGCCAGGAGGGGAGGGCACAGTGACAGGGACACACCAGGGGCCAGGCGAGCCTCTTCCTCCCCCTCCACTGCTCCTGAATTTAATTAAGCATCCAGCAGCAGGATGGTGGGAACGGGGGTTTCATGGAATCACAGAATGGTTTGGGCTGGAAGGGGCCTTAAAGCTCATCCTGTCCCACCTTCCAGTAAACCTTTTCCCCCCAGCGCAGGCCTCTGCTCCTTTTATTGCAGCCACCGCTGGCAGAAGTGACAATTTGGGGCGTCCTCAAGCCTGGCTGCCCCCCCCCCCCCCAGCTGGCAAAGGAAGGGGGAGCTGGGCAGAGCCCCGAGGTTTGGGAATTTCTGTGCCACTCCATTGGGATGGATGCGCTCTCCAAGGGTGTGCAGCCCCTGTGTCCTGCCAGCCAGCCCCTCCTGATTATCCAGGATGTGCATCCCGTGCTGTTCCTTATCCCTGAGCCTGCTGCTTGGGAATTATGGGAAGCAGGGATCCGGCAGGGTTCACTCAGGCAGAGTGAACAACCAAAGCCTCGTATCCGGTCACTTTCCCGGGAGGAAAGGGGGGAAAAGCCCTGAGATCCGTCACAGAATGACCAGGGGTGGAAGGGACCTTAAAGCTCATCCCGTTCCACCCCTGCCATGGGCAGGGACACCTCCCACTGTCCCAGGCTGCTCCAAGCCCCAGTGTCCAGCCTGGCCTTGGGCACTGCCAGGGATCCAGGGGCAGCCCCAGCTTCAAGCTGTGCCACCCTCCCAGGGAACAATTCCTTCCCCAAATCCCATCGATCCCTGCCCTCTGGCAGCGGGAAGGCATTCCCCTTTATCCTGTCGCTCCATCAAGTCTCCATTCATCCCTGTCCCCTTGTCACTCCTTTCTCTCTGTCCCCTGCCAGGCTCAAGTGCCACAACAAATGCACCAAAGAGGCCCCTCCGTGTCACCTGCTGATCATCCACCGCGGAGGTAAGGCCCTCTGTCCCCCCGCTCTGTGCCTCCGGGGATGTTGCCAGCGGGTAAAGCTTTCAAGAGCCCCCCGGGCGATTCGGGAGCCGGACCCTGGCGGGGTCCCCGGCGGGACGGAGGCTCCCGAACCGCTTGGGCGCTCCGGGGAAATGTTACCCACCGTTTTTTCCGCTTGTAGGGAGACGAGCCGGTCGGGGCGAGGCAGATTTGCATTGCAAACCACTTCCACCCACCCTCCCCCTGCCTCCTTTTCTTTTCAGATTCCCCACCGCACGGGGTAAGTCCAACCAGGTTTTAGCCTTTTGCTTCTGTCGAGAGCTCAGGGCGGATGTGGGACCCCGAACCTCCCGGTGCATGCGGGGTCCCCGCGCCGGGGACGCGGCCGTGGCCCTGCGGATGCTCGTGGTGCTTTTGGAGCTGCCTTACCCCTCTCTCCTGCGGGAGAGCCCGGCCTAAAATCCACAGAGAGACAGGCAGAACTGTGCAGCAGGACGACGGGGCGGCGCTTCCCACCTCTTTTCTTCCAGATTTTGGCTCCCTTGCTGGCCAGAGGACCGCGACGGCCTGAGGGAAACGCTTCCAATCGCTTTTGCCTTGAATTTTGAGCTCTTGAAGCTGTTCCTTTGTGTTAGATACCCCCCCCAAACCCGCTCCTTGGCTTAATCCCGGGGAAAAGAAAGGATTGTGCTGGTGGCACCTCGGAGGGGACAATTTTACGGCTTCCACTCCACCCCCACGCCCTCGCTTGCAGGAAATTTGGGTGGAAGCGGCTGAAGACCCCCCCCCCCCTCCCCCGTCAGGCTCGGAGCTGCTGCAAACCCTGCCTGGCAGGCAGGGAAGGCACCGTCCCGTCCCGGGAGCAGGCGGGCTCCTGGGATGGGCAGGAATTGGGATTTAGGGCTGTGATGTTGCAAGAGCCGGAGCTGCCCGCTGTGTGTTTTAGGAGCAGCATGGCTTTGGGGTGGCCTCAGCGTCACTGAAATACCTCCTGACCGCAAAATACCCCCCAGACCCGGCTCTTAAATCCGTTGTTTTGGAGTCAAACCATTCCTTACCCCCCCTAACTTTCAGGCTGGCTTCCCCCCCAAAAAAAGAATCTCCCTGCTGAGAGCGTTCTGAGCCGGCTCCTTCCCTCCACCCCAAAAAGCTCCGGCAAGGAACAGGATTGTGCTGGCCGAGCCCCGGCTCAAGGAGGGGCCGTGGCAGCTGCTGGACCCCCCAAACTGCAGCCTCACGCCCTTGGGGGGGGTTGGCTGTGGCCGGGGTGCAGGTGGATCCCGAAGTTCAGCTGCCATGCCAGGCTGGAAGTGCCGCGGGAATCGCTTTGGAGAGCGGTTTGCAAGCACAGGGTGACCCCGGGCGCTACCGCAGAGCTTTGATGTCTCTCCGTGTCTCTCCCCCTCCTCTCCATCCCCTTTTCCCTCTCTCCCTTCTTAATCCAGCAAGGTTAGTCCGGACAGAGTCGGTGCCCTGCGACATCAACAACCCACTGAGGAAGCCCCCCCGGTACTCGGACCTGCACGTCAGCCAAACGCTGCCCAAAACCAACAAACTCAACAAGGTGAGCCCTGAGAACCTTGGCACAGGACCCCCTGCACCCAAACATCCACAGCTTTTCAGAGAATCGTGGAATTGTTTGGGCTGGAAAAGATCCTCAAAGAAAATTGAGTTCAATTGTTCCCCCAGCACTGCCAGGGCCACCACTGACCCCTGTCCCCAAGTGCCACATCCACAGGGCTGTTAAATGACTCCACCATGCCCTGCACAGCTGTGCCAGTGCCTGGCCACCCTTTCCATGAAGAAATGTTCCCAATATCCACCCTGCCCCTCCCCAGCCCAGCCTGAGGCCGTTCCCTCTCCTCCTGTCCCTGTTCCCTGCGAGCAGAGCCCGACCCCCCCGGCTGCCCCCTCCTGTCAGGGACTTGTGCAGAGCCACAAGGTCCCCCCTGAGCCTCCTTTGCTCCAGGCTGAGCCCCTTTCCCAGCTCCCTCAGCCGCTCCTGGGGCTCCAGCCCCTTCCCAGCTCCGTTCCCTTCCCTGGACATGGAAGGATGTTCCAATAAGGTCATTTCTTTTAAAAATAAAATGGGATCAGCACTTCCAGAACAGCCTGGGTCCTGCTGTCCCGGTCCTGCTCCATTGTGGCCTCTCAGCCTCCAGGTCCAAGCTGAATCTGGGGTGGTTTGAGGTCTCTGCTACCGGCAGAGCCTTCCATAAATAACAAATTTACTGTTGCAAATAAAACGAGCCTGGAATTGGATTGTCCCTGGCGAAGCTGCTCAAGCCAGACCTGGCAGAGCACCTGGCTCGCTCCTGCTCGGCACTGATACCGTAAACCCATCACGGGGCTGCTTCTGAAGGAATTTAGAGCCTGTTGGCCTCCAGTGGAAAATTCCTCAGAGGAAGGGCAGGGTGTGGAGCTGGCAGGCTGGAAGTGCTCAAGAAGAGGGATATCACTGATGTGGTGGGGAATGGATCATCAAAACCCTGAATTCCCAAAGCCTGGCTGAGCTCCTCCAGCCCTCAGCATCTCCTGGCTCTGGGAAAAGTCTGGGCACCAAGATGCACCTGGAGACATTGATTTTAAACCCAAATCTCTTTAGGAATTCCTCGGTGCAGGGATCTGCTCTGGTTTTGTTGCTATGAGGTGGTGCAGAAAGCTTTTGACCTGAGCACTCCCATTCAGGTTGAAGTTTCCCCTATAAATGTTCTTATGTCAGCGGGGCCCCCTTCTAATTTTGGTGTTTCTAAAAGCATTTCTTTAGAAATATCCTGGATAAAATCATGGAATGGCCTGGGTTGGAAGGGACTTTAAAGATCCTCTAATTCCAGCCCTGCCGTGAAATCCTTTTGTTGTGACCTTCGCTGGTTGCTTAAAAAGGAATTTACGTGGCCGAGATTGTTGAGCACGGAATGATGACCAATATGGGCTTCCTGGAAAGCCCAGCTCATTGAAGAGTTAATTAATTAGGACAAAATCACCTGCTGGGGAAGGCTCGTGCAGATATTTTAACCTTGGAGGGAAATTCCCTGGGGATGGGAGTGCTCGGCACTGCTCAGACCCTGTTCAGCAACTCCAGGTTGGGCAGCAAGGGGGGGAGTTTTGACTTTGATTTTTCGTTTTGGGTCCAAGATATCCAAGCAGGTTCTCCTGCCTGTTGGCTCTTGGTGGTCCCTTCCCACCCATCCCAGTGCAGGCCCAAAATCGCTGGCCTTGACTGGGAGGAGTCAAGGAACGGTGAGGAATTTCTTGGGATGCGTTGGCTGCTCCTTCCAGATCCCTCTGCTCCCTGCAAGGCCCTGGGGTTTGGCTCCAAGGAGCTCAGCAGGAGCTGCCAGGACCTTGTTGTCCCCAAGGACCAAGCCCCAGGGTTGTGGCCCCAATTCTGGCCTTGGTGGCCGCAGCTCTGCAGAGCCAAAAGATTTGGGGACCCTCATCTGGGGGTGAGAGTAGAAAAGGAGCCAATATATGGTGGGAAATGGCCTTGGGGAACACCAACAGCTTTGGAAAAAGCGCTGGGTGTTTTCTGGGACTTCTGGAAGAAATGGGTGGGATGATCCACTTGTCACCTGTGGTGGCATTGACCAGCACTGCCCTCACCGGCTCCTCTCTATTCCCTCCTTCCCTGTGTCCCACAGGACCACATTCCGGTGCCCTACCAGCCAGATTCCAGCAGCAACCCCTCGTCCACCACGTCGTCCACGCCGTCCTCACCGGCCCCGCCGCTGCCACCCAGCGCCACCCCCCCGTCCCCGCTGCACCCGTCCCCGCAGTGCCCGCGCCAGCAGAAGCAGTTCAACCTGCCAGGTACTGCCACTGCTGTCCCCGTGTCCCACCTGCCCCGTGAGAGGGACTCGTGTCTTGGGGTGTCCTTGGGGTGAAGATCCATTTGACTGAATCCCCTTCCTGGATTTATGCTGGGATGGGGAGAAGGTGGAGGTAGGAATGAGGAGAAAAGATGAGTTTGGGATAATTCAGCTTGGGTCAAATCTCCTGCTTGGAGAAGGGTCAGAGCCCAAGGCTTCATCTACTCTTGGAATCCTCCAAGGCTGGAGCCAGCACAACTTCTGCTGCTCCCGGGGCTGCAGAACCTTTCCAGGCATGGATTTTCCATGGCATTTCACCCCAGGTGCAAACTGAAACCAGGGGCTTACCCCTCTGTGAGGGCAAATTGGGGTGACCCCACCGTGGTTTTGGGGTGATGGGTCCCCAACGGGTTTGTTGGCAGCACGCGCTGGGTAACAGATGATTCTGGGAATGTCTGCCGTGGCTTGTCCCACGGAATCTGGACCTGGGATCCATCTGCTCCTGGAGCTCCGTCTCTTCAGGGATGGTGGGAGAGGCAGGGAGGTCCCAGTGGCTGCAGGACGCAGAGGTTGCGGAAAACGGCCCAAAAAGCTCCTCTCCAGCTGAGGATGTACCAAAGGCTGTCCCAGCGTGTCTGCCTCGCTTTGGGATGTCCTGCTGCTCCAGGAAAGGTCCATTCCTGGAGGGGGATGGCTCAGAATCACTCCTGGCAGCGTGTCCAGCCACTCCCAAAAAACAGCTGGCGAGAGGCGAGGAGATCTCTGGGATGCTGAAGCACTCCTGGCTGTCCTGGGGGCCCTGCTTGGTCCATGACCTCTTTGCTGGACCAGCTGGAAGGTTGGGGTCTCTCCTGCACCCCCAAAATCCCCGGATTAGTGAGCTGGGCTGATCAGAAGGAGGATCAGGACGGCTTCTCCAGAGGAACCGGGTGGCATCTCCGTGCTCCGTGGTGGTGCTTCCATCCTGACAAGCCTTCAACCAGAGAGGAAGAGGAGGAGGAGGAGGGAGACAAGGAGGAAGTTGCCTGGCAGAATCCATCACCACAATGACAAACACTTCCAAAAGCTGGGAAACCCCCCCAAAAATCAACCCCCCACTGTCTGCCCGGAGCGGTGGCAGCCCTTTGGAGTGCCCGGGATTCAGGCAGGATCTCGGAGTGGCGTGAGGAAGACAGTGGAGAAGCTGGGGGGAAGCCCTGAGCGTTCCCAGGAATGGTGTGACCCATCCAGGTTCAGGGAGGACACGGCACGGGTTCGGTGCTGGGGTGACCCAGTGCAAGGAGTTCTTCCAAAGCCAAAGTATCCCGATTCCTCGGCATCCCAATCCACCTGCTGGGTCAGCCCTGGACCCTGCCTGGCTCGGGGGGGACCCAGCCTTTGGTGACCCCATCATGGGTCACTTCCGGAGCAGAGACCGCTCCAGGGCTTTTTGGGACATTATTTCCTGTGGTTTAAAGCAGAAATCATAGAATTAACCCCTTTTTGGGGACTTGGAACGCATTCCCAGCCGGCAGGGATGGGGCAGGGAAGGATCAGACCCTGGCAGCTCTGGGGGGTGTTTGCTCCTGGTTTTATTCCCGTGAGGAGCAGAATGGGATCCAAAGCAGGACTTACCCTGCTTTCATCTTCCCAGCCGGGAAGTTTTCCGTGGTTTATCCCATCGAGATGGTCATCTCAGGGATTAGGATTTGAGCTTGGAAATTGTGACACAGTGACCTTCTCCTGCCGGAATTACCTTCCAGGCTCCTTTGATGTTGGCTCAGGTCCTGCTGCAGGGCTGAGGTCGGACTTTGGGGTCTCCAAGCTGGAGAGGGGAAGCTGAGGGGTGGTCCTGGAGATAAGAAGGTGGCTTTCGAGCTGGTGCCAACCTCCGGTGGCCTCAGCAGCTCTGAGTTCTTCACACCCATGACCTGCCTGCCTCCACGGCAGTTGGATCAATCCTTGGGCTGGAGATGGGAGCCACTGGAGGGTCCCACCACCCAGAGCCTCTCTGAGCTCTGGCTTTGGGCAGTGGCTCCCGGGACTCCTTCCAGGAAGGACATGGCTCCAAAGCAAGGGACAAAAGGGTGGAATTGGGCCTGAATGGGCAGCAGTTCCAACCCCCTCACTTGGTGTCTCCCTGATACCAAGAGGTTCCCAAATTCCTGTTGAGGGCCAACACTCAAACCCGCCACGGGCTTTAGCTGGAAAAAAAGTGTCCGAATCCCACCAGTGACTTCATAGATGACATCAACGCTCTCCAAATGGTGTAGAAGAGTAGATGGGGGAAAAAAATCAAATTACAATCCAGCAGAAGTCTTAATTTTTTGGCCTGGGCAAACCTTTCTACGTGCCAGGTTGGAATATGGAAGATTTCATACGGGGATATGGAAATGGGAGAGGTTGGATCGCACAGGAGGGGTTCACACAACTGCAGTTGAGGTTTCCTGGTGAAGAACGGGGCACAGGTTGGAGCTTTTCCAGCTCTGCAGGTTGGTGTTGAACCCGTTTTCCCTCTTTTCCAGCCTCCCATTACTACAAGTACAAGCAGCAGTTCATTTTCCCAGGTAAGGCTCTCGGGAGGTTTTTCCTGGATGTGGGATGCTGGGATTTCTCCTGGTGGGGGTGGGTGCATGGCCAGCTCTCCAAACCCCTGGATTTGTGCAGGGGTGGGATTTCTCCTCAAACCCAGGCTATTGGTGCAGGACCATGAAGATTCTGCATGGCTGGGTGGCCCTAAGTGACACCCAGCCCTACTCAGGGTGTCACTGAATTCCACCTGGGGTGAGGGGTGGGATTTAATTCCCTTGGGTGCTCCAGAGCTCTCTGATTCCTCTCTCTCGTCCCCAGATGTGGTGCCCGAGACACCGACCCGTGCCCCGCAGGTCGTCCTGCACCCCGTCACCTCCAACCCGATGTGAGTGACTCCCCCTTCCCATCCACTTCCCTCCAGGCACCCATGGGTGCTCCCCTGGTGCTAGGAGCTCAGGTGGTCCTGGTGAGACCCCAGAGCTCTGGAAGGTTGAGAGGGAGGGTGGGGGCCTCGTTTATAACCCACAGCTCTTTGCCACTGGAAAAAAAAATGGATTTCAATCCAAAAAGCCCAAGCCCTGGGGATTAATTAAATTATAATTAAATTATAAGCAGGATACCTTTGCCACCTCCAGTATTTTCAAGCCCAATAAACTTTAGGCTGAAAGTCGGGAAAAGCAGCATCTAATCAGCGCTAGAACCATCCCTGCCTGGCAGGCTGGGCCCGAATCCATCATTCCCTGACATCCTGGTGCCTGCACCGCTCCAGCAGTGACATTCCACTGCTGGGCCTCTTCCTGAGCCTTTTCCTAAAGGCCGTTTTTGGAGGATTTTGGAAGCCAGGGGTTTAAGGGATGATGAGGTCTGGCCTCAGTTTATGGGCAGCTCATCCACACTCTCCAAGCTCCGCTGGGGTTCTGGTGGATGGAGAGCGATGGGTGGAGCCACCGTCCCCTGGGAATTCATGGAAAAGTGGTGAAGTCGAAGCTTCAGTCGAGGCTCCCCTGCCTCAAGGAAGGTGTCAGGTATAGGATTTTTGGGGAACAGCTTTCAGTGTCCGAAATCTGTGATTCCCTCTGGCTCCCCCCACTGAAAACATCCTGGACTTGGCTGGGTTAAACATCTCCGGATCCTTGGAAGACAGGAATTTGTGCCTGGGATAGCGATGAGGAGCCGGCTGGTCCTGCAAACCACCCATCCATGGAGGCGCTCTGCGGCCACCTGGGCTTCCAACACTGCTCAAAATACCAGGATTGACTCCTTTTGTATGGGATCCTGGGATTTATAGTCTTTAGTGGCTGTGGAATGGGATAGGACTCGCAGGACCGCCATGTCCGAGTGGTTTGGGGAGTGGAATTCCCTTGGGAAGGGATGCTGTGGTTTATGTTATTGACAATCATAATTTAGAATATATTTCTATGATGTTTGAAACCCGAGCTGATCCCTCAGTCAGAACTTCCCTAATTCCCTGTTAATTATCAGGAGCAGCGAGACCCCGGTCATGGACCCAGGGGTGGGAGGTGCTGAGTAAACAGGGAAGGAAAAGACCTGCAAAACCAGCCAGATTTGGGTTCTTTACTTTGGGAGAGGATCCTGGAACCTGGCACTTCTCCAAAATGATTGAAAAACTCCTTTTCTTTCCTTCTGCACTTTTGCTTTGGCTGGTGTTGTAGGGAAAAAAGTCTTGGAAATCTCTAAAAACACCTCGAGGATGTACCCCAGTGTCTGTGGGGGGGTTAAATCTGTCCCTTACCCCGGGTTAGTGACGCCTTCTCCTCCCTGATCCCTTTATTCCTGGGGTGGGAAGTGGGGCTGCTGCCCGAATCCCGGTGTTTTTCCGTGGCGTTAATTCTGGAATTCTTTTAACAGCCTGGAAGGAAACCCATTGCTTCAAATTGAAGTGGAGCCCACCTCGGAGGTGAGACGGCTCCTGTGCTTAATGGGCCTTGGTTTTAAGGGTACCTTGGGGCACATTTCCTAGGAAATGGAGATGTTTCCCATCTGTGCAGTGGAACTGCTGATAATTAAATCAAAGGCCAGGCATCCGTGTCCCCACCCTGTGGAGAGGGACCCTCCTGGGCTTCCAGTTTGGAATTCAATGAGGTTTTTTAGGATGCGTTAAAAATGTGGCGGAAGGGAGGGGAGGGGGAAGATGAGAACGGGGCTTTTAAAGGGTGTGGTAAAATCCTGTAGGAAGTATAAATGGACCATCAGGGGGTCTGGGAATGCTGACCAGGGGGTGCCAGGGTGGGAATAATGGGAATGAACAGAGCACAGCTCAGCCAGGGGAGGATGAAACTGTTTTAAGGCAAATTAACTAAATCTCTGCTGGGTCACAGTCTTAAATTTAACCCCGGGGTAAATAATTGGCTCTGCAGGGCAGTGCTGGAATCCCCATCCCTGGAGGGGTTTGAAGCCCTGTGGATGTGGCACTTGGGGACATGGGTCTGTGGTGGCCTTGGCAGTGCTGGGGAGGGGTTGGAGCCCATCTCAGAGGGCTTTTCCAACCTAAAGGATTCCATGATTCTATGGAAACCTGGGATTCCGCTGCCTTTGCGTAGAACGGGGCCGCTCCGTTGGCTTTGGGAGGCGCCTTCCTGGTTCCTCTGGGGCTGAGCGAGCAGCAGTTGGATCAGTGAGGTTTTCCCCCCAGTTTTCTCCCTGTTTTATTGTTCCCGATGCCCTTTGCCCACCACAGAACGAGGAAGGCGCCGAGGAGGTGCAGGAGTCCGAGGACGACTTCGAGGAGATGAACCTCTCGCTGCTCTCTGCGCGCAACTTCCCGCGCAAGGCCAGCCAGACCAGCATCTTCCTGCAGGAGTGGGACATCCCCTTCGAGCAGCTGGAGATCGGGGAGCTCATCGGGAAGGGCCGCTTCGGGCAGGTGTTCCACGGGCGCTGGCACGGGGAGGTGGCCATTCGCCTCATCGACATCGAGCGCGACAACGAGGACCAGCTCAAGGCCTTCAAGAGGGAGGTCATGGCCTACCGGCAGACCCGGCACGAGAACGTGGTGCTCTTCATGGGGGCCTGCATGAGCCCTCCCCACCTCGCCATCATCACCAGGTTGGGGTCGTTTTTTTCTGTCCAAAGAGTCGTTTCTTCCTTCTAAAAATTTGGTTTTTCCGTTGTTTTTCCTCCGGTCCGACAGCGCCGTTGGGTTGAGTTTCCTGCCCTAAGGAAGGGATCTTCTCCATGTGGTGTGGAGAACAGGGCAAATCCAGAAGTGTGTCCAGGCAGGTCATTCTTATCTAGAAGTGGAGCTCCGGGCAGGAATGGTTTGTTTTGTCCAGGGACAGGAAGCGCCATGGAATCATGGAATGGGGTTGGGTGGGAAGGGACTTTAAAGCCCATCCAGTGCCACCCCTGCCCTGGGCAGGGACACCTCCCACTGTCCCAGGCTGCTCCAAGCCCCAATGTCCAACCTGGCCTTGGACACTGCCAGGGATCCAGGGGCAGCCACAGCTGCTCTGGGAATTCCATCCCAGTCCCTCCCCACCCTCCCAGGGAACAATTCCTTCCCAAGATCCCATCCAGCCCTGCCCTCTGGCACTGGGAAGCCATTCCCTGGGTCCTGTCCCTCCATCCCTTGTCCCCAGTCCCTCTCCAGCTCTACTGAAGCCCCTTTAGGAACTGGAAGACTGGGAGGCTCCCAGCAGCTTTCTGGGGAGCAAACTGGGATTTGAGGGCTCCCAAACCATCCAAGACCTCCACAGCTTCCTGGGTATCGAGGCATTCCCAAAAACCTGCCCTCACCCACATTCCCAGTGGGAATGCAGCACTGAGTCTCCCGGTGTAATCCCTGTGTGGGTGGGCAAAAAAATCCCAGCTGGCCTGGAGGCAAAGAGGCTGCAACTGCTCCCAGAGCAGCTGTTCTCATGGGAATTACATTTATTCCTGAGAATTCTGTGATTTTCTTCACCTTCAGACCGTGTGTTCAGCTGGATATTATCCCTCTTTTCATCCCACCCTGGGTTATTTTCTCCCGGAGAAGTTTCCCCAAGGTGAGGCTGAATTTTCCTCCTGGCAGCATTTCAAAAGCAATGGAATGGCACCGCTTCCAACAGCCATCAGTGATGAAATATTGCATCATCTTCTCCTAATGTCCCTAATTTTTCCCTTGAAAGTGGCACCTCCCAGTCCCTGATCCCAGATGGGGTGGCTCTGCAGGTGCTCTGCTCCCTCTTTGTCCAAAACAAAAGGATTTCACCCCGAATTTGTGGCACCTCATCCCTTGCTCCCCGCTCCGGTGGGGTCATGGACTGTGTTTGCCTTGGGAGTTCCATCCTCTGGAGTCAGGGTGACCCCACAGCGGGGCCGGCTCTCCCCAGCTGGCGACTGGAAGAGCGATGCCTTTTATTCGGGACCAAAAATGAGCCATCTGGGGAAAATTCCGCAGCATTTCCATCTATTGGGTAGCTCCAGGCCAAAAGCTTTTGGAAAAGTGTGCAAACACATGTATTGATGGATGAGTCAGAGCCCCCATCCGCGTGTTACGCCGTGTTCCCAAAGGAAAAGGCGGCGTCTCCATCCTGCTCCGACGTCCCTTTGCAGCCCCCGTTTGCCCAGCTTTTCAGTGCTGTTCAATAGCAAAACCTGGGGAATGTATTCCTCGATATTTTTGGGTTTTAGTTTTCCTTTGAGCCGTGGAATGTTTTCTCTTCCATTTTCGATTCTAATGGGCCTTTCTGTACAAGCAGAGAGGTGCCATTTTTGACAGCTGGACAAAACCAGTCCGTGTGCTGCTGCATCCTGGTGAATTAAAATGAGGATTGTGGAGCTTGGCTCATCCTGTTCCTCTTCCAGCTGCACTTGATCCTGTTTTTTAAGGTCAAAATGTAAATTTATTCAATTGCCCAAAAATATAACCCAAGCTCACAACATTTCCAGGCATCGTTGGGTTGTTCCTACAACCTGCTTTTATCTGCATCCCTCGAAAGTTGAGTTGATATCAGCTTTAAACCAAAGGAGAGAAGAGTTGGATGGGATATGGGGAAGGAATTGTTCCCTGGGAGGGTGGGCAGGCCCTGGCACAGGGTGCCCAGAGCAGCTGTGGCTGCCCCTGGATCCCTGGCAGTGTCCAAGGCCAGGCTGGACATTGGGGCTTGGAGCAGCCTGGGACAGTGGGAGGTGTCCGTGCCCACGGCAGGGGGGGCACTGGATGGGATTTAAGGTCCCTTCCCACCCAACCCATTCTGTGATTCCTGAGTTGTCTCTTAATGCGCCGGAAAAGCAGAAATCCCCCAAAGGGGGCTCAAGTTCTGCCTGGAGATTTCTGGGAATAACTTTAAACCAGGCTTTGCTTGGAGTGAGGGAAAATCACTCCCAGCTGCCTGAGGTGGGGATTATGGATACAAAGCCAGGATATCAGGATTTCCTCACCTTCCCTGTGCCTATTCCCAGGGCAGGACTTGCTGTGTGTGGAAAAGGCCACTTTTTCTTCTGGGAGCCCACAAGTGGCCACTCGAGGCCATTTTTTCCACAAAATCCCAGCAATTCCTTGTAGTTGCTGCAGAAATCTCCGTTTCCCTGCACGTCTGGAAGCAGCTGCGTGTCCCTGGGAAGGGGCTTCACCACGTCGTGCCACCGGCGCTGCCGGAAGGGGGTTATTTATAGCCGGGTTTATTTTTACTTTTCCCCATGCTGATGTTTTCCTTCCTGATTGCCTGCAATATTCAGGGATCGTCTCATTAGCAGAACGAAATTTCCCCATCCAAACAGCCCACTGGGGAAAGAATGGAAGGGGAAACTGAGGCAGCAGCTGGCCGAGGGTGGGATGGTTTAGGTTAAAAATCTGATTTTTCCCTACATTTATGGATAAATGGGACCAGCACAGTTTAACATTTTCATCAGTGATAAAAACACTGGGATTGAGAGTGGAAAAGGCTCCAGGGAGAGCTCAGAGCCCCTTCCTAAAGTGCCTAAAGGGGCTCCAGGAGAGCTGGAGAGGGACTGGGGACAAGGCATGGAGGGACAGGACACAGGGAATGGCTTCCCAGTGCCAGAGGGCAGGGCTGGATGGGATATTGGGAAGGAATTTTTCCCTGGGAGGGTGGGCAGGCCCTGGCACAGGGTGCCCAGAGCAGCTGGGGCTGCCCCTGGATCCCTGGCAGTGTCCCAGGCCAGGCTGGACACTGGGGCTTGGAGCAGCCTGGGACAGTGGGAGGTGTCCGTGCCATGGCAGAGGGGGCACTGGATGGGCTTTAAAGTCCCTTCCCACCCAACCCATTCCATGATTCCCGAGTTGTCTCTTAAAGCAACGGAAAAGCAGAAATCCAGCATTTTTCAGCAGTGGGGGAGGTGACTCCAAGGAACGCTTCCATCAGAGCCGCTAATGGGTTTTCTCTTGGGTAATGAGCGCTGGGGACAATTAACATCCATCTTAATTAGTCTGGAGCAGGAGCGGGTGCGAGCCTTGGTGCTTTGAGCACTGCTTAATGGATGGTGGGAAACGGCGGCGAAGTCCTCGGCTCGGCGGGAATGAAAGGGCTGGAAAAGCTCCCAGTTTGTTGGAGTAACGAGTTGGTTTTGCTGGTGGGGAGTGGGACAAAGCCAGGCCTGGGTAAATCCAGCTCCTTGGGGCTCCTGGTGCTGGCCCCCAGAGCAGGAACAGAGGAAAAGCCTCAGCCACCCAGGGGGGTCTTCCAAGGGTAAAGTCCTTCCCTAATCTGGCTAAAATGGCTCCAGCCACCCACGAAAGCAGAAACTCTCACATTTGAGGATTCTGGGTGCTCCTCCTGGGGAAAAAAAGGGAGATTTGGATGCTTATTGATGCTTCCCAAGGCTCCAGGTGCTCATTGCGTCTGTAATGGAGCAGGGGATCAACGCGCTGGATGCAGCAACAGGGGACTCCTGTTGGTTGGGAATGTTGTTTGGGAGAAGGTTTGAGCTGGGCTTTGCCTGGGCTTTGAGCTCCTGCTGGCTTGTGAGGGGGATTTGGTGCAGCTCTTCCAAGATTCTTTGGGTCTTTGCTTAAAAGCTCCAACGTGGCTCTCGGAGCCTGTGCCAAGAGTCTGGGATTTGCTCCTTGGGATGCTCCAGGCTGGGTTTTGACCCCTCTCTTGTCACGCCAGGGTGGCTTCAGCTTTCCAGGGTGCCGCCGGTGATGCCACCAGGGCTGTGTGGCCATGATTTATGTCCCTGGCTGGGAAGACACAGGAGAACATTGAGGAACATTAGGAATTAAGCCTGACCTTGGCAGAACTGCGTCAAGAGAATTAATTTGTCGAAGGTGCCTTTGGAGCAGAGGAACTTGGAACGTTTCTGCTGGAGAGGGAGCATCTCCCAAACCCTTCCCTGGAGCTGCTGGTGGTGGGGGGATGGAGATAAACCCAGGCCCTGTCCTAACGTGAGATGTTGAAGATGAAATAAGAGTTTGCTCCTTTTTCTCTGTGGAAAACAGGTTTTAATTTCACATTCCCTGGCACTAATTAATAGGGAAGGTGTGAGAGCGAGGGATGGAAGGATAGCCAAGGCACTTCAGCTGTTTATTCCTGGATAACTTGCATGGACTAAATATTGGGGTTTGTTTTGATTCTATAATAGATTTCTGTGCTGGATTTTGCCAATATTTAATGTTCGGCTCTGCTGCTGGGAGGAACAAGCCCTTCACAAGGGATGCTCTCCCATCCCTGGACCCTGCTCCTGGTGGGCATGGAAGAGCTCTAGACAAAGCTCGGCTTTAAACTCTCAGCTCTTCCGAGCCTCTCCCAGTGCCAGATCTCCTGACATTTACAGGCACAGCCCAGCTGGGAAGGATTTGGGGCTTGTAAATCTCAATGCTCGGGGAGCTGGGGATATTTAACCTGATTTGAAGGATGGGAGGAAAGGGGAAGGGTGGAAAGCAAGGCATCCCTGTGGATGCTCTGTGGTGCCTGCAGCCAGCTCCCTGATCCCTCCAGGGGATCCAAATTGTCCTTAGAGCTTTAATGAACCACAAATTGAAGGAACAACAAGGTCAGGTGGGATGGAGCCCTGAATATCCTGAGTGGCATCACTGCCCATGGCAAGGGTTGGAATGAGAGGATCTTTGAAGTCTCTTCCAACCCAAGCCATTCCAGGATTCTGGATTTGAAATTGGATTTTTCTTCTCAATGGACTTAAAATGCATCCTCCCAGTGTTCCTTCCTGCGCTGGGAATTGAAGGAGAAGCTCTAAATCCTGCTCAGTGGGTGGGAAACTGAGGCACAGAGTTGCCACCTTGTTTTCCTCCATGCCAGGCTTGGGAGCCATGCACTGATGGGACACAGGGAACGGCTTCCCATGGGGAAGAGGGCACGGTTAGATGGGATCTTGGGAAGAGATTCTTCCCTGTGAGACCTTGGGACAGGCTACCCCATCCCTGGGAGTGTTCCAGGCCAGCTTGGGCGGGGCTTGGAGCAGCCCGGGATGGTGGAAGGTGTCCCTGCCCATGGCAGGGGGTGGAATGAACTGAGCTTTGAGGTCCCGTCCCATCCGAACCATTCCACGAGTCTCTGATCCTGGAGTGTTTCCGAGGTGCCTTTCAGGTCCTGCCCTTCTCTCTGCACTCCTGGGTCCGTTTTGGGAAGGGAAGCCATGGATTCCTGCCTCCCCTAACCCTGTCCACGTTCAAACACCCGCTTTAGGAGCCAGGCCCTTCTCCTCTGACCCCGTTGTTTTCCCTTTTCCTGCTTTTCCGCTGCATTCCCTTCCCTGGCAGTTAAATAATGGAGCTCGTAGATAATATAATAAATGGAGATCGACTTCATGCCAGGCGTGGGATCAGAATGGATTGACCCGTGGGAATACACTCCCCCCCGATCGATACGAGGCCATCAGGCTGGATAAATCTTGATAACGACTGACAACGGCAAAGTCAATACGTGGATTAATATACACATTAAAGCTGGATCTATCTTCCAGCGGCAGACAGCAGCTTGGGGAGGGGCCTGGAATATCCCGAGCCAAGAGGATGGCTGGGAATGGGGAAAAGCAGCAGCTTGATCCTCTGTGTTTGATGTCGAAACATTGGGGCTGGCTGAGCTTTTCTTACCCGCTGGAGCATCAAATCCCTGCCGGCGGCTGCTCCTTAACGTGGAGGATGCTCCAGGGGGGAAGTTTTCCCTTTGTGTTTTAAGAGTGTTTCCAAATGCCATGGAAATATCGCTGGTTTGGCCCCGAATTCTCCGGGAAAGTGCTTAACACAGCAGGATTCGCTTTGCTGGAGAGGAAGGGATTTAAGGAAATGCCTTTGATTAAGTGGCCTGCTGAGAGATGGTCCCAAAAATTCCTTCCGATCGTGTCAGCTCTTCCCGTCCCTGATGAGTGACATCCCAGCATCGTTCCTGATTTTTTCTGAGCACTCTCAATGCTTGGGGTCATCTTTGGGACAGAGCAGGACTGCCTGTGTGGGATCCGTGTGCTGGCACCTTGCCTAGACAAAGAAACAGCTCCTTCCCATGACAGCAGCATTAATTGTTTATTAATAATAATAATTATTATTACTATTCCAAAGTGGAGCCGGGTTCCAGGGAAGCAGCCGGCTCGATCCAAGGTTTCATTCCTGTCTCCGAAAGGATTTTTTTTTTTTTTTTTAAATTTCTTTTCCTCCCTGAAGTTCAAAACAGCAGGAGGAGCAGAGAATATATCAGAAACGAGGAGGTCGAGGCACCTCCACTCATCCCTGTGCGCCCAACCCTCCCTCTCGAAGCCGATTCCGAGCGTGTCCTTTCCAAAGGCGGCAAGTGGCACCTGGAGCATGGAGTTTTTTCGGATGACTTGTTCATAAGCCTGGCTTTAGCTAAGCCCCGGGGGCTGCTTTGCATTCACCTGGCTCCGAGCTCTTCTCCCCGCAGCTGGAGAAGAGCTCGTCTCCTCTATTTCCTCCAAATAAAAATGCATGGAGTTGGATTTTTCCAAATAACTTGTTTTTTTCCAAGGCGACGATGGAGTTGGAGCTACTTTTCGGGGAGGCTGATCCCCCTCCTCCTCCTCCTCCTCCTTTTCCTCCTCCTCCTGCAGCCCTTGTGGTTTGGCTGTAGTTATCTCGCGTGCCAGCTGCTGGCAGGAAAATTTTGCTGCCTAAGTAATATCCAGCAAAAGCCAGTGCTTCCATCGGCAGGAGATAGCGGGATGAGGGGAGCGTTGGCTCTCCAGGGCTTTTCTGCTTCCTCCCGCTGGTTTGGCTCTGCAGAGGCTCCTCCATGAGGAGCAGGAGGGTCTCTCCCATCTCCAGGCTGGGGATGTGGGCTGTGCTGGAAATGGCAGGAATTGAATTCCTTGGCTTCCCATTGGGGTTGCTTTGGGTTCTGTTGGAATGGGGTTGGATGGGATGAGTATTTCCAGCCAGGAGGGGCTGGGATCTGCTGGGTGCTGCTGCTCAGGTCATGGCCCTGAGTTGCCACCAAGCTGCCACTCCCTGGCTGCTGCTTCCATAGAACCACGGAATTGTTTAGTCTGGAAAGGATCCTTAAGATGGTAAATTCCAACCATTCCCCCAGCACGGCTGAGGCCACCACTGCTCCGTGTTCCCAAGTGCCACATCCACACGGCTGTTAAATCCCTCCAGGGATGGGGACTCCAGGGATGTTCCAGGGCTTGGCAACACTTTCAAGTGAAGAAATTTTCCCTAATATCCTAATTTTTCCTCCCTGGTCATGGTTATGGTGTTTGGATGTAGAGGGCTGAGGAATTTCAGGCTGGATACTGCCACTGAGCTGCTCCTCTCGCTCTGGCATTGGCAGGGAGTCAAGGGGGCGAGATTCCTTATCCATTTAGAGGAAAACAAAACCTCGGGATAAAAATGAACCCAAAGCTCTCCCTTTGCTGCTCTTCCAGCCTTGTTTGATTTTCCTTGTTGTGAAACACCTCAGGAGCCGTCACATTCCAAAAGCGCCGTTGCCAGGAAAAGAGAGGGACAAGCCAATATATTGGAACAGCTGGAAAACTTCCCAAATAAGTCAGGAACGTGCCAGAATGTGCAGAGCTCCTTCTTTCCCTCTCTGGTCCTGCTCAAATGAAATCAAATAAGTCCCGGCTCAGTGCTTCCTGTTGCTGTTTCTTTCTTGACATTCCCCAAAGGGTCCTTTTTCCATGAAAACCTCCAAGTGGGTAAACAGCTGGGGAATGTGGGAGCATCCAAGCATCCTTTGCCGTGTCTTTCCTCCGGCACAGACGTAACCTGGGAGCAGAGGTATTTTTATATGAAAGCATTTTTTATTAATTCCCCACCTCGCTCTCCTCTCCAGTGTCTCCCCTGGGTCTATAGTGCTGACTGTCACCATGGTACCCGAGCTGCTTCCCTATAAATCCATATCCCGGCAAGGAATGAACTTCCTGGGGTCTGGCATTTATCATTTCTCTCATTGAACGGGCATTGATGTGGATGGGAAGAAGGAAGGGAAGCACCAAGTTCCTGGAGTGATGGAACGCACCCTACAACCGCCGGGCTGCCGGCTCGGGATGATCTCTGCTCCTGAGCTGGAGCCGGGATGGGGCTTCAACTGCGGAAATGTTGGCCACCACTGTAGAGATGATGGCCATGAATGTAGAGTTAAGGCCATCAATATAGACGTGGTGGCCATTAGTATGGAGGTGATGGTCATCAGTGTCGGGCGATGGCCATCAGTGTAGAGACAGTGACCATCAATGTAGAGACAGTGACTATCAGTGTAGAGGTGTTGGCCACCAATGTAGAGGTGATGGCCACCAGCGTAGAGGTGATGACCATGAATGTAGAGGTGGTGGTCACCCGTATAGAGGTGCTGGCAACCAGTGCAGAGACAATGACCATCAATGTAGAGGTGGTGACCATCAGTGTAGAGGTGATGGCCATCAATATAGACGTGGTGGCCATCAGTGTAGAGGTGATGACCATCAGTGTAGAGGTAATGGCCATCAATGCAGAAGTGATAGCCATCAGTGTAGAGACAATGACCATCAATGTAGAGGTGATGGCCATCAATGCAGAGGTGATAGCCATCAGTGTAGAGACAATGACCATCAATGTAGAGGTGATGGCCACCAATGCAGAGGTGATGGCCATCAGTGTAGACTTGATGACCACAAGTGTAGTGGTGATGACAACCGGTATAGAGGTGGTGGCTGTCAATGTAGAGGTGTTGGCTACCACTTAAGGGTAATGGCCATCAATGTAGAGACAACGACCATCAGTGTAGAGGTGCTGGCCACCAGGGTAGAGATGATGACCATCAATATTGCAGAGAGGGGTGAAAAACTCGAATGGATGACAGACAGATGAGTCTGTTTTCCCACGGAACAGCAAAAACACCCAGAGGCAGCGCTCCAGCTCTTCCGCCCTCATCCCGAATTGTTCCTCTGCGAGCCGCCTTGGCTTTGCTCCCGCTGCCGATGTCTCCAGCCCACATTGGGAATGCAGTGCTTATAAAGCAATTTGGGATTTGGCTTGCTTGGCTGAACACTTCAAAAACGCATTTTGAATTGAGAGTGGCATCTGCAGAGAGATGGGGCTGGGCCTGTCCTGGTGCCGGGAAAGGCACCAGGATGTGGATGTGCCATGGGATGAGGTGCGCTCCTGAGGACCCCCAGAAGGATCTTCGCATCTCTGTCCCTGCCACCCCTCAGCTCTGGATGGCATTTGGCCACCTCGTGGCACCAGGGCATGTGTCATCAACCTGCTCTGCTGCCAGGTGGGACGGAGAAGTTTGGGAGGAGAAGACAAGAATTCCTTATGAATTTTCACTTCAGCGCTGAATAAACCGTGATCCATCTGAAGATGCAAATCATCTGCCTTGTTTTTGGTGTCGAGAGTAGGCATTTTGTGGCCTTGTCATCCCCAGCCGTGTCCCTCAAAGCCACGCTCAGCAGGGACCACTCCAAGTGGAAAGGCAGAAGACTCCGAGCGTGCCCCGGGCGCCGCTTTGTCCTGCCCGAATGGGGAGCGATTGAGGAATGAGGAGGAGCGGAATTGTTGAGCTGTGCCGTGAAAAGGTTCTGCAGGTGGTGGCTGAATGGGCTCAGGTGCTGCACAAAAGGTATCAAAGGGCTTTATCTCCGCGTTGGCAGCTCCTTATCCGGCAGGAAAAGTCGGATGTGCCGGTGCGGCGGCGGGCGCTCGGTGAATTCATTCGGAGCCGTTACTCATCGAGGGGAGGGGAGAAGCACCTGGGCTGCTTTGATGGCTCTGCCAGGGTCTGAGGAGCAGAGGAGACAGTGCCATGTCCCGGTGCCACCACCGCGGGTCTGGCTGCTCTCCTGCGGTGGCTCCATCCGCTGGGAAGGGTTTGGAAATCCTGTAAACGAAGTGGAAAGATGGGAATCTCATCAGCAAAGGGCTGCAAGCTCTGCTCTCGGGGTTATCTCAGGAGTTCAGATAGGCAGAAATGTGAGGATTTTCCTCTAAACAACCCTTCCCCAGGAAAACAGCTGATCTTAACTCGCCCTAGGGCTGGAATCCAGCCCCGTTCCAGCGCTAATCCACTCATTGCATTTCCAGTGTCAATTTGAGACCAATTCAGATCACAGGCAACTGGCTGTAAAATGGTTTTCTCTGGGAGAAAATGTGTTTTCCGGGAATGGGGAAGGGCTGGGGGAACTCCTGTGCGTGCAGGCAGGTCATGGAGGTGGCAGAAGGCTGTTGTGTGGCAGAGCTTAAAGCTTGGTGGGTTTATGCAGCAAATTAGTGCAGAAAAATAAAGGTGGTGGAAGGAGAATTCGTGTCCGTCGTTATTCTGCACGCTTGGATTCGTTGCGGTTGCGTAAACCCAAGGATTTTATCACTGATTTCCAAGCGCTTGGATCCTAATCTCTAGCAAATTCCTATTTGACTGCAGCTGAAGTGTTGCAGGAGGTGGGAAGACGGTTTAGAGGGAGCGTGTTCGTACCGCAGCCACCTCGGGGCTACATCCAGCTGGGATGCTCAGGGATGTGCTGGGACACCGGAGCAAGGAAAACCCATCCCTGAGGGAGCACTTGCTGCCCTAAATCCCCACTGCAGGTCACTTGTGCCCAGCAGGACAACTTCTAACATGCCCAGGGAGGAAATACTTTGAAGGGTGCTGTTGTCTTTCCAAAACCCACGGGATATGGGATTGATCCCATTCCTGTTTCGCTGCTTGTCCTGAAAATTCTGCTCTCTGCCCATGGAGTGATGTGGAGCTTCTGGCTTAGGAGCAGGAGGATCCTTTGGCAGGTTTGGGGTTCTTCTGGGTTTCATGGACCCATGGAATGGTTTGGGTGGGAAGGGACCTTAAAGCTCATCCCATTCCACCCCTGCCACAGACAGGGACACTTCCACCATCCCAGGTTGCTCCAAGCCCCATCCAAGGTGTCCCTGCCCATGGCAGAGGGCTGGAATTATATGGTCCTTAAAGTCCCTTCCAACCCAAACCATTCCATGACTCTCTTTTATGATTCTGGGGTGATTTTCACCCAAAAAGGACAAAACCTCTCCCAGGGTATGAATCCAAACGAGGGCATGCTGGAATTCCCAGGGCAGGAGGAACTGGGCAAGGGGAAAGCAGTGGAGCCGAGCTGGGGGAGAGCAGCAGAATGAAAGCCCGGAACTTTTAATTTGTTAACCAGAACAGAATCAAATCAACATCTGCAGTCACCAAACCTCTTTAACGAGCTGTGCATTGGGTGTTTTATTTCCCAGGCACAGGTATCCAGTCTCGTCTTTCCAAAGTTGCCTGGAATGAGCGTGGGTGGATAGAGAAAAGCAAAAAAAAAAAAAAAAAAAAAAAAGCCGTTTTTTTGTGGGCGGGAGTCGAGGCAGCAGCCACCCACGTCCTCCATTATGATATTCAAATGTCAATATATTTTTAATTGGTTTATATCCATCTCCCCCCCCCCCCAATCCCCAAAATCCAGCTGCCTTTGGTAATTAAGGCTCTGTAAATAGATTTTACTGTAATTGGTACGAGAAGGAAAATTGGAGGACATTGTACAGTGCATGGGGTTGGGTTGGGGGATTTTTTTTTTCCCCCTCCCTGTCTTTCCTCTTTTGACTCATTTTACATCTGCGAGCTTTGTATCCCGAGGGAGGAGGAGGAGGAGGGAGCCACGGCCAGTTCTGCACAACAGCTCAGAAGCGGGAGGACCAGGTGGCTTGTTGAGGTCTGGGATACAGGGAAAAGCCAGGAGCCAGCCCCGGTTGTCCCTTGTGGCACCACGGTGGTGCCACCAGGACATGCCAGGAGCAGCGAGAGCTCCCTCCCAGTGCCAAACTGGGAGAGCCCCCGGTTCCCTGTGGAATCTTGGATCTGCCTCGAGCCACGAGGCCAAAATCCGGCCAAAATCCAGGGATTATCTACAGCTCCCTGCTTTATAATCTGGGGGTGTTTCTCCAGGAGGGTTTGTAACTTCTCTTTCCCTTTTCCTGCTCCTCCAGCCTGTGTAAAGGACGGACTCTCTACTCCGTGGTGAGGGACGCCAAAATCGTCCTGGATGTCAACAAGACGAGGCAGATAGCACAAGAAATCGTGAAGGTATGGTCTGGTGGGGTCTGGGTCCGGCAAAAAACCCAGCCAAGAGCCCGATCCACTCATTCTGGGGAGCGGGAGAGGAGCAGCCGAGGATTCTGGGCAGGATAGCTCTGCTTGGCTTTAAAATCCAAGGATTCTGGGCAGGATAGAACCCCTTGGCTTTAAAATCCAAGGATTCTGGGCAGGATAGAACTCCTTGGCTTTAAAATCCAAGGATTCTGGGCAGGATAGAACTCCCTGGCTTTAAAATCCAGCTCTCTTTGACCTCTCTCATGTGGCTGAACTGGGGTGGCTCCAAAGCTTCCATGGGCTCCCCGTGCTTGGGGCTCATCCTGGCCACTGCTCCTTTTCCCCGTCGGAATTTCAGGTGTTTTAAGTCCAGCATTGCTGCTTGAGGGAGTTCCTGGTTGGATATTCCTCTCCTCTTGGGAAAAAAACGTGATAGTCATGGAATCATGGAGTGGTTTTGGTTGGAAGGGAGATTAAAACTCATCCAAGGGACACCTTCCACTATCCCAGGTTGCTCCAAGCCCCATCCAACCTGGCCTTAGACACTTCCAGCATTCCCAGCATTCCCATAAAGCATTCCCAGGGCCAAAGCTCCTGGAGAAATCCATGCCATGGTGCCATGAGGCCAAGCTCATGTACATTTTCCAGAACTAAAAACGCTTTCCCTTTCCCAGGGATGGCTCCAAGAGCATCTTCCACACTTCAGACGTGATCCTATAAACGATCCCGGGGAGGATCCTCCCGTGGCAGGGTGGAGTGGCCGGGAATTTGGGTCCTGAGCCCTCACAGCTTCCCATGAGAGGTCGGCAGTGGCACTGAGGTGTTGAGCTGTCTGCCAGAGCGGGGCTGCGTTGTGATTCCAAACGTATTCATCACCAAAAATACTTGGCACGTGTCCTGCCATGGGAGCTGTGACACTGCCCCCATGCCCTGCTCGAGGTCAGCCAGCACTTCCACCCCGGAGCCCAAACCTGGAGCTGATCCCACGTTTAACTGTGAGAAGACAGCAGAAAATCTGATTTTCTGGCAGATCTTAACCCCCCCTTAAATATTCAAATCCAGGTTATAAAGCAGAACATGTTCGGCAGTATTTCCTGGATGGTGCCTTTTCCCCTGATGGTGCTTAGGCTGTCTCTTATTAAATCGCCTATTTTGTGTTTATTTAGACCCAGTTTTAACTTTTAAGTTTAAATTCCTTCGATCCTACTGGAGTCTCCAGGCAGGAGCTGACAGGTGAGCACAGCCTGAACCTTTTGCTACCTTGGAGCCGCAGCCTGAGTTGGGGGTGCCCGAGGCAGCCCAGAGCCTCTCCCTCCTTAATTCCTACTTCTGATCCATGTTTTCCACCTTTTAGACGTGGATTTTTCCTGCTGAGAAAGCACTTGAAGCATCACAGTTTAGCCTTGTATTTTCCCCCCTTTTCGTGCTCAGGGCTTTTGCCTTCCAGATGTTCCCAGTGGAAAGAACGGCTCGGTTCAGCCCCTTTCCCTGCGTGGGTTCATTGCTCCATGTGGGTTTCGAGGATGAGGCTGAGAGATCCTTGTTTTCTGCAGCTGCTGCCTGTTCAGAATGGGTGTGAAACCTCCAACTCTGCGGTGTTGAGAGGCAGAGGGACTTCGTATCCAGCCCAGATCCCTGGAGGAACTAGCAGAGTTCCAAAGGCTCTCTCCAGGCACCAAAGGGAATTCCCGGCGAGGTCCAGCCCTGCCACAATGCCATGACCCAACCACACGGCCCATTCCTGTGGAGGAGCAGCTTCCCAGCCTTCCCACCTTTCCCCACCCATCTCCAGCAGATGTTGTGGTGGATTTGGAGGTGGTGGGGGTTGGGAAGCGAAGGCAAATCCCAACACCTTGGTTTGGGTGGACTTGGGGCTGCATTTTCCAGAGGCTTTGGATTTGCTGCCCGGTCACAGCAGTTGTGTGATTTTATCCCTTGAGTCCTGGAATGTGATGGGAGAGCTGCCCAGATTATTGGATTAGTGGGTGCAAGGTTATCCCGAGTTCCTCTGGAGGGGAAGGATGATTTATCCCGGGAGCGGTGCCGGCAGAGGGAGCTGGCTTCTCACACAGCCGAGCAAATTAAGGCATTACTGGGCCCTGAGTGTTTCCTCACGGATCATCCCAGGGGCCGGGGTGCCAGGGCTGGAATTTGCAGTGGGATCTGTGCGGAGCCAGGTGAGGGATTTGGGTTTGCCCGGAGAAATTCCTTCAGCAAAGGCCGGGCTGTGTTTAATGATTCCATGGAGACGAGCTCCCAGCTGGATGTGGGAGCAGGTGGGAGCAAGATCCTGCTGCTGCTCTGGATCTCCTCACCCCCAGAGTATTCCCATGGCACTGGGGCTCATCCGTGGATGCTCAGGGCCCTGCACTGCACCCTGGCCAGAGAAGCATCGGAATGTTGTTCCTTGCTCCACCCTGGCACTTTCTGGAGGTGACAGTGACATTTGAGAGCCGATTTTTAAAATCCCACCATTATCTCATGTGCTGGGAGCTGGAGACCCCTAATTCATCCTGGTGCCTGGAATGGTCCTGGCATCCAGCCCCAAATCCTTTCCTTCCCGCAGCATCCCTTGGTAGGAGCTCTTTCGGATTTACTTCTCATGGGTTGCAGTGAAACCCCCATACCTTGCTGGGCTGGGGTGTTTTTCCATTTGTTTTCCCACTTTTTCCAGGTGGTGGAATTTGGGTTGGGTCTTCTGGCTCCACATCAGCTGCCAGCTTAAAAATGAATTCTCCTCACGCAGCCTGCGTGGTTAATGATGATAGATGAAAAGATGAGACTCAAGATGGATGGATCCCCGTGGAATTCCAGTTAATAAATCCCCCTTTTCCAGTGACAGACAACCAATATTCCCTCTTAAGCAACAGTTTGCTGGCCTGTTGGGCATCGATCCTTCATCAGCATCCTGCAGATCAAGTTTTCCCTGAGTCTGCTTAGGAGGGTGAAAAGTGGGACAGCATCAAAATCCCTGCTGAAGTCGGGATAAATGTGCTTTATCCCCCTCCCCATTCCCAGAGTTATCCCGCGGAGCTGAACATCCGCCACACGGAGCTGCCGGCACTCTGCTTGATTTGCCAGCGCTAAACAGGAGAGTTCGGATTTCCCACCCATGGCCTTTTTGTGCCTCATTAGCACTAATTTTAATTAACCGCCGAGCAGTTTTTCCTGGGGGAAGGAATTAAGGCAGGACTCCCGCGAGGCGCCCGTTTCCAGGCGGATGGGGCCGTCGGAAGCGCCGATGGCTCCGCCAGGGAGATGGGGAGCGGTTATTACCCTCCTCTCCCAGCCCCCAAAAAAACGGAGGCGAGAACATCATCACCATCCATTTCCCAGCAGAGGATTCCAGGGAAGCGGCTGCCGGGTGGGCTTGCCGTTAATTTTTCCCGCGGAATCGATTAATCAGGAAGACGAGTGGGCGCCGTGGCAGCTGGGACACCCACGCCACGATCCCATCTCCCTCCAGGAGCCCATCCCAAAGCAGGGACCCCTCCAGCCACTTTCCTTTCCTGCAGGGCCCTTTGGGGATGCGGTCCAGCTTGGCTGTGCCGCGGTGGCTCACGGATGCTCCCAGTATCCCATGGGAACGGCCCCGCTCTGGCATTATCCCGTCCCTTTGTGCTGCTTTTGTAACTTCGGGGTGTTTTCCTCTCTCTGTGCCACCCTAGGGAATGGGATACCTGCATGCCAAGGGCATCCTCCACAAGGACCTCAAGTCCAAGAATGTCTTCTACGACAATGGGAAGGTGGTGATCACCGACTTTGGGCTCTTCAGCATCTCTGGAGTTCTCCAAGCGGGCAGGTAGGAGGACACGGACACACTGGAGCTCCTCCCCGTGCCCTAAAGCTGGGAACATGGGGAAAGATCCAAAAAACCCCTTCTCCAAGCGCCTGTTTGTGTCCCCAGCCTCAGCAGACATGGGTTCAAGGGGCCTTGGGGTGTCCTGGGGCTGCTCGGTTTGAAGGGAGTTGGTTTTGATCCGTGGGAAGGAGCACAATTCCGCACACAAATCTCCGGGATTTTTGTTCGGAGTGGCAGATTGTGCCCCTTGGACCAACCTCTTCCCATGGGATGCCTCAATTCCATAGCCAAACCACCCTGCAGCCACCCAGGAGATGCTCCTGTGGCAGCAGAGCCGGTTCATTCCTTGGCTTTTCCCTTTCCATCGTTATAATTCCCTGGCATCTGCTTCATCTCCTGCCTGGATTGAGTGATGCCATCCCTGTGCCATCCCCACTCTGGTGACATTTTGGGAATTACAGACATCTGGCCATGGTGTCTGTGCCGGGCATGGAGCAAGACATGGAAAATGAGAGCCAAGCTTGGGACTTTCACAGCACTGGGCTCTCGGAGGGTTTTAAATCTGAGGGTTTTGGTAAATGTTTCTTATTAAATTTTTTGTGGGGAGGTTTTCCAGCTGTAGGAATGGCAGGACAAAGAGTTCCAGCAGCTGTGGAAAGGAGGAAGAACAAAGCTGGGGGGGAAAAAAGAAACAGAAGTGGGGAAGGAAGAACAGAGATGATATTTCCCTTTTTTTTTTTGAAGTGGGAAATAAGAACGTTGCTGACTTTTCCCACCTTTCCCAATAAATCCTTTGTGTTGGATTTCCCACTGAATCCTTTGTGTTGAGAGCTGCACAGGCCAAGCTTAGCCAGTTTCCTCCTGGTCCTTCCATTTCCACGGCAAAGATGCTCAGGAGATAAAAAGCCCCTTGGAAATTATGGATTTTCTCCCAGTTTCCCAGTGGTGATGTCAAAGGATTTGAGGGAATGGCAGCGGCCGCCTCTCTCCATGCCACACTGTGCACTCCCAGGTTTTCCACTCTGCCTGGATAAATATCAACAGATTTTAGCACAAACTTGGCCAAAAGCTCTGGAAGGCCAGGAAATCCAGGGCCTCCCGCTGTGGCAAAATGGGGTTTGCCTCTGGTTGGGCAGCTGGGCGGAGGGTTTGGGATTCAGGGCCTGCCAGGAGGAAGGAACGGCTCATTCCAGCAGGGAATGAGGATTTGGGCAAAACCAGACAAGTTTTGCCAGGAATCTTTGCTGTGAAGGTCAGAGATGCTCCGGAGATGGAACGAGAGACGGAGGAAATGGGGTTTCTGATGAGGTGGCCGATGTGTGGCCACCTCTGCCCGAGACTGGGATGTCCCTTGGGGGATTAAAATCCAGGAGACGACTCAGTAGAGGAAGGATGGCCAGGAAAGCAAGGCTGGACAGAAATGAGTGGTGTTTTGCTGGGAAAATGGAGAAAATGAGACAATTTGTGCCCTGGGCTGCTGGTAGCACACATTTTCTGCTGGAGGAGAGCTCAGACAAGAGCAGGGATCCATGGCCACCATGGATCTTGGAACAGGAAGGGTCTGTAGGTCTGATCTCCCCTTTTCAAGGTGGGTTTTCCCTGTTTTGGTGTCTCTCAGATGAAGAAGGGAGATAAAACCCAGATTTGGGTCTTTAGAGGCTTGGAAAAACGTCTCTGGAGAAGGAGACAAAATTTTTGGAGGTCAGGTTAAGGATGGTGGCATTTTTTCAGCTGGTTTCTCTGGGGTTAAAACACTTCCTGCAGAGGTTTGGTGACTTGGGGTCTCATCCCAGTGAAATCTGATTTATTCCTTCCTTCTTTGAGTGTTCTTGGGCTCGGTGGGGCTGCTCTGGAATTAGGAGGAGCATGAGGTGGGTCTTGAAGAGCCTGAGGAGCTCTTCTGCTCCTGCCTCTGCCCTGGGGGTGGCTTGGAAGCTGCTCAGCTGGTTGTGGCTGTGAAGTCAGGTAAACTTTGGTCACAAACCCTCAAACTGCTGTCATTGGGCCACTTTTGGGATCCCACTAAAGCCCAGCCCTCACTGCTGGGAGCTCACAACCCACAGGAGCTTTGCCCAGGGATGAGCTGTGCGTCCCAATGCAGCCCCTGGAGCATCCCGAGGCTGCCTGTGGGATGTCACAGCCCTGAGCCCCTCCCTGCGCAGAAATGGAAGCCCCAGGAGCAAACCCAACCTTGCTGAGGGTGCTGGAGGAGATCCGAGTGCTGCTTCCTAGGATGGAGAGGCGGGCACAGGGAAGGACGAGCGAGCCGAAGCCTTTTTAATTGCCCAGGTGCTTAATGTGGGTTTGTAATTAAGAGCTGGAGGGTGGAGGGAGGTGGCTGGGCAGCTGAAAGCCTCCCCTCTGTGCCGAAGTGCTCTGGAGGGTTCGAGCCGCGCTGGAGCCGCTGATTGCGGTGGAGATTCCAACGCAGGGAGTGGAGAGGAGCCATCGACGCCCCAGAGGGGACGAGGAGGCTTCATCAGCGCTTCCCAGGAGTGGCAGCGTCCTTCCCCAGGGACGGGGTCCCTCTGGTCACTGCCAGACCTACGGCTGGGAACGGGGATGGCTTTGCAGACGGGAGGATCCGGATTGTGTCGTTTTGGGATTATCGGTCAGCTTTGAGGTGGGACCCCATCCCTGCATGGTGTCCCATGGGATTTTGGCCCCAGACGGACATTCAGGAGGACAGATGACCCCACAGCCATCCCTTAGCCCTGTTCATCCCCATCTTTGGGAGGGTTCCAAGCACCCACAGGGAGAAATTCCTGGCACGAGCCAGAGGGCTCTGCCTTCTCCAGCCCAGCGTGACCTGGGACAGCTTTGTTCCCTCCTGCTGCTGAATTCGGGCTCAGACCCACGATGAAGCTTCTTCAGGTGTCACCACCACTGACGATCCAGGGATTTTGGAGCCAGCAGTGTGTATCCCAGGTGCCTGCTGGAGGATGCAAAGGATGGAGAAGTCCCCGACGTCATCCTCAGCCACTGGCCAAAGGATTCCAATGCGTTTATCCCGAGCAGGGGGAGCTTGAGGAGGTGAAGGGAGGACAGATGAGGTGAAATGAGGGTTTGTTACAAAGCCAGGTTGCTCCCATGGGAGATGGCATTGGAGGCTTGGACTTGGAGGGGCTGTTTTGGGGCCAAACACCTGAAAACACCAATTCCCAGGCTGTTATTTTAGGATGGGTTTGCTCGGAAGACGCACTTTGTGGACCCCACTCCAACATCCTGCTCCAACCACGGTGCGGGAATTTATCCTCACTTTACCCCTTGATCCTTTAAGGAGTTTTGGTGCAATGGGCACAGCAGGAGCCCCAGCAGACCCCAGATCCCCATCCCCAGCCTGGAAGAGCCAAAGTTCCCCTTAAACACCATCCTGTGCCCAAATTTTGTCCTGCTCCCTGGCAGGGCCAACATTTCTAGAGCA
>NW_024580662.1:176061-185678 GCF_017639235.1 Corvus kubaryi | reverse complement strand
CCTGCTCCCTGGCAGGGCCAACATTTCTAGAGCAGGGTTAAAACCTGACTTTGCAAGGATGATACGGGGAAAACCAGGCTTAAAAACCTTGGGAAGAGGGTGGGAAGCTGGGGGCTGCTCACTGGGGATGTGCTGGTGCTGTCCCCCGTGGTACCCACGGCTCCGTGTCCCGGCAGGAGGGAGAACAAGCTGCGGATCCAGAATGGTTGGCTGTGCCACCTGGCCCCTGAGATCATCCGGCAGCTCTCTCCGGACACCGAGGAGGACAAGCTGCCCTTCTCCAAGCACTCGGATGTCTTTGCCCTCGGGTGAGTCCCGGGGCACGGCGCGGGGACGGCCAGCAGGGAACTGGCGTGGTTGGGTCGGGTGGGAGCTGCTCTGAGCACGCAGGAAGGGACAAGGACCAAATCCAAGCGGATGCTGCCGGGTGGAATTCCCATCGCTGGGTTGGGAGAACCTTCGTGCTTCGAGAAATTTTGAGTGAAACCTCCCTAAATTGCCAAATCCTCCTGGTTTGGACCAAGCTGGCTCTGGGCAATGGGATCCAGAGTGTCCTGAGGATGCCAGCTTGGGATGCAGAGGGCTGGGGTGGGAACACAAGTCCAGGAGCCCCTGGACAGCCCAATTCTCCCCAGATAACCAAATCCTCCTGTTTTGGACCAGAGTGGCGCTGGGCAATGGGATCCAGAGTATCCTGGGAATGCCAGCCTGGCATCATCTCTCCCCTGCACCCTCCTGGGGCAGGTACCCATGAGAAGGCGCTTGGATGATGGATGGGGATGCCAAAGGTTGGGAACAGAGCTCTGGGAGCCCCTGGGCACCCTGATTCTCCCAAATTCTCCTATTTTGGCCATGGATCAGGATGGCTCTGGGCAATGGGATCCGGAGAATCCTGGGAATGCCAGCCTGACATCATCTCTCCCCTGCATGCTCCTGGGTTGGGAACCGATGAGGAGGTGCTTGGATGATGGATGGTTGGGAAGGTTGGGAACAGAGCTCTTGGAGCCCCTGGACACCCCAATTCCCCCCTCCAGCCGCTGCAGGGGGCTGGTGGTGGTGCCACCTCTACGAGGAGTTGCCAAAAGCCAAGAAAATGAGAATTCCGAAGTTTTCCTCAGCGAACCATTCATTCTTCCTGCCCTTTATCTGCCCACAAACCTCCCTGAGGGCAGGAGCCCAATTCCACCTCGATAAACCCTTCCCGAGGCGGCCGCAGATTTTCCCCAGAGGATTAATTTTCTCATGGATACCTCGAAGGCTGTGGGATTAGGGAGCGTGGGCCCGTTATATCCGAGGCAATATTCCCATCAAACCCGCAGTAATTACAGCTGGAAGGGTCTGGCTCTTTTCCTTTTTTGCCCTCCCTGAGGTACAACTCCAGCACAAAAATAAAGAGGTAATTAAAGGATCGTATCCAACTAAGTGAGAGTGGGTGGGGAGACGCAATTTTCCCTTTTTTCCCCTCAAGTGTGAGCTCTGCCCGTATGGAAAGCGCCAGTTTCCTGAAAAGATGGAAAGCTTTCCCCACGTTTTCCCTCTTTCTTGTTTCTGCTGCCCTCCATCAAGCCCGAGAGGCTCAGGGATGATCCGGAGGGGCCACTTCCCTCCAGGGATTTGAGGCTCAGGGACAGCAAGAGGAAAAGGTCTTTTAAAGACGACAGAAATTCCCAGTGAGGAAACTGGAATTAACGCCTTGGATGCAGTAAATCCAATCTGAGGGTGCCTAGATGCTCCTCCTGAGGATTTTGTCCCGTGCCCACAGGATCTGCTCTTCTCCAAGCCCCATAATTCTCCCATTATCCTTTTTTTTTTTTTTTTTTTTTGAGATTTCCAGCCAAACTGCGCAGATTTTTCCAAAATCAGCAGAATTCCCATTCCCGAAATCAGGGAGCTTCCCTAACCAAGAGGAATCTTTCGTTTACCAGACAGATTTTTCCACCCCGATGTCATTTTAGCCCTGTTTTTTGATACTTTAAGTGGTCACGAGGGCATCCCTGGAAGGGAAAAGCGGATCCAGGGGATTTGCCTCGGACAGTGGGGCTGGCACTGCGGGAATCCTGGCTCATCCAGGCTCCGGGTGCCAGAAAATGAGGATGCAAAACTTCCAGGCAGTAGCAGGGGTGGAAAACCATGGGGGTGCCCACCAGCTCCATTGGTGATACCCTTGTTTTGGGATATTCCCTTGGATTTGGGATTCCTCATGGAAAAGAGGGCTTGGCTTAGTGGTAGGAGTGGGAGCAGATGGCCGGGGCTTCACGTGGCCATCACCTGGTGAGGACACCTGGGATGGTCCATGGCACGGCTTGGACGGATTTTTGGAGAGCTTTTTGGAGGAGAAAAAGGGAAAAGCTGGAGTGAAAGTGAATTCTTGGGCTCATCCTTTCCTGGAATTTTGCTGGAGTGGTGGCATCTGGATCCCCAAGGTCCTCTCTTCAGCTGCTCCGTGGGCAGTGCTGTTGCATCCAGGTGGGACATTCCCACTCAATGTCCCAGGATGGCTTTGCCTGGGCCTCCACCAGCCTCTGTCATCCTTCCCTCAGGAATCTCCCCTGGTGGGAATCAGGGCTTGCTCCAGGTCAAGCTTTCATCTGGAAAATGGGAGAGGTGACACCTCTGTAGTGAGGGCTGAGCACCTCTGGTGTCACCTGGGACAAAGCTTCTCCTGGATGACATGGTTCTGGAGCAGGGAGAGATGTTGGATGTGGTGCAGTGGCTGGACACGACCCCATCCCGAATCCCTGCCGGCTGCTCCATCTGTAATTCCCGGTGTCTCCCCACAGCACCATCTGGTACGAGCTGCACGCCCGGGAATGGCCCTTCAAGACGCAGCCAGCGGAGGCAATAATCTGGCAGGTGGGACGAGGGATGAAGCCCAACCTCAGCCAGATCGGGATGGGCAAGGAGATCTCGGTAGGTGCTGTGGGGTCCTGTGGGGTTGGGCATGGATTGGGACCTGGTCTTGGGATCTGCCAGTCTCATCCAGCCAGGCTTGGTCCTACTGCTGTGCTCAGCTTGAACATTCCCTTTGCTCCAGCTCTCCCTCAGGATGTGGGGATGGAGATGGGTGCTCATGGGTTGAGCACATCCCCTCCATCCCAGCCTTTCCCAAGGATCCAATGATGGAAATGGCTCCTCATGAGATGGACACGTTCCCTCCAACCCAGCCCTTCATGAGAATTCAGTGATGGAGATGCATCCCTTCCATCCCAACCCTTCCCAAGGATGTGGGGATGGAGTTGTGTGCTCGTGGGATGGACACATCCCCTCCATCCCAGCCTTTGATAAGGATGTGGGGATGGAAATGGGATCCTCATGGGATGGACACATCCCCTCCATCCCAGCCCTTCCCAAAGATGTGGTGATGGAGTTGGGTGCTCATGGGATGAACACGTGCCCTCCATCCCAGCACTTCCCAAGCATGTGGTGATGGACACAGGTCCTTACGGGATGGACACATTCCCTCATCCCAACCCTTCACAAGGATCCAGTGATGGACACAGGTCCTCACGGGATGGACACATCCCTTCCATCCCAGCCCCTCCAAGGATGTGGGGATGGAGACGGGGTCCTTGTGGCGTGGCCGTTGGGTGCAGGGGTCATGCTGGGGGAGGGCCTGGCTCAATTCCCGGTGGGAGAGGGCCTGGCTGGGTTTCCTCACGCGCTCTCCCTGTGGCTCCAGGACATCCTCCTGTTCTGCTGGGCCTACGAGCAGGAGGAGAGACCGACCTTCACCAAGCTCATGGACATGCTGGAGAAACTGCCAAAGCGCAACCGCCGCCTTTCGCACCCGGGGCACTTCTGGAAGTCGGCAGAGTAAGTCCCCATCCCTGCCCGTCCTTCCCTATTCCCGGATTTAATGGATGTGGGAACGCCCTGCCTGGGGTTCGTCCCCAGACCCGCAGCCACTGCAGCTTCCAGCCTGGTGCCTTCTTCTCCCGTGCCCAAATCCTGCTCCGCTCCATTACTTCGGCTTAGTCACATCCCTCTGCTCCAGGAAACGGCGTCAGTGAGTCCCCAGTCGGGATTTCGGGATCTGCCCTGGTGGGAACAGCAGGCAGAACGCAGAGCAGTCACTCAGAAACTCATTCTCCTCCCTGGAATTTGTCATATTGTGACAAATAGAACCAAAACCTCGCCCCTGCGGGGGTGGCGTTCACGGGGGGGACTTTTCCTGCTCCCAGCATGCATCCCTGGAGGCTGGAAGTGGGGATGGAGGGAGGGATGTGAGTCCAGGGAGAGAAGTGAGGACATTTTGGGATCTCTCTTGGTCCTCACAGAGGGTTGGAGATGCTGATAACAAACTGCCTCTCTCCTGCTGCTGATAACAAACTGCCTCTCTTCCTTATCTGGGTGGCCCAGGAGTGCCTGGAATGTTCCCTGTGCCACTCCCTGTCCCTGGGGGGCTGCCGGCAGCAGCGCCAAGCCCGCGGCCAGGCGGCCCCCAACCCACCCGGAACGGGAGCCATTAATCAGGAGGGAAGTTCATTCCCAAGCCACGCTCCAAGCGGGCACCAGGGAATGCTTGAAGGACGCTGGGCCCCAAGGCAGCCGCGGAATGGCTCCGCTGGCTTCGGGAATGTTTTTCCAATCACTGAGCCAAGCTCTGCCTGCCCTGGGCTGGGGCTGCCCCGCAGCTCCCTGTTAATTACCGGCCCAATCTTTTGCTGATCAGGATGTGCCAGCTCAGCTTTCCACGGGAGCTGATTCCTCCCGCAGGGATTCAGCTGTGGCTGCTGTTCCTGTTAGGTCCTGGCTTCCCTGCGGACTCCGGGAATCCTGGCTGCGTACAGGGATGAGCTGTCTGCGGTACCCTCAGGCTCTGCCACCCCTGGATCCAAGGGGGCACAAAACCCTGGATGCACAGGGATGGCGGTGGTACCCAAGGAGCCCTTTCCCTTCTGGAATGCTGCTCCAGGAGCCAGGCAGGGCTGGCAGAGAGGTGCAGGAGCTCACGGCTTCCCCCGGTGCCGCCGCTTTTGGGAGCAGCTCCGTGGCAAAGCTGTTCCAGAGGTTTTTTTCCCCGAGATCTTCCCTACAAACCCCCACGTTTCCATGGGAGGAGGAGCCCAGCGCTGACTCTGCTCCTTGTGTCCCTTCCAGGCTGTGACGGGAGGAGTTAAGGGACGGTGCCTTCCTCCCCCAGCGGGTCTCCTCTTCCTCTCCGCTTCCCACCCTGCGCTACGGAGGAGCAGCGGGGCCGACAGCGGGCCGGGAGTGAGACTCTTCCCCCGCAGCGTTCCATCATCCCGGGAATCCTCTCGGCGCGGGCGGGAGGAGCCGGAGCAGCCCCGGGAACGCCCGGCTGCGGTGGGATGGGCACAGCGGGCGGCTCTCCGTGCACAGGCGGTGGCTCTGGGGACAGTCCCCCCCCACCCCGAGCAGAGGTGACCCACAGGACAATGACTTCAATTCGCCCCCAGGGCTCCTCTGATCCCAATCCAGCGCTCACGACGACGCTCGGTTGGGGAGGGCTTGTTCTCGGTTCTCTGTGGGTTTATTTAACTCCCTTTATTTATTTCTTTACGCTTTTGTCATGAAAAAAAAAGGGGGAACGTCGCTGATTCACGCGTTTATCCCCGGACCCTGCGGGGCCAGGGAGTGCCACTGCCATTAGCTGCTCCCCGCGGGGAAATGCATCTGTCCCGCTCCCCCCGCGCCCCCGCAGCCCCTTCGTGGGCAGCGCTGACCTTTCACAAGTGGCTCCTCTCCCTCCCAGCCGCGGCCACTTCTGTGTCCCCCCGCGGGTCTCCCTCCCAGCGGGGCACAGATCCGCATTCCCGTTAATTTATCCGCTTTTCCCGGCGTGTCTCTCATCAGCCAGCCCTGCCTTCTCGCCCTCCCCGTCACTGCCCTGCTCCTGCCTCTGCTCCTCGCTCCCAAAGCCCCTGGTTTGGGATGCTCTGGGCCTGGGCGCGGCAGGGCAGTTGGGATTGGGATCCATCCCCTCTCCTATGGCCTTCCCGGGCTCATTCCCGGAGCTGGGAATGCAGACAAGCTCTGGTTGTACAGAGCATCTCCCAGCCCCACACTGGGACATCTCAGCCGTGTCCAGGACCATTTTCCTCTCACATATTCATCTCCCATCAGCCAAATCCCAGAGTTTCCCCCAAAAATTCTCTTTGGGAGCTGCCGTTGCCACCTGAATTCCATGTGCTGGCATTTCCCTCTCCCCCCAGCTCGGATGGGCCCTCCAGCCCCTCAGACGAGCTGTCAGATGAGAGCAAATTGCATTCCCAGGCTTCTGTGGAGCTTAATCGCTTGACAGGAACCATCTCGGATAATTCAATTGTAGTCTCAGTTTTCGCTTTAATTTGGAGCCATGACGAGGCTTTGCAAACTTAACCAGCCCTGGTTTGTCTGGCTGCTCCTCCAGCTCCTCCTCGCTGGTGTTGGAATTGTTTTAGCATAAGTAAATGAAGATTAGAAACTTAATTGCAGCTGGGATGAGACGGTGTTTTAATTGTGGGGGAATTAAAATCCCCACACGTGCATGTGTGGGAATTCCAAGGCGGGCAGGAGCAGGGAGGGGTGGATCCAGCCCCCAAAAGGATCCGGAGGAGTCTCCTGCTGATATTTTTGGGATGTGCAGCCACATCCCTCTCTGGGATGCAGTGCGTGGGGCTGGGATGAGGCAGGATGGCTTTTGGGGTTGAGGCTGAGTGGGAAGACAGGCTGAGCCCTCTATTGGGTTAATGGTCCCCTACTCCAGCAGCACTATTGGGGATCCCTGAGTTAGGGCTCATCCCCTCATCCCACCTTCACATCCCACCTCTTCCCCTGCCTTCTACCCCACCCCAGCCCGCAGCACCGAGGCTCTGCTGCCCCTGCTCCCCAGCCCGGCTCTTCCCGCTGCGCACACGTGCCATAAACGTTGCACTAAACCCTCAGAGTCTCTCTGAGTTTTCACCAATGCCTTCACCTGTGCTGCTCCTGGGCTCCGGGGGAGGCAGAACACCCCCCTTGCCCACCTTGGATGCTGGGGGGGCACGGGGAGGTGCCACCCATCCCCAAACCCCGCTGGGAGGGAGCGATCGCTGGTGCCCTCAGGGCTGCGTGGGTTTGGTTTCTGGGCAGGTGCGAGCTCCTCGGGGGAGCAGTGGAGAGGAGAAGGTGTCGGAAGGAGGAAGGAGGTGACACCAGGGGTGACGCTCACCGCCCGCGTGGCAAAGGGCTGGAGCCCGGCGGGTGTTGTGTGGATTTATGGTGGAAGGGACAACGCCCATCTTGGGGACACTCTGGGTTTGCTCCCTGGGCCCCAGATCCTCGCTTGGTCTGGGAAGTCTCACCCTGATGTGTCCCCCATGGGGTCTCCCAGCTGTTGGCAGACACCTGATGGATTTTATCAGCCGAGAGTCCAGGGAACAATGAGCTGGTGGGTGTTGGGCTGGTTCCCCCGTGGTGTCAGGGCTCTGCTGCAGCCTCGGCCAGAGAACCGTGGAATGGTTTGGGTGGGAAGGGACCTTAAAGCTCATCCCATCCCACCCCTGCCATGGGCAGGGACACCTCCCACTGTCCCAGGCTGCTCCAAGCCCCAATGTCCAGCCTGGCCTTGGGCACTGCCAGGGATCATGGAGCAGCCCCAGCTGCTCTGGGAATTCCATCCCAGCTCCTCCCCACCCTCCCAGGGAACAAATCCTTCCCAAGATCCCATCCAGCCCTGCCCTCTGGCAGTTTAAAGCCATTCCCCTCGTCCTATCTCATTCCCCCTTGGCCCCGCCTTTCTCCACTGGATTTTGGGCATCTGGAAGAAACTAAACATTCCTACAGCTGACCTCCCCCTCCTCTCCACCCTCTCCCTGCCCCTCTCCCTGCCCCTCTCCCCTCGCCGTGGTGTCTCAGCCACGGGCACAGCACAAAGGTAGCGATGGAAAAAGAGCTGCCCTGCACTTATCCCAAAGGAGCTCCGAGGAGCAGCTCCTTCCCTTCAATCCAGCCCAGCCCCGGGTGCTCAGGCAGCTGCGTTATTCCCATCCTTCTCTCTTATTTTTAAAGTCGTCATTATTAAAAAAACCCCCCACCCACCAAACCGACAAATCTTATTTTTGTTGTTGTTGTTGTTTGGGTTTGGGTTTTTTTGACTCTGCCTTTGTGAAGGATTTTTTTTCTTTTTTTTTTTCTTTTTTTGGCCCATTTTAAAAATATCCAGCACTTAGCTGGGAGCCAGCAGAGAGCCAGAGCTGCTTCAGAGCCAGAGCCAGGCTTAGCTCAGCAGAGCTGGGCTTAGCTCAGTGCTGGCTTTGAGACGTAGGAGCCACCCCCAGCCCCAGGGCAGCTCCCCGGCGCTCACAGCCTCAGGGATGCTCTCCTGGCCCAGCCCTGCAGCTCTCGGCTGCCTCATCCTCCCATCACCCTCCCCAGGCTCTTCCCAGGGCTCCCTGCATTTGCTGCTGCCGGAGGTTTTTCCCAGGGTTCCGATGCTGATGGGAAAACCACGTGTGGGGCTGGGTCGTGTGGGCTCTGCCAGTGGTGGAAGAGGTGGCCCCAAAGCTCCATGTCCTCCTTCGGCTGCTGAAGGATATCCCCTGCTCCGGCTTTTCCTTCTCCCCAGCCCTTCCCCCATAAATTCCCAAAGCCTCGCTGAGCCCTGACCGGGCAATTTCTGGGAATGACGAGCTCAGAGTTCGGCCCCCCATGACATTTATCCAGTCCTTGACCGTGGCAGGAGCTGGGATGGTGAAAGTTCGGGACGGATGGGAGGCAGAAATGAATGTGTGGGAGGTGGAGGAGCTGCTCAGCCTTTCCCAGAGCATGGAATCATGGAATGTTTTGGGATGGAAGGGACCTTAAAGCCCGTCCCATTCCAGGTGGAAGGGACACCTCCCACTGTCCCAGGCTGCTCCAAGCCCCAATGTCCAACCTGGCCTTGGGCACTGCCAGGGATCCAGGGGCAGCCACAGCTGCTCTGGGCACCCTGTGCCTGCCCTCCAAGGGAAAAAATTCCCTCCCAACACCCAATCCAACCCCTCCCTGTGCCAATTTAGGATTTTACAGACGAGCCAGTGCCTGGATCTCGGCCTCTTTGGCCGCGTGAAGAGAAGGGCTCTGTGCTGGTGGTGCCACGAGCCTCTCTCTGCCCCCCAAGTGCCCTGCCTCGAGCCCTTCCTCCTTTCTCCACCCTTTCTCCATTTTAAACCACTTGACTTTAATTGAACTTCTCCGAGTTTACTTGAACTTCTCCGAATTTATTGGAATTTATCCATTTCCTGTTGCCAACAGCGACCCTTTCGGTGGGGGGGGTGGGGGAGGAGCTTGGTCAGCCGCGAGCGCCGCCGTTAATTTCAGGTCCCTGTAAAGTCCCGTGTCCCTCGCCTTGTACATAGGGTATATATGGATATATATACATATCTCCGTATGTATGTATATAGATATATACAGACCCCAAACCCTGTACAGTTCCCAACCGAACTCGCTGGCCTGCTTCGTTTTCTCCGTGGTAGTTCCGCAGAATGAGCTGATTTTCAGTTCCCTTTCCACCTCCCGCCCCCTCCCCACCTCTCCTTTTTTTTCTTTTTATAAATATATATATAAATATATATATATATATATTTTGTTGTCGTTGTTGAAAAAAAAAACAAAAAACAAAAAACAAAACGAACCTCTGGGAAAAAAAAAAAAAA
>NW_024580662.1:175533-175961 GCF_017639235.1 Corvus kubaryi | reverse complement strand
AAAAAACAAAAAACAAAACGAACCTCTGGGAAAAAAAAAAAAAAGAAGCTGGTGAGAAATAAAGAAAATTCAAATCACCCCCACAAACGACTGACAAAAAAACCAACAACAACAAGAAAAGAAACAAACAAACAAACAAAAAAAAAACAAACAAAAAAAAGGAATTTCTGAGAAAGGCACGATGGATTCTCCCCGCTGTAAATTTGTACAGGAACATTTCTAACGTTTTCTACACTCGAAGAAAGTAATTTCTAATCTCCGCTGTCTGGCTGGGTGCGAATCTCTGGGACCTGCAGACCTGGATAGCCATTTGTTCCCGTGGTTTCTCGTGCAGTGTTTGGTGAGGTGACAGTGTATGAATTATTTATGCCAATAAAAAAAAGAAAAACAACCCAAAAAAAACCAAAACACATTTGAAAAAAACCGTT
>NW_024580662.1:137116-175133 GCF_017639235.1 Corvus kubaryi | reverse complement strand
ATGGGGGGGGGGGGGGGTCTGGATGAGTCCATCAGAGCTGTGAGCCTCTCTCTGCCTGGTCCAGCACTGCCAAACCCCTTTTTTCCCTCACTCCCACCGTGCCAGCTCCCAGCCCAGCCCTTTGGGGATAATAATTCCCAGCGAACCCTTGGATGGGAGACACAGCAGCAGAAAACCTGGGAAGTGGGCACATTATGGGCTGGCAGCAGATAAATTTCCACCCAGCTCAGCGGGTGAGAGCCAAGGGGCTGCTCCTCCACAGCCGGGCCCCGCGGGGATGGCTGAGCCCGGTGATGGAGCACTGGCGGCTCCTGGCAGCTGCTGCTCTGCTTGTTTGCTTCTCCCACGCTGTTTTCCTGGGATGCCACCATCAATCTGCCAAGCGGCCCCTCTGGAAAAGCGGCGCCGGTGCTGGCTGCTGGGGGTACCCAGGAGATGGAGGAGAAAATCCTGGGAAGTTCACACGGTTTTCCCCCCTCTCCTTCCCTCCTCGCCGTCGCCCGAGCACTTGAAAGGTAAAATAATGATGGCTGGCCATTAATAAACCATGAACGCTCCACACTTCTGTCGAGGGCTTTTCATCTTGCAGAGCCTGCAGGAGTTGGGAACCAATTAAACCAGGCTCAGCCCGGGCGGGGAGCAGGGTCGGAGCCATCCGGGAGGATTTTCTTGGGAAGGGGCTGCGCTGATGGATTCTCCCAGCAGGAGAAACGAGGGATTTGGGGGGAAAGAGCCACCACTCAATGCCCTCTCTGCCTCCCTCGCTGGGGTTGCCGCAGTGTCACCGTCTCCTGGATATGCAATAAACAGGGGCTTGCTTGGTAAATCTGGAGGGCTGCCACCAGTCTGGAGGGTAACTGGTCTGCACTGGTGTGCAACTGGGCAGCCCTGGTGACTCCAGCTCCAGGGACAGAGCTGCCGCCAAGCCCAGCACGGGGAGGCTGAGCTCGCTCCTGGCGTGTGGTTAATGAGATGCCAGCACCAGGACGGGGAGGAATGTGCAAAATATTCCCCAAACCAGCTTTAATGGCGGCTTTGGAGGATCGGGGATGCCTTTGGATCCATCCTTGCGTGGATCCGTGCGTTCGTGCGCAGGGAGAGGCGCAGGAATGCGCACACGTGGCCGTCACCTCCTCCTGCCTGGGGATGAGTCACGGGCCATTAATATTTCACAGGCAAGGGATGAACGCAGCGAGTGACAGAGGAGCTCAGCTCTCAGGCCAGCAGCTCCAGCTCTCCTGTCCCTGCCGCTGGGTGAGCCCACGGCGTCATTCCCACTTGGATGCTGGTGGCGGTGTTGGCACAATCGGGATGCACCAACACCAAACAGGGCTTGCTTTGGGGTTGTGACACTTTTGGGGCCGGTTGTGGTGCTGGAGATTACAAACCACCTCTGCTTCCACCAGGGAGGGTGGCTCTAGCTATGTCCCGGTGGTGTCCCAGTGCTGCCTGGGTCACCCACCCTCCCTCCGGACACACGGGGCTTGTTAGAGACACAAATCTGCCTTGATTTGTTTAATTCTCCGCCCAAATGAAGCCTTTTATTGAGCTGAACTTAAACCCTCAGCTACGCCGAGGTGCGGCCCTTAGACCTGGCCGGTGGCCACAACCTTTACTCGCCGTGGGACCCAGCGCTGTCCCCGCAGGGCCGGCCCCAGGCACCGTGGCAGCTTTGGGTTCCCCTTTCCGCTCCGGATCAGAGGAAGAAAAGGCTGGCGAGGAGCCGAGCCCGGAGCCGGGACGGTGAGAACCAGCGGTGCCCGCGGCCAGGGCTGCCGCCAGTCCCCGGGGGTGCCGGGGAGGGCAGAGGGGGACAATCCACAGATCCTCTGGGAGCCGGGCTGGGGCTGGCAGCGGCCCCACAGCCCTGAGCCGGCCCCGGCCCATCCTGCCCGTGCCGGTCCTGCCCAGGCCGGGCTCCCTCGCGGGGCTGCGGCAGAGCCGACAATGGGGCATTGTTCGGAGCTCCGATTTATGTTTCCTCCCCAGGCTCGCCTGGGCTTTCTCAGGAGCCGCAGCGAGCACAGGGCCGGTCCTTTCTGGGGATCCGGGCTGGGCTGAGCCCCCCGCAGCCACCCCAGCACTGTCCGCGGGGGGGTCCTGCCTAGGTAAACCTCCAGCTCTTCATTAGGGCTTGATTAGCTCATTAAGGGCTGCCCTGCGCCAGAAGCGGAACGCGCTGGGCCAGCTCGAGCCTCGGGGAGAGCCCCGGGGAGCCCCGGGCAGGTGACTGCCCGAGCCCGGGCTAATTGGCCACTTGTGTCGTGGCCACCGGGCCATCCTTTAACAGGATTGTCGCTCTGAGCCAGCGCGGAGCTGATCCCGCTTTGCAGAGAGACTCGGCTCCCAGCGGGATTAATTCCAGCCGGGGGGCGGCCCCCGGGGGTTCCCAGCATCTCCGGCTCGCCCGCTGGGGAGGGGCTGCCCTGCTCCAGGTCCCCCCGCTCCCGCTGGCCCATTGCTCAGCAGATTCTCTTTCCTCACCTCTATTTTTACGCTGCCCTCGGGGACAGAAACCTGACCCCCCGTGTGCCTGCAGACACTGAGCCCCTGCCGGGCTCCCAGCGCGGGACCCTTTCCCCTCCTGGCAGCTCTGGGAAGGAGGAGAGATTCTCAATTCCCAGCTTTTTGCCCTAAACTTGACACCCGCGGCCTCCTCCGGAGAGCAGAGCCGAGCCCTGGGCAGCAGCAGGTAGAAAAACTGGCTGAAGGTTTTCCCGCGCCCCACAGAGATTTATTTATTTATTCTGGGGTTTTTGAGGACAGGGTGGCTTTCTGTGCCTGGATTGAGGGGTGGGCAGGGGGTCAGGGCACGCTGGGTGTGCTGTGAGCTCCCTGTGGGGTGAGGAAGGGTCTGGGATGCTGAAGGAAAATAATCCCACACTCAGGGTTTGTGCCTGGGCACCCGGAGGGGAGAAGTTGTCCCAGAGGGGAATTGTCCCACCGGGGTGTGGGTGACCTTCCCCAGCACCTCGGGGTGCCAGATATCACCGAGGGGCTCTGGAGAGGGTGAGGAAATCCCTGTGCCCCCCATCCTAGAGACAGCCATGGGGCAGGGGTGCTCCGTGGTACCCCCTGGCTCACTTCCAGCTGGCGGAGAAACACATTCCAGCACCCTGGAAGGCGCCAGGCGCTGTGGATGAGCCCTCGGCCTCTCCTCCCATCCTTTTTGGCCGGCAGCTCCTGCCGGGACAGCTCAGCTCCAGCCTCCTCCAGCCCCACGGCCACGGGGCACCACAGCCCCGAGCTGGGCTGGCGGCTGGAGCAGGGCAGGGCCTGGCAGCGCGTGGTTCCACGTGGGATCGTGTCCGGGAGCGCTGGGATGCTGCAGGGAGGGGCTGGAAACCATTCCTGCCCATTTTTTCCAAGCTCCTTCTGCCAAATTCCCCCAAGCCGTGCCGCAGTGCTGGGAGCTCCCGGCGGGATTCCTGAAGGAAAATCTCGCTCCAGGAGTACTTGGTTTTCTCCAGAGGTTTTTCCAGAGGTTGCTTTGCTGGCTGCTGTGGCACGTGGGGCTCTGCTGTCCCTCTGTGTCCGGTGACATCGTGGCCTTGGCTGCTGCCCCGTGACCCGGGGGGCTGCAGGAGGCGACAGCTCGTGGACACTGGGATTGATGTCCCTGGATTGGGTTTCGGATATTTTCGGCCCTGCAAATCCCATGGGTGATAAAGCTCAGCACGATGGGTCCTTCCTCCACGTGGCCAAGCTCCCTTTTGGGATTTAACCTCCTGAAACTCTTATTCCCACCCTTCTTGCTCTGTTCATTCCCAATTCCAGCACCCTGGATGGGGATGGCTCCTTGCTCACCCCTTCCATGGGGGGGTTTGCTGCTGGAATGATCCCTCCCACGTGGGGATCAGCCCCTGAGCCCCCCCAAACCCCAAAACATTTGGCTGCTTCCCAGTTCATTTTGCATTTCCAGCAGTGCATCCATGCTTTGGGAGCAGCTAGACCACGGCTCTGCCGGGTGGGAATGGCTCTGCCATCTGGATTTCCACATCATGGATCTCCACAGGGGTGCAGGGAGGCTCCGGAGAGCTGGGAAGTGGGAGAGATGGGAATTGCTTGGTTCTGGCAGCGGGAATTCCTTGCCCCATGGCCGGGCAGGCACTACCAGGGGCTCTCCCCAGGTCCCACCCCCCGGGCTTGGCTGGGAGCAAACCCTGCCCGAGGCGCCGGGAGGGAAATGGATTGATGGCCTCATTATCCCTGCTCCATCCCAGAGCTTAAATACAACACACCTGGCCCTGGGAGCTGCTCCCACGCCTCCCACGGAGCAGCACCCCGGGAGCGCTTTTCCTGGGAAACAACACCGTGGCCATCCCTGGATGCAGTGGTGAGTGGGATCCGGGCTGTGCTGGGCTGGGGGGGATGCTCCGGGCTGGATCCGCGTGTGCCAGGGGTTTGGGATGCTGCTGGATGGGGTGACATGCTCTGGGGTGGCTGTTGTGGGGAGAATTTAGGGAATGAGTGGCTGGGAAGGTTGTGCTGCGCTCCTGAAGGGAGATGGGAATTGTTGTGGATCCAAATACCACTCTTGCTATGGGAATAAGGGGGGAAAGGTGAAGGGTTCAAATATTTGGGAAGCTGCAAAAACCAGCAATTTCCCTGGTGGGAGCTGCGTGTTCCTGCCTGGCTGCAGCTCCAGGGTATCCATCCATCCATCCATCCATCCATCCATCCATCCATCCATCCCTCCACTGCTGCTGGAGATGTCCAAGCCCCTCACAAATTCAATTATAAAACCGGAAAAATGGCCTGTCCATCAATCACAGCCCCTTTTCCTACTGCTCCCTCCTCGTTTCCATGAAGCTGGTTGGTGTGTGGGGATGGATCCTGGGAATCTGGGATTGGGAAACCCCAGCTGGGGCTTCAGAACCACTGAACTGCTCCGATGCCACTGCTGGGAGGTGGCTGCTCAAAATTCCTTCCCATGGAGACTTGTTGGTTAAATAGCGCTGGGGCAGAACAGCAGGGATGGATTCTGGCTTTGGGAAAGGAAAATTCCAGATTCAATGGCTCCCAGATGGATAAAAGTGGAGTTTGGAGCGAGGGCACGCAGGGTTCCTGCTCTCAGGAGCTGTGTCCGAGTCACCTCGGGATGGGAAGGATTGTGTGAAGTGTGGCAGGAACCTGCTCTGGAGGTGTTGACAGCAGCGATGTGACACCCAAAACTATTTTTATTTGATTTGATTTGGCTCCTCGGAGCTGAACTGAGGCTTTTGGGCAAGAGAGCCACGGCCATGTTGGTGCAATGGGCGGGTCAAGCTCATTTCTCCCTGCTCGGGGCTCTCGTTGGGGTTAAAATCTCTTCAGTTTAAAGAAAAATTGTTTCTGGGGATGTTCAGGGGCTTTGCAGCAGAACCTGATGCTGAACTGAGGTGCAGCTCATCCTGCTGGGTGGACGCTGGATGGGACAATTGGAGGGCTTTAAAAAGGACTCCTTTAATTAATGCAGCAGCCCTAATTGTTCGGGCACGCCTGACTTTGCAGCACACGGGGCGCTGAGGTCGCGGTGAGGAGCCTGGATGTGCCTTTCTGCTCTCCCTCCCTTTGGAGCTGAGAAAAATCAATGGAAAACCCTTCCAAACGCCGGGAGAGCGCCGTTATCTCCCGATCAACCTCAAACAAAATCCCACTGCGGCGTCAAGGACTCCTTGCCCGCTCCGCTGGGGGTGGGTTAAAAAATCAACCTTTCCTTACAGACGGATAAAATTCCTGTGGTTTAGGGCAGAAAGGCCTGGCCTGGCCCGGCTGGGGGGTGGAAACGCCCTTTTCCCTGCTCTGCACCTTTGGGAAAAGCATTTTGGGGAAGGGAAGGTCCCGACCGCCCGTGCCCGCGGCCCTGAGGGGCTGCTGGGCTCTCCCTGCTTTTCCCGTGGGTTGGATGTTTGGAACCGAACCCCGGAGCGTCTCCCATGCTCGCCGTCCTTCCCAACCCCCAGTCCCCCTAAACGCCCGAAACTCGTCTGGAAGCTGTGGTTAGGCAGGCGTGGAGCAGCTTCCAGCTGGGGAGATTAAAAGTTACTGAATAACCCAACTCCTCCGCCAGCCGCGGTGGCCGCGGGGGCTGCGGCCGGTGCCAGGTGCCCAGTGCCCGGCGGGCATTCCGGTCACCCCCAAGGCACCAGCGATTTCCCCCCGTCCCAACCCTGGCGAGCCACAGGGGATGTCCCGGCTGGGCCGATGAGCAGGGTGAGAGGACAAGGACACAGCCGGACCCGACGAGGGGCAATGCCACCGTGGGAAAGCCGGCGGGGAGCGCGCAGCCGGCTGGGCACGGCTCACGCAGCCCTCCCGCAGCTCCAGCGCCGGCTGAGCCCTTTTCCTGCCGCTGCCCAGCGCCTCCTCCCCTGGCTCCGGCCAGCCCCTGCCTCTGGGCGAGCCATGGCCTCGGTGTGTGCCTTTTGTTTGCTCTTCCTTTCGGGACCCGGAGCCCGGGGCGGAGGGAGCGGGGCCCCGGCCAGGCGGCAGCTGCGGCGGGGGCGAGCGGGGCGCGATGCCCGGTGGCCTCTCCGCGGCTCTCTCCGGACACAAGTAAGGCTGGGGGCGGCGGGGACACGCCGTGGGGGTGGCTCTGCGCGGCCCGGAGAGTGGGAATGGCTCTGGTTGCCAGCGAAGCGGGAGTCGCAGTTTTCCAGGATGGTTTGTTCGGGATGGGATCGGGGGGGTCTGTTCATCTCCCTGCTGGTCTCAGCCTGGGAATCCCAGGGGGATCATTCCCAATCTCCAACCCTCTGCCTGCTCCACCTGTTCCTCGCCTTGGACGCACCTTTGGCCCTGCCGGGGTGGGCTGGGGATGCCGTCAGCACCCGGAGCAGGTCGGCAGCTCCCTCCTGGCTGGGGTCTGCAGGACCCTTTTAGGCACCGACAGCCTTAAAAGCCCCTCCCAGGTCCACCTTGCTGCGCCTGGGGGACCTTCGGCGTCTCCTCCGTGCCACGGGCTGGCAGGGCCGTGCTCTGCTTTGGATAAAGCACAGCAGATTTCGGGCACCTGCAGGGATGTGGGGTGCGGCTGTGGGGAGGGGAGGAGGAAAAACATCCAGAGGGGAAGGGAAGCATCTCCTGCGGGGAGGCGTGCGCTCCTTCCTCCAGCACGGAGCTCATCCTGCGAACTGCGTCGGCACCGCAGCTGCTCCGGCTTCCTGGGAAGTCCTATTGATGCCAAAGCAATCCTGGAGAGGGAGGGGGAATGACTAAAGTTATCCGCGGCCGTGTGCGGCTGCAGATGCGGGGGTCCTTCCCCCCCTTCTCCCTGTTTTTCGGGGAGGGGTTCCGAGCCTGTGATCAAAAGCTGGAGCTGGCGTCCATCTGCTTCTGACAACCTGAGCGCTCGCTGGCAGCTTCTGCATTCAGAGCCTTGAATTCCTCAATAATTAGGGGAGTTTTTTCCGAAAAAAATCCCCATCTGGGTTTTTTCATGATGGGAATGAAAAGCCAAGGTGGGTGTGGGAGGGGGCAGGTGGATTTTCAGCCCTAGCAACCCAAATCTTGAAATATTACATCAGCAGCGAAGAGGTGTAATTAAGTAGGAAACAAATGAGCCCAGCTAATCTGTTTTGCTTGTTTGAGCTTAGCGGAGTGCAGAAAACAAACAGAGGCTGAATGATGAATGAGACTTCTTTTTATTTATTTTTTTAAAGGGTTTTTCTTTCCCCGAGCCCCGAGGGGGGGTTGGGATGTGGGTCAGGAAACGCGGCCGCTCTCCCCCGCGGCTCCGAGGTCACCCGGACGTGGCAGCCGCGGCTCTGCGCCGCCGCTCGCCCGGTCCTGCCTTTAATTGCCCGCTCTGCCAAGCCGGGCTCCCTTGGACGCCTTCCCGGAGGGATGGGGATGGATCTCCGCTCTTCCCCGCGCCTGGGGTGGCATCAAAGCCGCGGCCCCGCGGGTCGCCGCGCGAGTGCCCTTTAACGGGGCACTGCCACCTCAGCCCGCCCTCCGCAGCGCCAGGAGCTCCCGCAGGTCCCCGGGGCATCGCTCGGCGCTGGGGTTTCTGCAGGGAATTGTTGCTTTTGGGGCACCCTTGGGTGCCAGAAGTGGGGGAGGCTGCACGGGGACCCCCCCAGCCTCCTCCCCGCCCTCCGGCTGTCACCCCACGAAGGACAGGGGGACACGGCCCTGGCCGTGAGGCTTTCACAGCTCTTTAAACACCCCGGAGGGCTCCAGCAGCTTGAATGTGTCCCCGCCCGGCCGGGTCGCGGCATCTCCCCGCTCGCTGCCCCGATTCCCCCGACGGGGGCTCGCGGGGCTGGGGCTGCTTTTGGGGCTGGCTGGGCTTTGGGATTGTTTTCTCGCCGCTCTCGGGCGCTGTGACACGAGGTGCCAGGAGCAGATGGCAGCCATCGGCCGGGCCGGCTCTCAAATCCCTGCGGCTTCTGGCACCGTGCTGGGCAGCGGCTCCTCGTAACCCCCTCGCTCCCACGCTGCTCTCTGGGAAAAAAATGGGGGGTTTTGGGCCTCTCCGTTGAGTATTTTGCATTTAAGGCCAGGAGTTTCTCGTTGCTGTCTCTGGTGTGATGCCCTGAGCTGGGGATGGCAGGGGAAGGAGTTTGTGGGTCTGAACCGCTGCCCATCAGTCAGTGGTGACAACGACCCTGTTCCCCCACCGCCCTCCTGCCAAACCTTCCAGAAATGGATTTAAAACCAGAAGAAATGAGCGGCTTTTTTGGCCTCCGAGAGGGCAGGGGGCTGCGCCACGGGCACGGCTGGGTGGGAACGGGGAGCCCGGGAGGGCTGTCCCTGTCAGCATGCGGGGTCACCGCGGGATGAGGAGCCTGAGCTCCTTCTTGCCCCAAAATCACGCGGCAGAGAAGCTCCCCAAATGGGAGAGCCCCAAAACGCTGCACGGCAGAGGAGAGCCGCTCCCAGTGCGCCCGTCCTGGGCACAGCGTCCCCCCAAATCCCCCCTCGCTCGGTCCTGCCCCTTTGAAGCCTCCTCGATGGGGCTGTGCCCCACCAGCAGCACCCCCAGCCCTGCCCCAGCCCCCCCTGTGCCCTCCCTCCCCTCCCACCCCCGGAGCGGCCGGGAAATTGGGAGGCGGCCAAAATGAAACAAGTTTTCCCCTTCCCTCCTGGGTGACAATTTCAGCCCCGCGGGAGCTCGATGGCCACCAGCCAGCTCCCGAATCCACAGCCCCGAGGGGAGCAGCAGCCCCTGCCTCCCGCCAGAGCCAGCACAAGCACTTCTGTTGTTATTATTACAATTATTGTTCTATTTCTTGTCAATTCTGTTTCTCCTCGGCGAGGGAAAGGCTGGAGCGATTTATTCGCGGGCGTTGCAGTGGCTGCCTGGTTCAGCAGCGCTGCCTCTTCTCTCTCCGAGCAATCAGAGCAGCTCTGGAAGAGAAAATTGAGCAACTCGGGAGCGGGCGGTGTCTTCCTCGCCGAGCGAGGCTGTTTATCCTCCTCGTTTGGGCTTCAGCGGAATAAATTTGCCAGACAACAATGATATTACCCTCGTCTCAAAGACTTTATCAATTTGCAGTTGTCTCTCCGCTGATAGTTTTTTATTGAGCTGTCTGAGATGATTTCCAAAGAGAGGACTGCAATTTCAACTATTAAGTAATTTGGGAGAGCAATTAGTGTGAATCTGGAAACTCCCTGTGTTGCTCCTGAGTAAATCAACCTCTCTGCGAGAGCGGTGCTGAAAGAGCCTGGGCTGATTTATGGAGAAGGGAGGGGGTTTGGCCAGGGAAACAACAAGGAGAGAGATCCTCGCCTGGAAAACTTTAATACTTTGGTGATGCCGTGGTTCAGAGGGTGCTGGGGACTCGTGGGAGCTGGGATTTGCTCCAGGGGCATCCCCTCCGTGCACCCCCATCTTCAGAAGGATTCTCCGCTGCCTGGAGAGGTCCCGGTTTTGCTTCTGACTTGGTTCTCCCAGGGATGGGATGGAGAGGAGGGATGGAAGGGATGGGGGCAGGGAGATGAGGGAAGGCAGAGGAGATTCCATTTCCTCTCCTGGCCCAGGATTCCATGGGACTGGACCCAGCTCATATCTCCCAGATTTGAACTGGGAGAGGGTTGATTTGGATGAGATACAAGGAAGGTGCTTTTTAGGATGAGGGTGGTGAGATGTGGCTGCCCCTGGATCCCTGGCAGTGCCCAAGGCCAGGCTGGACATTGGGGCTCGGAGCACCCTGGGATAGTGGAAAGTGGCCCTGCCCATGGCCGGGGTGGGATGGGATGAGCTTTAAGGTCCCTTCCCACCCAAACCGATCCAGGACTCCATTCTCCGACACTACAGGACTCTGTCCAAGGCCTGGCTTAAGTGAGGTCTCACAGGAGCTGCTGTTCCTGATCCGCAGCACCGTTCCCCTCTCCCGGGAAGGGATCAGCTCCACTGGCCATGATTTCCACCTGATAAATCCCTGCTGGCAGCTCCCAGTGCCTGCCACATCCTTCACGGGTGGGATCGGCTCCCAGGAGGATTTGCTCCATCATCCCTGCTGGATGACGGGTGACATCTCCCTTTTCCCTGGGCTCGGGGAGCTCCCCTGGTCCCCAGCATCACCCAGGGGCAGGAGCAGCTCCGTGAGGGCAGAGCCAGAGGGGTGAACCATCCCAGCCCTCCTCTCCTGCTCCAAGGTCATCCCAGGGAAGGTGTTCCCGGCTGCAGCGAGCACAAGCCTGGAGAGCCTCCAGACGGCCACTCCTGTTTGGAGCTTTTTCCCGGTGGCCGCTGCTTCCCCCTCCGAATCCCTCCGTAATCCACTAAGGGACCTCACATCTCCCTTTCTTTCTCCTTCTTTTTTCTGCCCCTAAAACAATTAGCTTGGCTCAAACCCTCTGCAATCCATCAATTAATACGAGCTGCGGCAGTAAATTAAAGGGAAACAGGAACAGCTATGCTGGGATTAGGTCACTGAAACTATAAACTTTGGAACAAATCAGATTTCCTTGGGAAGGGAAATGGACAGCGGCGATATGTCAAGCCCTGAGATGAGACAGGCTCGGAGCAACTTTCCAGAGTCTCCCGACTTGGCCGCTGGATGCCAGAACTTCTTCCCCAGGGGAAGTTTTGGGTTGCCAGACCCCGTGGCTGCTGCTGGAGGCTCGGATGGCCAAATAAACAAACAAGGAGAGAGGGGAAACGGGAAAGGGGTGGGGACGAAGCCGCAGGGACGCTCTGGGTGTCAGGAGCTGCTGCCCCCTTCTCCCCCGGGGTGATGCTCTGGGTTGTCGTGCCCTGCTGAAAGGTCGGATTTGCCCATTCCCAGTTCTCCCAGTGCCATTCCTGTCCTGCCAGTGGAAGGAGGGAGCGGTGCTGGGAATGGTGCTCAGGGGGCCCAGCAGAAGGGCCGGGGGGAGGCAGGGCACTCACAGCTCTGGGCCAGCTCAGGGAAAAGGGGATGAAAACCCTCCCCAAAGCCACGGTGAGGGGTACCACGGGGATTTCTGGGCTGAGGGAATGAGATCCTTGGGCTGGAGCTCTGGAAGGGCTCAGGCTGCCCCTTCCCTGCCCATCCTCGCTGCTGGACAGGGGTCATCTGTCCTCTCCTCTCCAGGGAGGATCCAGCTGTGCTGGAAGGTCTAGAGCAGGGATTTGCACCCTCCCGGCAGGACAATCCCAGCCCCTGTGCTCCCATGAGCTCCAGAAACGCCTCGTCCCTTCTGGCCTCAGTTCTTGGCTTCAGGAGCTGCTGTGAGCTGAATTCCAGAGTGTCCGTGAGGGAAACTTCCCCTGCTCTCTGCATCCTCCCTCCCTCCCTCCTCCCTTCCCACAGTCTTCACCCCAGGCTTTGCCCTCCGGGATCCCTGCTGCCTTCACGGGGAGCTCCCTGGCACCCTTCGAGCCCAAACTCCTCTTGCTGCTGCCCCCAGCACTTAACCCCTGCCCACACAGCGATTCCAGGGCCAGCCCATCCCTGCAGCTCCAGACGAAGTCTTGTTAACGCTGGAAAACCTCGGCTGGAACAGCGTGGGAGCTGCAGGGCTCATCCCTGAGAAAAACAACCCACCCTGGCCTTTCATTTCCTCCTAATGCTGCGTCTCAGCCGTCCCCAGCTCGTTCAGAGCATCAAAGGTGGGAGCGCCGGGGCTGTGGGGGCTCCAGCACCTCCCGGGGCTCCCACCCCGCGTGGGGTCCGTGGGCATGGTCCTCAAGGAGCTCCATGGGGTGGGGAATCTGCCCTGGTGGAATTCGGGAAAACCGGGAAATACATTCACGTTTTAACGGGAACCATCGGTTTATAACAGTGCAGGAATGCCGGGGGAAATGGAGCTGCTGCTCCCTGGATGGAATGGGGTCAGCGTCCCCAAAACCTGTTCCGTGATGGTTCCCCACAAACGCAATCTGCAGCCTGAAGCACTCTCTCGGGATGGAGCAGAGAGGGTGGAGCAGAGTGGGGACACCAGGCCAGGCTCTGAAATCCCTGCAGGGAGGGGAATTTGACGGGACCCTGGAGCTGATAAAGCTCAGAGCAGCTCTCACACGAGGGATGAACTCTCCAGGGGTGAATTCAGTTGATTTTAGCCTAATTATAATTAACACCCCCCTTCCATCCCAGAGTTATCCACCCCAAAAGTGTGGCCACCCCTTGCCGAGAACACACTTTGTATTTTATTTTATTATTATTATCAGTAGTAGTAGTAGTATTATATCAATTTATTTATTATTATTTCTTAATTATTATTACCATTTATTATTACTATTTACTATTGCAATTTATTATTACCATTTATTATTACTATCTATTATTACCATTTATTATTACCATTTATTATTACTATTTACTATTACAATTTATTATTACCATTTATTATTACTATTTATTATTACCATTTATTATTACTATTTACTATTACCATTTATTATTACCATTTACTATTACTATTTATTATTACCATTTATTATTACTATTATTGCTATTTATTATTGTCGATAGATCCCACTCCGTGTGTGCTGAAGGATTATCCTGAGGCAGACTCGGGGGCTCGGATCTTTGGGTGCGTTTTTGCAGTGGGTGGCAACCCTTGAACCTCAACCCTTCAATTAACGTGTGCATTAATTATGTCGTTTCCTAACCTGCGCGTGGGCCCCGTGGGGAACGCGCTCGGATAAAAGCGTGGAGATCTGGGAAGGGTCTCTCTGTTGGTTTTGGGGTGTCCCTGGACACCCTAAATGGGTCCTGCCCCGATCCAGAGGCTGCTCCATGGAGAGTCCCCACAAAGTGACCACAGGGAGCGACCCCAGAGCTCTCGGCTGTCCTGGGGCCCTGCCGGACAAAGGGGTGCAGGGAATAAATCCCCCTTTTTCCCATGAAAATTGGTGCAGTCAGCAGAGGAGGGATGGGGTGAGGATGAGGAGTGATGGAGTAAGGCCACAAGAGGCCAGGCTTGGCCAACTTGGTCAAAAAATGTCCTGTTTTAGTAATTAATAGGAGTATTCCTATTTTATAGGAATATTCTATGGTAGGAATTTAATAGATTAGGAATTTCATGGGAATATCCCAATTCCTTTTGATTAAACCTTTCCCTCCTCTGAAAAACAGACAGTCCAGGCGAATCCTGCTCCTGAGTTTCTCGTTCTTTTGCCCACTTTTCCTGGTTCTAAGTGGGGACGGGGGTGGGAGGAGCAGGGAGGTTTCAGCCTCACCGAAGCCAAAGCTGCTCTGGGCTGTTCTGGCCCAGCATCATTTGGTGTTTTCCTCACCTTCTCCTCTGGATTAGATTTTCCCACCCTCTTAGCAAGAGCTGATGCCAGGAATTGGTGTGTCCAACCAAAAACCGCGCAGACTCCAAGACTGATGCCAGGAGAAGCTGAAGCAGCTTCCAGGAGCGGCACTTGTGGGATCCAGGGTGTTCCTGGTGTGTCCCACATTGACCTCCCCAGTTCACACCACTGCGGGGGAATGGACAGGTTGGGAGAGGTCGAGACAGCAAAGCTGAGTGGGATTTGCAGCTGGAGAAGCTGGGGTAACTCTGGGATAACTCTAGGATAACTCTGGGATAACTCTGGGATAACTCTGGGATAACCTCTGCTGGCAGTGCCCACCTTCACACCAACAAATCCTTCGGCTCCCCTCAGTCTTCCCTTCCCTGCATCCACCTGAATCGTGGTTTTCTGTGGGGTTTTTTTGGGGTTTTTGGGGCAGGGAGATGCCTGCAGGGAGAGCGGGAGGTTCAGACACCGGCTAATCCTGTTAGGAAGCCAGTGGTTATTGCAGGGCTTCCAGTGGGACCTGCTAAATGAACTGTAATTCTGTAATGAGATTTCCTTTTCCCGGCCAGACTAAATGTTCTTGGCCACTGGGAATAAGAGGTCGGGGAGAGAGGCGGGGGGGAAGAAGGAAAAAATAAAGAGAGAGCAAGAAAAAGAGGAGGGGGAGCCTGGTTCAGCCTCCTCTCTCTTGGTTTCACCGAAGGTTTGAGGAGCTCTGGTTCTTGTGGCTCATTCCTGCACCCCGGGAGAGAAGCTCGGGGCCAGAGGCTGCCCTGAGATGTCCCAGGATGGGACCCTGAGAGCAGGAAAAGCACCTCTGAGGTGGTGTTATCACTCCAGAGTCTGGAGAAGGTGGGAGAGGCTTCTTAGGAAGGGGAAACAGGGAGACACGGAGAACAGCCTCTGGAGAGGCAGGGATTTCTTTGTGGGAGAGTGGAATTAACACTGAGAGGCGTCCAAAGGGGGGTTATTCTGGTTTGTAACTTCAGCAGGGAAAAGTCAGCAGCCTCCTGATGTGTGGTCATCACTCGGGGCTGGGGCAGCTCCGATCCTGTCCCAGTTCTTCCCTGGGACACCTTTGGCACTGGAGTGAGGCCAGGGCAGAGGAGAATGTGACCCCTGGCCTGGGCAAACTGGGGGGTTCAGGTGAAAATCCAGGGCAGGGATTGGGGTCAGCTCAAAGATCATCAGGACCCTAAATCCCATCCCATTCCAGACACCTTCCACTATCCCAGGCTGCTCCAAGCCCCAATGTCCAGCCTGGCCTGGGACACTGCCAGGGATCCAGGGGCAGCCACAGCTGCTCTGGGCACCCTGTGCCAGGGCCTGCCCACCCTCCCAGGGAACAATTCCTTCCCAAGATCCCATCCAGCCCTGCCCTCTGGCACTGGGAAGCCATTCCCTGGGTCCTGTCCCTCCATGCCTTGTCCCCAGTCCCTCTGCAGCTCTCCTGGAGCCCCTTTAGGCCCTGGAAGGGGCTCGGAGCTCTCCCTGGAGCCTTCTCCTCTCCAGGTGAGCACCCCCAGCTCTCCCAGCCTGGCTCCAGAGCAGAGGGGCTCCAGCCCTGGAGCATCTCCGTGGCCTCCTCTGGACTCCTCCAGCAGCTCCAGGTCCTCCCGGTGCGGATCCCACTGGATGCATCTCTCCCACACTCCCAGTACCGGTCCCAGCGATGCCCCAGTGCAGTCCCAGTCTCTGCCATTCCCACATCCCTCCCTCCCTCCCCCATCCTCTCGCGGGTGTCCCCAGACTTCCCAAATCCATCTCTTTTCACTCTGGCGTGCGAAGCCTCCCTGGGGAGCAGAGTGGGGCTGGGAATGCTCCGTGCAGCCCGAGGAGCAGGGAGAGATCCAGCATTTTGTACCAGCCCCTTTCTTGCTCCGTCCCGGTCGTGTCCGGGGTTTGTTCCTTTCCTTCCTGGTCTCTCTCGCTCGGATTTTGTCTCTCTCGGCGGCAAACAGGAGCTTTGGTTTGGCAGCCCCAGGCTGGGCTCCTCGTGCTCTGGCTGCTCCATTGGGGTGAGAGTTTGCCAGCCTCCCCCTGCTCCTGGTGGTCCCATGGAACCCCTGGGCTCTGCCTCTCATCCAGCAGCCGCGTGAGGAACAACAGGGAAGTGCTGGGATATTTTTATTTTTCCCTTGGAAGTTCGGCCCCGGGGGTGCTGCGAAGCTGGGGGCTGACCCTGATCCTTTGCTTCCCATTTTTAAAATGGGAATTGGGGAGGAATTGGTTGTTTTCCAGCCTTTCATGGGGCAGCGCTTGGCTGGCCTGGTTATTTGTGAGGTTGTTTTTCCCGTTTTACTGCATTTTTACCTCCAATCCCTCCCCTGGGCTGCATGGATGGGCACCTCGCAACTCCCAACTTGCCAGCCCTTTTCCAGCCCATCAGCTGCTCCTGCTGCAAAACGCCCTGGGATGAGGAGGGGAAAATAACATTGCTAAAAATAACATAACAGAAAAAAATAAAAATAAAATAACATAAAATAACATTTAAAAAACATAAAATAAAATGAAATAAAATGAAATAAAATGAAATGAAATAAAATAACATAAAACAACATTTTAAAAAAACATAAAATGAAATGAAATGAGATAAAATAAAATAAAATAAATAACATAAAAATGAAATAAAATAAAATAAAAAACATAAAGTAACATAACATAAAATTTAAAAATAAAATAAAATAAAATAACATAAAATAACATTTAAAAACCCCACAAAATAAAATGAAATAAAATAAAATAAATAACATAAAATAAAAAAAAAATAAATAAAAAACATAACATAACATAAAATTAAAAAATAAAAAAAATAACATAACATAACATAAAATAATAAAATTAATTAAAAATGGAGTGGTTTGGATGCTGGCTCTCCTGAGCACCTCTCCTCCCTCCTGTTCCTGATTCTTCCAGAAAAACATTGTGGGGCTGGGTCTGTCCAGCCTGTGGGGCTCCACCCTCCCACCCAGGCTTTTCCCCAGGAATATTCCAGCCTGGAATGAGCCATCCCCAAGAACTGGAGTGCGTTAAGGTGCAAGGAAAGCCTGGAAATCAAACCAGCTGGGGCCCCTGCCGTGTTTTCCTGGCACGGAGAGCCAGGATATCCCAGGATTTCACCTCCTCCCGCGGCGAACTGACCCGGATCCAGGTCCGGCCTGTGGGATCGGGGAGATCTGTGCGTGCCCAGCATGGAGTCATGGAATGATTTGGGATGGGAGGAACCTCACAGCTCATCCCGTTCCACCCACCCTCCGCTATCCCGGGGTGCTCCAAGCCCCGTCCAGCCTGGCCTTGGACACTTCCAGGGATCAGGAATGCTCTCCCTGCCTAGGATTTATCCATGGCTGGAGGAAAACATCTTTTAGTCCCCCCAAAAGCAGCTGTTTGGGATTTCTGGGCAGCACTTCCACCCTTGGTGGAGTTGCCACCACCCTCCGGATGTATCCAGAGGGGGAAATCCTCCGGATTTTAAACACAGGCACAATCTCCCTTCTCCAACAGCACCAAGATTTTGGAAGGTTTTGGGGAACTTTCTTTTTGGGGATCCCTTTGGTGTCCCTTTCCTATGGGAGCAGGGCGCATCCAGCTGGGCTTTATCCCTCTGCCTCATCCTGACAAATCCCGCTAAATTCAATGGGAGACCTCAGAAATAGGATGGGTGTGGGAGCTGTGGGAAGAGGGTGGCTGGAGTGGGTGGGATAACTACAGGGAGCTGCGATTTGGGCTGAAATCCACCTGTGGGATCTCACAAGGGCATGTCAGGGATGCTTTGGACAAAATCTCCATCCACCTCATTAGAGATCCCAACCCTGCGCAGGGATGGGGTGCCCAGTGCTGGAGGGGCTCCCAGGGTGACCCCAGTGAGCTGCTGAGCCCCAGTTCCCCCCCATAACTGGGACCAGTCCTGCTCCCAGGAGCCTGGAGTCCCGGGGGCTGCACATGGGGTGGGATTTGGCTGTTGAACCTCTCCCAGGTGAACCCCTGAGCTGTGCCTGGAGGTGGCCAAAAAGCCAAATGCTGAGTTTTAAAATCGTTTTTGGGGCCTGGCGTATCCAAACCTGCTGCTGGGGCTCTGTGCCGAGCTCTCCTGGCCGGGCTGGCGTTTGTTGGCCCGAAGCAGAGTGGGTTGGGACAGGGTTTCCTTCTCTTGGCTGGGAAGGAGCTGTTAAACACCTTCAGATTCCAGCAGTTTCAGTATCCCATAAAAGCCGTGCCAGAAATAAATCCAAATTCCTGGAACAGCACCTGCAAACCTCTCCTCAGTTGGTGGGAAGGCTGAGCAGAGGGTTTTTGTCAGGTTTGGGGAAGAAAAGGGGGGAATTCCCACAGCTTTGTCTCTTGAGTTCTTGTTTGTCCCCCCTTTTTTTTTGGGATTTGGGCTGGGAAAGATCCACGGCAGCTGTTTGGAATCAGCCAAACGGGGCTGAGTTAGAGGTGAGCCTCACTCAAGGCTTTTTTGTTGTTATTGTCATTATTATTATTATTTTGCTGGGCTGTATTTGGGGCTGGGATTCACCTTCCCCCCCCGTCACCTTCTCCTTCCTTGCTCTTTGCTGCTCCGTCCCGGCTGGAAGAAGCCAGGATATGGAATCATGGAATGGTTTGGGTGGGAAGGGACCTTAAAGCCCACCTCATTCCCATGGGCAGGGACACCTCCCACCATCCCAGGGTGCTCCGACCTGGCCTTGGACACTGCCAGGGATCCAGGGGCAGCCACAGCTTCTCTGGGAATTCCATCCCAGCGCCTCCTCACCCTCGCAGGGAACAATTCCTTCCCAAAATCCCACCTAACCCTGCCCTCAGGAGGGGCTCACCGCTCTCTCCTCCCTGTGGGGTGCCTGAATTCCCTGTTTTATTGAGGTGGGAGCAGGGAACTGGAGCCTCCTCCCACCCCCACCCTGCGGGGCTGCACCGAGGGGCTTTGCTGCTGCGGGGTGGATTATTTTTGTCCTATTATTTTTGTCCTATTATTTTTGCCTCCTTGCTCCTCTTTAGAAACGAAGGACTCGGCAGCAGCTGTTCCCGTGCTTTTGGGTTTGCTTTGTGCTGGTTTTTGCAGCGAGGGCTGTGCAGATTTGCCTTACCAGGCTCGTCAGGCTGCTCCAGCCCTCGCCTCTCCTCCCCGGCCCTTTTTACCCACAGCCCCGGCTGACGCGGGGCCCTTTCCTGCGCTCGTCACCACCCACCCCGAGGTCCTCCAGTGAGAACTTTTCACTTCAGATTAAGGATTCGGAGCTTTTCAAAAGAGTCTTTAACCTACAGCCCTCAGAAATGTGTCACCTCATTGGGAAAAAAACCCCCACTAATTTAAATCTCTAAATTTCCTGTTTAAGGTTGACTCGAGAGTGATTTTCCTGGTTTGCAACTATGCCAAGAACGGATCTAAAGGTACAAAGGGGCCGATCGGGGGGCCCGATCCCACTGGAAAAGGAGCGGGCTGGAAATAGGGACTCAGATGGCACAAAATCCTGGGAACTGGCTGGTTTTAGCTGGCTTTAATGATCTCGATTCTGCTGATTCCAGTGGAGCCGCGGAGCTCTGCTGCTGCTGCTGCTGCGAAGCATCTGCCCCGAAATTCCAGCTGCTGGGGATGGCTCAGCTCACACACTCGTGCTTCAAAACAGGGTTTGCATCTGAATAACCAAGGAGTGTCTCGAGCCCCTTTTCAGGCTGCCAGGCGAGGTTTTAAAGCAGGGTTTTTTAAAAATCTGAATTACACCCCGGGTTTACAAGGAGTCCTTGAACTTTGGGGCGTTTGTCAGCCCTTCAGCACGTCCTTAAAATGATAATGAGAGCAGTTCGGGTTTTGATGAGAAGGTGGTGGGGCTTGGGGCTGGAGGAAATGTGATTTTGAAGGGAGAGGGTTCATATTTTGAAGTAGAATTTTAAAAGAAACGCGAGGGAAGACAGACGGGTCCTTCCCCGCCCTGTAACAGCGATGAAACATGAATTCATCCCCCTGGAATTTCTTTTTTGTGTGCTCCCATAATCTCATTTCTTTGGTGTCTGTATGAAGCTCGAGATAGTTGAATGCCAGGAGCCAAATTCTCTCGGACTAATATCTTTTTATTAGATTTGCTGCGTGCGTGTGCGCCCACGTGTGAGAGAGAGAGATCGCCCTTCATCGCCCACCTCGTGCCCTCGGCAGGGGGAGAGGAGCTCCCGAGGAATCCTTCCAGCAGCGTTTCCCAACTCTGACCCCCCAGGGCGGCGAGGTTTGGGACATAAAACTGGCTTTTGGTGGGGTTTGCAGGTGTCTTGTTGGATACTGGGCTTTGTGCTGGGGGATTTCTCGTTGTCACAGCTCCGCCTGGTCGCAGAGGGCTGTGACAGCTTCTGGAAGTGGGGGGCAAAGAGCTCCCACCCCAAAAATGTCACGGGGATGGACAAGCTGGGAGCTGGCCCCGGGATGTTTCAAAAGCGAGCTGCCCTGGCCGTGAACTCCCAGGTTTTAAGGATTTGATCAAAGCCCAGTTTTGCTCCAAACCTGGCTTTGATGAACCCCCGACCTTTGCCCCGTGCAGGGGGGACGATGCCAGAGAATCCCCCGAGCCCGCAAAGAGGGGATTGCGGAGGGGCCAGCGGCTCCCAGCCGTGGTGACGGTCACAGCAACCCTTCCCCAGCCCGGCAGAGCGCCCGGGACTTCCCAGGCTGTGCCGGGGGCTGGGGAAAAGGAAAGAGCGAAGGCTCACTGCCACCTCCAGGCAAAGCCCAGCATCGGCGCTCACTCTAAACTGGAGCAGAGACAGACAATCCTGGGATTTGTCCCAAATCGCCGCATTGGCAGTGCCAGACCCCCCATCAGCTGGTGCGCGCGTGTGCGCGCGGTTCCGCGGCTCCGAAAGCTTTAGTACAAATATGTTCAGCCCTTGCTTTAGTCCGCGGGCTTTAATCCCCCGCACGCATTTCCAGCCGCGTGGAAATAGCAGCCCAGTAACTCCCGAGCCGCGGCTGCCGGGGAGATTGTGTGTGTGATCCGTGCCGAGGCCACGGGTTCCTGAGCATCTTAGGGACAGCCGAGCATCCTGAGCGGCACATTCCCGGCGGATCCCAGCGGGCTGGGAGCTCCGGCTGAGGGATCCAGCTCCAGCTCCTCGGCACGGTCCCCAGAGAGAGGTGGGTGAGGGAGAAGGGCGGCAGGAGAGGGGGAAGAGCGAGATTGGCGGGGTGGGAAGGAAACTTGGGCGTTAAATGCTGGGTTTATGTTTGGTTTCTATCCCTAACCTCTGGCAGCATATGGCCGGCAGCGAGCGGCGCTGAGCGGCTTCCAGAGGAGAGGGGGAACCGGGCAGCAGCGCTGTGAGGGGCAGGGAGGCGGCTCTTCCCTCTCCCGAGCAGTTTTGGAGGACAACTCGCCAGGCAGCGCCGCTTGAATTTGCTCCCAGCTGTGGGAAAGGGGGAAGCAACTTGTATGGACGGGAGTGGCTCGGCTGGGCTGGGAATGGGGGGGCTTCTCCAGAGCTGGGGGCTGCTCCCTGGGGCTGCCCAAGGGGGATGAGGCGGGACGACAGGGACACGTTCCCTGGGGAGAAATCCTGTCCCCAGGCGCTTTTTGCTGGAGGGAGGAAGGTGCAGCCCTTTGCTGTCGCACCGGCAGCCGCGTCGGGAAGGGGCTCGCTGGTGCGGGTGTGCTGGGGAGGGGCTCGCTCCACCTTCCCCATTCACAGCCCAACCTCTGCCTCCTCAGTTGTTTATGAGCCTCCAAGCCTTCCCTTCCCGGCTGACTCACGGCTTCCAGCTGGAGGGAAAGGCTACCTGGGGCGCCTCCCTGGCGCAGGGGGAGCACAGGACACGCACAGGACACGCACAGGCCGCCGGCTCCCTTCCAGCAGGGACACTTCGCTCCTGGCTTACCCGGATTTCCGGGCAGCAGCAAAGCTCCAGATGATCCCAAACCGAGCGTTGTCCCACTCGGTTTCCCGGGGGGAAGGAGGCGCTGCCGTGCCCTGTGGGGATGTGGCCCAGGGATGAGCAGGGCTCTGTTCCCTGGGATTCTGGGTTGGTTCTTGGGCTGGGATCCCGCCGAGGGTGGTGGGTGGGAGAGCTGCGCTTCCGAAGCCGTGTCCCGGAGCGGCACGGGGAGCTCTGCTCCCCTGGGTCAGCGCTTGGCTTCCTCTGATGGATCTGCCTCGCTGGCAGGAGGAGCAGGAGGTGCTGGTGGCCGGAGCCCGTGCCGTGTGTTGGGGTGGCTTTGGCTGTGCAGAGTCCCCTCAAACAGGCGACATCACAGGCACCAGCCCTGCGTGCGCCTGCATCCGCCCGCACCCCTATCCCAGGAAAACTGCTCCAGCCTCCCTGACCATCACCAGCCCACAGCGCCCTGCAGCTCTAAGGCTCCGAGCTGTGAGCCCTGGAAGGAGAAGGGTTTGGGCTTTTCCCAGCCCAGGCTGAGCTGCCCGTTGCCAGCCTGCGCCTGGGTCACGAAGTCCTTTGTCACCGGTGTGTGCCCACTCCTCGCTGCCCGGGACAGCGTTCCCTGCCCGGTGGATCAGAGCAGATGTCCCTGCTCTTAGATGAGTCCTCCTGGCCCTAAATAGGCAGGATCGCGTTTTCATTAGCCCCAGACAGTGCTACAGCCTGGTCTCTGTGAGGAGGGGCGGAACGGGGGAGGCAGCCCCAGTTCCGCTGCTGCGTTTGCCCGTCCTCTCCACCTCTGCACAGCTCCTGGTGCGCCGGGCAGGAGCGGGGCCGCTCCGTTCCCCCCTCGCCGTGGGAAGTTCTGTAATTGGATCGCCCGCTGTGCCGTGTGTTGTTTGCCTGCCTCTGGTGAGGCGCTGGGGCTGCCCGGGCTGGGTGGCACCGGAGCTGCCGGGCACCCACGGGCTGGGCGTCTTCACCAGGCTCAGGACACCTCTCCCTGCTCCAGTGGGAGCTGTCTCCTGGGTTTGGGAGGAGGCTGGAAACAGGTGAAGCTCACACTCCTGCCCGAGAGCCCGCTCGGTTTATATAATATTATATATCTATAATTGTGTGTTTGTTGTTGCCATGGGAATGAGCACAATCGCAAAGGCTCGAGACTGATGTCAAGCCTGGGTCTGCTCTGGGCCGTGCTGGGGGCAGATAAAGAGTCAGGAGGGGAAATGGGGTGAGGAGACCCTTTGTTCTCTGCCTCGTGTGCAGCCCAGGGGCAGCTCCGGCAGCTGAGGCTGTCCCAGAGCCGCCTGGATCCGGGCTGGGACGATCCCAAAGGAATGGTGGTGTGTGCCCTGGGCACCGAGCAGCCACGGGGGGCTTCCTGCTGGCAGGAAAAGAGGGGGGTTTTCTGCAGCATAACCTGCCTGGGAGCAGGAATGTGGGGGGCTGCAGCAGGGCTGGGCAGGGACCTGGGGACCTCTCAGCCCCTCCGTTCCCCCCGGGGCAGGCAGAGCCCCCCACTCGCCCGGGGCAGGCTGAGTCAGGCCCGCGGGGGGTGAAGCGGAGCCTGCGAGCAACAAGTGGGGCCCGGGGGGTGTCTCTGAGCTCCTTAATTGGTGGGGGAGTTGGGGGGGAGGTGGGCGATGCTCCCCGGCAAGGGAAGGGAGGGAGGGAGGGGGAAGAAAAGCCCCGCTGGAAATGAGGTTATATAAAAGATGTATGATTTGGAGAGCAGAGTGGCTCCTAATGAGGGCTGCACCGGCTCGCTCCACACCCATAAAAACCCTGGTTGGACGTCAAAGCGGATTCGTTTCGGTGATGCTGGGATAAAGGGGCGCAGCGAGGACTGGCTCCCCCCCTGCCAGCCCTGCCGAGTCCAGCGCCGCGCCGGGCTCCGTCCGTGCCGAGCCGCCGGGAGCGATGCGGGGCCGGCCGCGGGGCCGGGGCCGGGCACGGCTCCTCTCCGCCGCACGGTAGGTGCCCCCCAGCCCCGCGCCGGGCGCCGCTTCTCCGGGAAACTTTGCAGGGGCTGCGGGACCGTGCGCCCCGTCGGAAGCGCCGCCGCCGCCTCCGGGCACCGGGGCCTCGCCGCTCCGCCGTGCCCTTGGCCGGGGGAAGGGGAGGCACAGCGGGACCCCAGCCCTGCCGGTGCGGGCAGCCGGGCTCTGCGGAGCGGGGCACACGCGTGGGACCTGCCCGGTGAGAGCCGCTTTGCTGCTCCGGGTGGCCGCGCCGAGAAGCGGCTCCCACTCGCCCGCCACCCCCGGGACACGCTGTGGGTGTCCCCCCCGGTCCCTCAGCACCCCGCGAAGTTCCTCCAGCGCCTCCGAGCCCGGCTCGCCCCGTGGCCTCGCTGAGCCGGCTGCGGGAACCAGAGCCTCCCTTCCCCGCAACTCGGAGCAGCAAGTTGGGATGGGGCGAGGGGGCTGCACTGGCGGAGGGCACACGGTGTGCCCGGGCCGGGGGAGGGCAGGCAGGGACACGGGGACGGAGTGCGGGCGTGGCAGGCGGGCAGCGAGCCCGGGTCAGCGGGCACTTTGCCCGGGGAGGGCAGCGAACGGGGCCGGGGCGGGCGGGCGCCGGGAGCGGCGGTTTTCCGAAGTGGGATTAGCAGGGGCGTTTATGGGGAGGGCAAGGGGGCAGCTTCCGCAGAATTTCCGCCTGCCGGGGTGGAGGGCAGTTTTCCCCGGGGATGCCGTTTCCCGGGAGAAGGCGGTTTGGGGGCGGGGGGCATTGTCCCGGGGCAGCGGCGGTGTCCCGGGGGGATGAGCCGATCTCCCCGCCTCGCCAGAGCTGTCCCGGGTGCTGAACGCTGCGGCCGCCGCCGCCCGCCCCGAGCGCCGCGGCCCTCGAGCCTCCGGACCCCGACGGGGAGGGCTTGGGATTGCAGATGCCACCAAGCCCCGTGCTGGGCTGGGGAGTGGCTCACGCCACGTCCTGCCCTCGCTGTTTGCCCTGTCCCTCGGGGCCGGGACGTGCCAGCTGTCCCCAGGGTGTCCCCGCTGTCCCCGGGGCGCTGGGGTGGAAGCAAGACCCCCATTCAGCCCGGGTGGGGGGGATGAGAGTCCCCAGCGAGGCTCCAGCCCTCGGGGTGTCCTCTTGATGGCTGGCTCCTGTCCTTTAGGGAGAGCGGGGACTCAGTCTGGATCTTACCCCTTCCCTCTGCCCGCCTGCACACCAAGGTCGCTCTGGATGAGCCGGGAATGCGGGCGGGAGCTGTTGCCGCAGGGATCAGAGGCGACGAACCCCGCTCGCCCTGTGGCTGCCTCGGCTGGGTTTGCAGCCGAAAGCTTTTGGTTCTCACTGGCAAAGCAGAGGGAAAAGAGATCTTTGTGCAGGCACATCTGGAACAGCTGGTGCCGGGGTGGGTGTGCGCTGCCCCGTCCTGCGCCGGGTCCCTGCCTCGGCTCCCCGGGCACCCACAGCCCAGGCGCGGACATTTTCTCCCAACGCTTCCAAGTTATGACTGTCGGGAGGAAATTCTGGCAGGCGACTTGACAACGCTCTGCCGAGTCCCCGAGGAGAGGATCCGCCTCTCACCGAGATGGAGGGGAAGCGTCTCCTTCCTTCCTTCCCGGGGGAGCAGGGGCTGTCTGGCACGGGAGACGGGGAGATCGCAGGGGCAGCTGCAGCGGCCGGGGGCTCGGCTGCTTTAAACACCAGCTCCTCTTCCTCACCCACATTCCCGAATGCCAGTGGCTCTGGCAGACGGGAATCTACAGGGATGATCACACAGACGCTGCAGGGAGGCTTTGGGAGCAGGGGGGAAATCACTCACCCGGCAATTTCTACCCGCACCTTTTGTCGGTTATCATTTTCTGTTCAAGGTCTCCGGTGGGGAAGCCTTATTTAAAGAATTCAGGTTTGCATCAGCGATTTCCTCCTCCCTCTCTTTCCTCCCAGCTTGTGTTTCCCAGAATATTTCCTTAAAGACGCCACAAACTCAGGCACAGACTCTGCAGTTCTGAAACGCGCCGATGTTTGCAAACAAACTCCCGGTGCGGAGCCGCTTCCCCCGCGGCCGTGGGGTTGGAGGGGGCAATTCCCTACTCCCGCTCTGGGAGAGGCATCACCCCCCCTCTGGAGCCCAGGAGAGGGACAATTCCTGGTGCCCTCTGGATTCTGCTTATTCCCTCTGCCAGCGCGAAGGCCGTGAGGGAGAGGCCATCTTAGGCAGAGGGGTTTGGGCTGAATCCTCCTTGGAATCCTCACTTGGAATTAACGTTGTGTGGCCGCTCATGGGGAGGGCTTGGTCCTCCCTCGCCCTCGGGGCCATTTTGGCCCTGTCAGATCTTTCCTCCCTCCCTCCCCCGCCCCGCTGCTTTGCTTGTGTATTTTGTCTTTTCCGTTTCAGTGGTGTGTCTGTACAAAGGCTTAGGAAATCTGCCAGATTCCCTAAATCAGTGCCTGAAAACAACTATTTTTAGTAACTGATAAGTCACATGAGCTCAGCTCGCACAGATTAGCATTTACCTTTCCCGAGTAACGAGGATATTGTTTGATACTTGTTGATACCATAAAATTTTCCCTAAAGATACCCAGCCCCGATAACGAGGAGCCGGCTTGGAGAGGCGGCTCCGAGCGGAGCTCAGATGCCTTTGTTCTACTCCCACTGCTCTGGTCGGTCGTATCTGTGCATTCAATCAAATCTATAGATGCAATCTGATCCCTCCAAAAATAAATGTATTGTGTCCTGAAGAGGCCTGGGAGCCACTGTCTGGCTGAGGCTGGATAAATCACGCTCGTTCCAAATGAGCCCTGATGGGCCGTGTGTGATAAGGGACCCTGGGCTGTCACCCTCCGTGGGGTCTGCCTCGGGATGTGGCTGTGGGAAGCCCAGATGTCACCAGGATGGTGGCTCTGGATGTGGAGTGCGGAAAGCTGCGGGTTCTGTGTGTGTCCCTATGAAAACGGGGGCAATGGTGCCAAGGAGACGCTTTCCGTGGCTTCTCCTCTCCGTGACGATCCCGAAATGATAACGAGATCTAGCAATGCCCTTCTAGGGGAGGCTTGTCTTAATCCCATTTTCCAGAGTTTCAGGCTTGTGTTTTCAGACGTGCTGGAAACGTGCGGCTCTTCCCGGCTTTCAAAAGCAGGGGAGCTCAGTGTTTTCCGAGCAGGGATTATCCTTCGTCCCCAAGGGGCAGCAAAGTGGAGCAGCACGGCTACATCTGGGACACCTCCCAGCTGGCCCTGGGGTGACAGCCTGCCCCAAATGGCAGCCGTGAGGAGCAGGGGCTTGGGCAACCAGAATCCTCTCTCGTGGCACAGGGAAAAGCTGTTTTAGGATAGGGGCTGGGGCTGCTTCGGCCAAAGGAGCTGTCCCATGGGGAAGGGGAAAAACCCCTGGTGGGGTGAGGATGATGTGGCTGCTGCTGCTTCCGAGGAACGGCCTCTCTCCCACCGGCAGCCCCTTTAGCAAAATCCAGGAGGCAGAAAATTCCACATCGTCTCCCCACCTGAATCCTGCCGGAATTAGAGTCAGAGCCCTTGTAGGACAAGGCACGGGTCCCAGGAGGCCCCTGGAGAACTTCGCCACCGTGGTTGGTACTATGGCAACAAGTGCTAGTGCAAAGCATGGACAGGAACTCGGGGGAACAAATCATCCTCGATTTTCCCCTGGCACATCCCTGAGGATGCCGAGGCAAAGAGGGCGAGAGCTCTGCCTTGGCTGCGTGTGCTGGATCCATCCGTGGGGGAATGAGGAATCCCGCACCGTCCCGCGTTGGAGAGGGGTGGTGACCACGCTCAGGAAACCCCAGAGCTGTCTCAGGGGCAGAATTCCACCGGGATCTGGCTCGGGGTTGGGGGCTTGTGCCATGAGGAGCCCGATCTTCTCCCGAGGGTTTTAACCAGGGACATGAGTCACTCCTTAGAAAACCAGTGGCAATAGGATTTGCTGGAAAATTTAACGCCGTGCAAGAAGGATTTTGGGGTGTCAGCAGCAAAGGAGGGGATGTGAGTAGCTGAAAAGATCCAGGAGTTTATTCCTGGATGAACTTGGAGCCGGGAGCTCCGTCCCTGACTTTATTGATGCTGGCTGGCAGCTCCGGAGCTATTACAGCTCCAGCCAACCTGCTGTGATTTTTAAATTTTCTTTCTCTTTGTTTTTTTCCTAAATGGAGCCCCAATTCCCCTCTCGTGCTGCGATTGGATTGCCAGACCATCCATCAAGTGCCATTTTCTCATTTATTTCCTCCCTACCTATTTTGTCTTCCAGGACAAAGTGGCGGTGTGTTAACACCGCTCCAATTTGTCACACTGGAGTCACTGGTGTAATTCTCAGCCTCTCAGAAAATTGATGGTGGCAGAATCGAGGTTTTACAGATGGGCCAAGCCCTAATAAGAACATCAGTTTGAGATGGGGTGAGCGGCAGAATTGACGCTTTTATCTAAATTCCGTTGGAGCCGCACACCGCAGGAGCCGGGAAAATATTGCAGGAAACAGCAAAAGAGGAATGGCAGGCGTGGTGCAGAAATCTGCTCAGCCCTGAACTCCAAATTACAACAAAACCCCGGTTCTGGCAGCTAAAAAAAAAGGGGATTTTTGTCAACACAGTTGTCTTGGCAACATTAAAATGCATTTCGGGCGGTTCTGCTCGGGTTGTGTCGGATGGGGCGAAGGGGAGTGGGGTGAGGGGGGCTCCAGTAAATCACAGGGAAGTTTTGGGGTGGCTCTGCCTCCTCCAACGCTCCATGGTTAGGAGTGTTCAGGATGCTGGTCCGAATGGGATGGGATAGGATTGGATAAAATAGGGTGTTTGTGTTGGAAGGGATGTACAGTGATCATTTCAGCTGCCTGGAAATTCCAGTGGCTGCTGTGCCATCAGGGCTGGGCTTTCCTTGGCTGTTTCACTCTCTGGAGTGGGGATGGACACCGAACCATCCCAGGAGCTGGGTAAAGGTGCAGGTCCTGGGGCTTTGGGGCAGCTTTGTCCCCACAGTGTGGCCGTGAGCAAAGAGCAGTGGTTTGTTTTCCAGTTTGTTTCCCTGATTAGAGGCCAATGAAGCCTCTCGGGGACTGGCCGTGGATTTATTTCCACCAGAAGCAAGGATTTATTTGATTAACTGCCCTTCCTGCAGGAACAGGGATGGTTTTGGTGGAGACATGAGGGGGTCTCCAGGGTGGAGGCCTTGGCATTGCATCCCTTTGGCAGCGTCCTTGCGGAGCCTGCTGGTGTCCAGCTCAGGTCAGCGGGCACTGGCACCGGGGCGGTGTGCAGATGGCAAAGTGCCTCGTTCCGGTCACTCCTGGGTGGAAATCAGGTTTATTGGGGGCAAAGTCACAGCCCAGCTGGAATAATGATTCCCAGCCAGATGGGAATGGGAAGGGAGAAGCGGAGCCATTGTTTGGCTTCGAAGGGAAAAGGTGCTCGCCCATCCTGGGTGGATTTTGGGAGGGCTGGGGGGAGGTGGGTAATTAGAGAGCGCTGGAGGAACATTGTGGGTTCCCAGGATTAAAAGGCCACGACAAGGGGACACCGGGCAGGGATGGAGCACGGAACTGCTGGCACCGGCGAGCTGCCTGCCAGGGAATCACTGGAATGTTCCATTTTCGGCGGCGCAGCCACGCAGGTTTACAGGAACTGTGCATATGTTGCATCCCAGCGCTCCTCATCCCATCCACCGATGCTCCGTGGGTCGTAAAAATTAAATGGGCATAAATCCATCAGCGCCGGGGTTCTTCCTCGAGCGCTATAAATCCCACGAAAACTAATTAAAGAGGACAATGGTGCCCATTTAAAGCTGGCACGCGGATCCAGGAGCCATTATCACCGGGAAAACAGGGCTCCAAATGGACTCGTGAGGCCGAGGGCAGCCCGGGTGGCTGCGGCGAGGGGCTGGCGTTGGGCACGGCCCAGCCTGGCACAGCCTGGCAGAACAAGGAGATTGTGTTAAAGCCCCCAGGACTGACTTCTCCTCCACTTCGCCTTGGAAATCAAATCATCCCATTAACCTTTGTGCCGGAGTTTGTTCTTGGAATGTTGTCTGGCAGCTCAAGGAGCTTCTCATGGGGTTAGTTTGTCGCTGCTGGAGGGGAGCCTGCTCTGCTGCTCTTCCCTGAAAGCCTCCACAGGGGGGATGTTCCCAGGAATCGGTGTCGGGATCGGGGTTCAGGCTTGCCTGGGGTGCTGCCCCTCTGCAGGGTTTGTTGCTCTCCCGTCGCTTGAGTGGGGTTTGTGCTTTGGAAAGGGCAGGGAAACTGAGGCAGGGGTGGGATGGCACCATCCCTGGAGTTTTACTCCAGCAGGGTGTCCCAACAGGGAGCTGAGCCCGGCTTTGCCGATGGATTTGCCATCTCCTGGCTGTCCTTTGGGGTGAAACAAGTGTTCCCACCCCAGTGAAACCCCGTTCAGTGCGCTCCTCTCGCTGTTTTAAGGAGTTAGACCTGACATCTCCAGCAGCTTTCAATGTCTGACCCGGCTCTGGGGTCCATAAATCAGAGTCCTCGTGGTGCTGGGAGGGAGATCTGGGAATCTGTGGGCTCCCAGAGCCCAGCACAGCTCAGCCCCCCACAGGGTTGAACTGTCTGGGTTCCATCCAAGCGTGTCCCCTCTGGAATCACACCTGGGACACACCAGGAGCTGGGATGGGAGAGCCTCGACCCTCACTGGGGGAGTCTTCCGAGCGCTCCCAGGTGCCTCCCACCTCCCTGAACTTCTCCCTCTCCCTCCTCTCTCCAGTCTGAGTTTGTGCAAGACTTTCCAGCTGGAAAATAATCCGACTCAACGATCTTAAGATAATTGTCCAACGTAAATGATGCCGTGATTCTGCGAAAATCCTTATCCAGCTATTCCCTAAAGGAGCAGGAGGCTGAGGGGCTTAGAGCCCCTGGCTGTCCTCACTCTCCTTGCCTGTCCCTCTCCTTTCTGGCCCTTTTCTGGCCTTCCTGACTCTGAGGAGCAGCAGGGAAAAAGGACAAATCCCTGGATGGGTGCTGAGGTAGCACTTAAAATCTGCTTTTTTCTTCTCATCCCTTTTGTAAGGAATGCTGAGGTGTTGGTGGGTTTGGGGACAGGGAACAGTGAGCACCTGGAAGTGCCGGTGTTCCCTGGGACTGCAGGGACACACAAAGGACAAGCTTTTCCCTGGAAATAGCTGGGAATGATCCTGGTGGGAGAAGAGCAAGGCACTGAACGCCGGGGTTCCGCAGCTCTTTCCAGCGAGCCGAGTAAGTCCCTCTGTAAGGTCGAGCAGGGCTGAAGGACATCCGTGGTCCCCTCCAGCTGTGCAGCATCTGCCCGTGTGCGCGGCTAGGAACGCCTGGCGGTGACGGGGACCCGTGCCAGGCCGTGCCCCCTGGGACGGGCACGATGCGGGCACAGACCTCGCCCAGGGTGAGGAATTCTGGAGCGCTGCGCTGCCGGTGGTGAATCCCGGGCAAAGAGCGGGGCTGGCCCGCCGCAGGAAGCTGGCATTCCATGCTCCCGTGGCGCTCCGGCTGCTTCCAAAGCCACCTTTGTCCCCACCTCGGCGTCGGGCGAGGCGTTGGGAATGAGTTTCTGTGCGACTCAGTGCCGTGCCTGCGCGTCAGGGTGGCGGTCACCTTGCGGCGGGGCTGGGGGAGTGGGGTCAGGAAAATCAGACCCTGGCAGGGAGGAGGGGGCTGCTCCTGTGATTCCCAAAGAGCCTGGGAAAGAGGGGAAGACTCGGCTGGGGTCTCTCTGTGCAAGCGGGGTCGGGAATGGGAAGGGATGGAGGGGTGGGGTGGAAGGAAAGGGACAGGATCTGTCGGGTAGAAGCAAATTCCCGCTTTCCTCCCCAAAGCGGGACCCTCCCTATCCTGCCCTGCTGCCCGAGCCCTGGGAGGGGGCACAGCCCATCCCGGGGTCCTGATCCAGTGTCATTTGCAGCAAGTAGCCTGGCAATTAGGGCGTTAATTAGCTCTTGACGCTGTGACTCGGTGGCATTTAACCCTTTTCAAGCTGCTGCTGCTGCTCTACGGGGCCGAGTCACAGCAGGGGAAGGGCCACAGGGGTTAAACCCATGGGTTTGGGTATGGATCTCAAATTGTTTTATTCCTAACTCGCCGGTAAAAAGCCCAGCCTGGGGTGAGCAGCATTCCTCACATGGGGATTAAAGTGCCCAAGCGGCGCTGGTGTCACCGCCCTGCTCCTCAGATCCCCGTTTGTCCCATGCGGGAGCTGGAGGGAGAGCGGGGCTGAAGGTGCAGATGCTGCCCTGAATGCGGGCAGAGAGAAGAGCTTTCCTTGCCATGTCAGTGCCTCCAGCAGACCAAGTTCCCTCTGTTCTCTGCCCAAAACTCAGACTTAAAAAAGAAAAGAAAAGAAGGTGCTGGCTCGATGCAAAGTGTCAGGGCACAGTCCTGGAGAGAGAAACGTTCTCCAGAGCATCTGAGAAACGCGAGGGGAGCGCGGGGAGGGCTCGCGAGCAGAAGTGATGGAAGCCGAGTGTGGCCGGGTAGGAACAAGGGTCCCATCAGGAGTCAATGGGATGTGACTCCCCGAGCCCTGCAGGGCTGTTCACAGCCGTGCCCAGCTGCACGGGGCTCTCCCGAGGGCAGGATGAACTCCCTGCGTGTTCTCCACGCCATGGTTTCCCTCCGCTGAAGCAGTTGGTGTGGGAACAGTTCGGAGCCGGATGGCGGGGCTGGGCCCGGGGGAGTGCGAGCGATGCCTCCTTCTCCCCGTGCCAGGCTGGAAATATGGGGAGAGGAGGAGCTGGGCGGTGATCCCTGCAGCCAGCCTTAAAAGCAGTTGCCTTTGGAAGTGTTTTCCTAACTCAGAGGGAGCTGAGAGGCCTCTTCCGCTCCCTCGTTCTGCTCGTGGCTGCTGCTCCTGCTCCTGAAGCCACCTCGGAGTGCCAGCACGTACGGAACAGGTTTCCTCCCGGGCAGGGGTGCGCGTCCCCTGCCTGGTTCTCACCCATCAGCTTGTTGGAGGCTCTGGAAAACACATGGAGACGGGGATGCTCAGCCGGCAGAAATCGCCCCCGAGCTCCGCGCGGCTCCACCTGTTCGTGAGCCGCGCAGGGTGGGCAGAGCAGGGAGTGTCCGAGCCAGGCTGCCCAGCACTGCCCGTGCCCAGCGGCCCTCGCCGGGGCTCCCCCGCTCCCCCCGCGCCTCCCGGCCCCCGCCGAACAGATGGTGCCGATTTTCGCAGGGGGAGGTGGAGGAAACAAAGCCCGGAGCGCTGCGAGGCTGCAGCCTGGCTCCCAAACGCCGCCCGGGGGGTGGCATCTGTGGGGACGGGGTGCCTGTGGCGTGCCGAGCCCCGCGCTGAGCAGGCACTTGGCACCTGCCCTGCCTCACTTTTCTCCCTCCTTTGTTGTTTTTTCCCCCTCCTTTCCAGATAAAGGAGCCCGCGCACCGTCGGCGGGGATGCCGGTGAAGCGAGCGGGCTGCCTCCCCCTCTCTGCCCAGCGCAGGACCAGCGGCTGACTGGAAGCTGGAATGTTTCCCACTCCACGCGATGCCCAGCCCTGCCTGCTCTGCCCCTAACCTGGCTTCCCAGGGGTGACATTCCCTGTTTTCTCCTGTTCCGAGAGCAGTGCCACCGAGCATGCCGCAGAAAGCCGCCCTGCAGCCGAAGCCCAGGGGAGCTTTCCAGTGAGTCCAGCTCCTTAAAAGCCAGAGCTGCCCCTTCCCACCCCGGCGTTGGGAAGCGTCTCCGACAGCGAATTCCCCTGCGCCCAGCGGGTGTTGAGGTCCTGGGGTGCAGGCTGGAGGAGGGGGCTGCCATGGAAGAGAATGTGCTCAGCGTGCAGCAGATCCAGCCCAACGTCATCTCGGTGAGGCTCTTCAAGCGCAAGGTGGGCGGCCTCGGCTTCCTGGTGAAGGAGCGCGTCAGCAAACCGCCCGTCATCATCTCTGACCTGATCCGGGGAGGGGCTGCCGAGCAGAGTGGCCTCATCCAGGCTGGGGACATCATTTTAGCCGTCAATGGCAGGCCCCTGGTGGACATGAGCTATGAGACGGCGCTGGAGATCCTGAGAAGCATCGCCTCCGAGACCTACGTGGTCCTCATCCTGCGCGGCCCCGAGGGCTTCACCACTCACCTGGAGACCACTTTCACGGGTGACGGGACGCCCAAAACCATCCGTGTCACCAGACCCCTGTGCCCGGCTCCGAAGGCGGTTGACTTGTCCAACCCAAGCATCCCCAGCAAAGAGCAGCCACTGCCAGCAGCCATGGGCTCCCTGTGGAGCAGGGAAACGGGGAAGGAGGTGGAGCCCATGGTCCATGTTAACGGCGTCGTTCCCGGCAGCAAAGGGCCGGACGCCGGCAAGGGCAAGGACGGGGCTTGTGGTCACTCCTGTCTCAACGGCGGCGTGGAAGACAATGAGCTGCTCAAAGAAATCGAGCCCGTCCTGGACCTGCTGAAGAGCAGCAGTAAGGACAGCGATGGAGATGCACCCTCCAAGGTAGAGACACGGGATATAGAAGTCCAGGTGGACTGGTAGGTCCCTAAATACATTTTTTACCTTTGGTGAAACGTGCTGGTTTTGGCTCCCCGAGGTGCCGGTGAGCGCCTCTGCCCAGCTGGGTGCTGCCTGGCACAGCGGGGTGGAGATGGAGAGGCAGGGATGCGGAAAAGGGGGAAGTGGTCGAAGAGGGGAAGATGAATGAAAAATTGGGAGGAGGTTGTGGAAGAAAGGTGTAAGCACGGGAAATTGGGGAGAGCAGGAATAAGGTCTCATGGAAAGCTGAGCTGTGGGATGTGGCGGATCACGGGCTGGGCTGGGATAAATTTCTGCTCCGTGTTCTCAATCCCAATTGTTTCATGTTGATGCAAAATCCCGTGCCTCAGTTTCCCCACCTGTCAAATAAGGTCCATGGTATTCCTATCCTGGTGGTCCTGCTTTAGAGCTCTCCTGTAGAAATCCACCTGGATGAACTGCGGGAGAGGAGGCAGGAAGGTTGGACTGGCAGGGCACGGCGCTTCCCAGGAGAAATGAGTTTCCAAACCTTTTGGGAGAGGAGAGGGGAACCCCGGTCCAGCTCCATCTGAAGCCAAGCCAGGGCAAGGGCAGCGGGACCAGCCTGCTGGGAAGGGGGGAAAAGCTTTTCAGGGAGAGCTCGGAAGGGCCAATCCCTGTTGAAACGCCAGGATAGATCTGCCTCTGCTCCTCCTAGAGCCACATCGCTTTTCCAGCACTTGTGAGCACGGGTGGGGACGTGGACAACGCTTGTCCCCCGCTCTCTTGAAGAGGGGGAAGTGGGACAGCTCCCGATTTTCCCCAGCGTTTCCCTGAGCAGCCCCCGGAGCCCTTCCTGCTTTACAAAGCTGTTGTTCGTAGCTGGATTTTTTTCGGTACCAGCTCCCTTTGCTCCTGGCCGTTCATTAGCACCCATAGGTTGCCTTTTCCTGTTGCTTTTCCCCGAGTCCCCAAACACGTTTTAGCGGCGTCAAGTGCTGCAGCAGGTTGTGGCCGCCCTCGCTTATCGACCGGGCTGGAAAAGCCCCGAGGGTTTGCTGGAGCTGGAGATCCGTGGCTCAGCCACGGAAAGGTCTGTAATTTCGAGTTCTCTGTAATTCCAAGTTCTCTTGCCGCAGGCGCTTCTTAGGAAAAGGGGGAAAAATAAAAAACGTGTTCATTTTTCTTGATCAGAAACAAGAGGGGAGAGCCACAGCGGGGTCCCCCCCGTGGGCTCCCAGCCACAGCTGAGCTCCCGCTCACTCCCATCCCAATCCCACCCCCACCCCCTGAGTTTCCCACTTTCCTTGGTTTATTTTCAGTTGTTTTCACGTCGTTCCTGCTCTCCCAAATTATTCCTGTTTCCCGTGGAGGACACGGTACCTCAAAGCTCGTTAGGGTGCTCACACTGAGTCAGAGGGAAAAAATATCTGCTGTGCTCGGTGTCGGTGTCTGGGCGCCCTTCCTGCCATCCCCCCCCTACAGGTACCTTCCAGGTCTTGTTGGCTTGGGAATTGTTGGGATTTGGAAAATCTGGAAATCTGCTGTGCAATGGGAGGGGATTTAACCCCCCGAGCCCAGCACGCTCTCCAAAAACCTGTCCGGACTGTGCATCCTTTAATCCAGCACCAACCCATCCTGGGAGAGCCTGGCTTAAGAACTGAGACCTTGACAGGGTCATGATTGGGTACAAAATGTGCAGGGGGGGCTTAAAAATCCCCTCTGGTTTAGCTCAGGGACCAGCAAAGCCCCCGGCGGACACAATCCCAAACACTGTGACTTTGGGCGGGGTGCAGCCTCGCCCTACAAACCCTGCTCCCCATCCCACCCCTGCAGGGTCTCCGAGGAAATTCCGCTCCAGCCGTGGGGAGGGATGAAAAACGTGGTTTTACCTGGAAGAGTTTTTCTCTTCAGGGATGAAACAGAAATGCTTTGATTTCACTTAAACTGAAGGACCTTGAAGAAGCAAAGTGAGGACTTCACCGAAATCTCAATCTCTTCTCTTTTTTTCACTATCCTAGCCAAAAAAAAAAAAAAAAAATCTTTGTAATCTTTATACCTTGGGGTTGAAAATCCACTTTTCAGTTAAATTCTCCTGCTTGATGAAAAGCTGCAGCCTGGATCCTGAGGGAGAGGACCCAGGCTGGAGCAGAGATGTGGGAAAGGAGATTTACTGCAGGGAGAAGCCGTCAGGAGCTGCTGTGCGGGGCAAAGGGCATTTCTGAGGGATTGGGCTGCGCGTGATTCATCTGCTGGCCTTGGGCTCACGCAGAGCCGGGGCATCCTGAAGGTCTCCTGCACTCTCAAGTTTTCTTGGATGGCAGGAGAAGTGCAGAAAGGTCAGGGAATAACGGGGAGTGGATAGCTGGGGAGAGCGTTGGTCGGTGCCAAAGAAATGCCAAACAAACCCCAGCAAGCCCTATCAGATGGATGCAGCTCCCAGGCTTAGGCTGGGACTTCTCCAGGCAGGAACGGCGCAGGAATTGAGCTCTACCTACACCCAGGAGGGTGCAAAACCTTGCTCAAGGTTGGGCTGGACACCTCCAGCCTGGACCATTTGGCTGTGGATCCAGCTGGAGATGCTGGGTTTGGGATGAATGCTGGTTTGTCTCCTCTTTGCCTGGTGCTGACCTTCCCAGCCCGCGGCTCTTTGCCAGAGCCGATCCGGCTCACGGAGCTGCGGCAGCGTTCCCAGGGAAGGGCGCAAGGCTGAGGTTGTTCACAGGGAGCCAGAAAATTCTTGCTCAAGATGGGCTTTGGCAAAACCAATTCCAGCTACACCTGGTGCTTTGGGCTTCCAGCTCCTCTCCCCAGTGCCACTTTCGAAGAAAACTGGAAGGGAGCCTACAAGGAAGATGGGGAGGGACTTCTTATGGGAGCGTGGAGGGACAGGACACAAGGAATGGCTTCCCAGTGCCAGAGGGCAGGGCTGGATGGGATCTTGGGAAGGAATTGTTCCCTTGGAGGGTGGGCAGGCCCTGGCACAGGGTGCCCAGAGCAGCTGTGGCTGCCCCTGGATCCCTGGCAGTGTCCCAAGGCCAGGCTGGACATTGGGGCTTGGAGCAGCCTGGGACAGTGGGAGGTGTCCCTGCCCATGGCAGGGGGTGGAACAAGTTCATCTTTAAGGTCCCTTCCAATCCATCCCGTGATTGATTGATTGATTGATTGACTCTAAGTTTGCTGTGGGGACACAATCGCTTCCTCTCCACGCCCTGCACCCATGGTCTGCATTCCCCAAGGGAATTCTCCTTGCTGCCTTTTCCTGCCACCCTGTGCCCTCGGTGCCTGCCCACGGCACGGCTGCGACCGCGGCTGCTCCTTGGCTCAGGCCATCCGCAGTCGGAAAAGGGAGCGTGGACGTGGGGCCCAAGGTATGATGAGAGCTGGCATTTCTGCCACGAGGCTCACCGTGGGCTAGGAAGCAAAAATAGAGTTTGATTCACTCCCTGCCAGCCAACCCAGGTCTGTTTTTCCCTCGGAGCTCTGGGGAGATTGTCAGGTCCCATCTTCCCTCCTTCCTCCCCCCCTCCCCACCGAGTTGCCAGGATTTATTTTCCTTCCCAGGCCTCTTCCATAACATGAGCAGCATGATGGAAACATGGCAGTTTCAGTCCAAACAGCAGCCCCGAGAGGAGAAGAGTGCTGGGAGCAGGAATTCAGTTCAGGAAAGGTTTCGAGGTTTCAGGCTCCATCTTGCTTTGGAACAAACTCCATCATTTCTCTCCCTCCCACCTTCCTCGGCACCGCCAAAATCTCTTTGTGTCGCTCAAAACATTTCATTTGCATTTCTGATCTCTCTTCTGCGCTTGGACACAAAACTTTAAAACCTCGGGAAGGAAAAGGTTCCCTGGGATTAGCACGTTTGTGCCATTCTGGAAATGGATGCAGGGAGCTCTGGCAGGGAATAACCTTCCCCTTCTCCTTCGGCCGAGGCTTCTTCCTCATCACCCTGACTCCGTCACTCTGACCCAGAGAAGCATTTTGTGCCTGCAAACCACGTATTCCACCTTAATATATCCCATATTTCCCCAAAATATATCCCATATTCCACCCAAATATATCCCATATTTCCCCAAAATATATCCCATATTCCCCCCAAATATATCCCATATTCCACC